>NW_028262369.1:77374648-77693576 GCF_047370975.1 Nipponia nippon | reverse complement strand
AAAGTCAAATAAATTTTGCTACTTTCCATTCTGTTGCCTTTGAATTCATAAGGCACGGAACCCCCTCTTGGCTCAATAAAATTCAATATCTCAAAAGGAATTCAGTATCTCAGAGGCATCATTCATCAGCATGGGATATATTTTAAGATTACATATACACTAATACCTAGCATAAACATGACATTTCATGTCTTCAAAACAAGCAAAAAGTCAATTATTTCCCAAAGTATTCTCCACAAGACTTTTTCAGGCAGTTGATAATGTACAGACACAATGATGACCTCACTCACTTCAATCACATACACTACTATAAATGTATTAGTGTTTTAAATAAATACAAGTCCGCAGAGAAAATATTTGCCAAGACTCATAATCATATTATTAGATGGTTATTAGAAACAAGGTAACTGGTAAACAAGATGTAAGTGTTCACAAACTTGCACCATAAGGCGTGCAAGATGGACCCAACTTTCTTCCAAACATAAATAAGGGGATTAGAGAAGAATTTTTATTATGCAGTATAACTTGTCTGGGTTATATAAGTGGCCAAGAGATTAACTGTTAAATTCCATATTAAAGCAGACACTAAAGCTCATCTCCCAAACAAAAACCTGTTTTTCTTAAAAGTACCCTGTACCGTTAGCAGATGCGCTCCTGACAGCACAGCTGGAATGTATACAGACCTCAGACTGCTACAGGGAGCTTTGCTGTGATGCACATTATGAATTCTCCACAAAGATTATCACATGCACATTTCACAGCTAACTCACCAAGGCTAAACTAAGTTATGTTCAGCTTATAGAAGCTCTGGAAAGTGGAATTTCCACAGAAAGACAGCATGTACCTCAGCGTAAGCTACTCTGTTTGGACTGCTATTACATTGGATGTGCAAAAACCTGCCTTTATTGCATAATGTTACACTGTATGTACACAATGTAGGACAAAAGCCTGTAAGATTAAGATGGAATCATTACCTGTAAAAAAACATTAATTATATTTTATATGTTTTTTCCACAGAAGAAAAAGATACCGCTACCACCATTTCCTTCCACAGGACATTTTCCTCCCCCAACGATATAGCTTAACAGAGAAGAACAGAGAAATTCTGGGTAGCACCAAAATTATAAACTGCATATGTGGACCAGCATAAAAAAGGATAAATCAAACATATTGCCTTTACAAGCAAATAAAAGCAATAAATCTGAAGAATGTCCTCACTAGTCTCAAAACACTAAATTTTCCTGATCTTAAAAAAAAAACAACACAATAAAACCAAAATAACTACAAAAATAAATTCTAAAATACAGAGATATCTCTTTTGATTCATGTAAATAAAAGACATATGTGATGATACTGCCCCAAAAAGGCTTAGAAACAGGACGGGTTCTTCATTCCACAAAAATTTTCTCCTAGTTTAGCACACCTGCTGCCTTTTAGCTGTTTTAAGGTTATTCTTTTTGTTCTAATCTCCACAGAGTTCTCATCAAAATCCAATCATTACATTCAGACATTATTCTTAATGAATATGTCACTCGATGTTAAAAATCAAATTCTTTGTGAAGGAAACGGCACTTTTTTATTATTAAATAAGTGTCCACAAAGTTTGCAGTTTACTTATATGTTCAGATGGATATGTAAATGAATGTAATTAATGCTATAGCTTTCAAATCATGAATATTTATAAACATCAAATTACTGTAGCTGTCATCCTTATAGGATATTCAGCTGCTAGGCTTTAAGAAAATCTTACACAATGAAAAAATTGACAATAAAGTAAACATGGTTTGAAAGCAGGCTAATTTCCATTTCCACCAAATCTAAAAAGATACAGTGAGTTTATGTAAAAATTTAGATTTTCCTTTAAGAAGGAATTTTAAAATCACATAAAAGTGATTACAGACTTGTTTTCATTTTCCAGGGACAGCTGGACCTCACTGGAATGATATTCTCTCTTCCAGAAAGGGATATCTATCTTTCATTTTATCGACACAGTTAAATAAGGTAATATAAGGTTAATTTAGGATAAGGTCTAATAAAAGACTGTTCCTTATAAAACAAAGAAAATGAAATTACTTTGCTTTCTGCTGTGCTCTCTTAACACAGAATGTGGAATAGGATGAAAATACAACGTATTACTCCAAGAGTGTGAAAAGAGTATATTCTGTTCTAGTGACGAGTGAAACTTTAAACAATGAGCTCATTTTATAACACTGCCAAGCTACAAAGGTAATTCTGAAGTGTAAAACAAAACAAGTTAGTGTTTCGTCTACACAGAAAGGTGAATGCCACAAAGACACCAATTAAAACCAAAGTTGGCAGTTCAGAATGTAATTACAAGGCTTCATCAAAAATATTTCTTGTGAGTCTGGATAAACATTGCATACACATTTCTGCGTCAATCCATTCCATCATTCTTGTCTTGAGGAATTCATAGGAAGGCTGTTACCATTAAGTAGGTGTTGGACACTTATTTCATTGGCTCAGATATGTCTAATTGCCTAAGGACAACAGAGTGGTAACATTAAGAACAGACAAGACACTGCAGTTCAGACTAATTTGTTTGAAAGAGAACTGAATGATCAAATCCACCTGTAATAACAGTAATGAAAATACACTCAAATTTCCACATATGGAAGACTTGCTGTATTCTGTATAGGACAATTTTTCAACCATAGCAGTTGAACGATTTTCAAGATTTTCCTGTCATTGATACATATCCTAGGTTTTGTAGTGGATGGATACGACTGCTTAAAGGAACCTCTTTGCAATATGCGTAAAAAGTGAGCTGAGGAATAAAAGGCTTTATAAATGCAAGCCTTCCTTTTCAGACAGACTCCTGGGACCCCTCATCCACTGGCAAATACAGGACATTCACATGGCGAACAAGGCACAGGTGAATTTGTCAATGCGCTGCCCCTTTATCTCAGACCACCCTGCAGCAGTACTGTCACTGGCATCACCAGGGTAGAGAATCTGAATTTCACTTTATGGGAGATAGTGTAGCTTGGAATGGCTGACAAAGGCATTGCTGCCAGCTGCATGTCCTCCTGCCCCAACAGCCCAGATGGCTGAGCTACTTGGGAATTAGTTGCTGAATCACTGCAATTCAGGAGCAGCATTTTAACGTAACTCATCACCAGCATCAGATTGCCGTAAATGCTGAGCTGCAAGATGTGGCCGTTCAGCAGCTGGATCTGGTTAAGAACCTCAGCTGTCTGCGTACCAAGCGAGGCGTGGGCAGCTGGGAGCAGAACGCAGCCCAAACCAGCCTATGGTCACTTGGGAATCAGAGCCCTTGGATGTCTTGATAGGCACCCCATAAACTCTTAACGCAGACTGCAAGAGAGAGAATTGGAGTTGTTTAGACATTGTAAGAAAATGGGAACCTTCAGGATGAAAAATTATATTTATCTATTGAGTAGACAAAGATGCATTTAGTCATAACTATGGGATATGCTCATACAAGATCTTAAGAATTAGATATCCTACTTCCCTTTGTATATTACAGAAGAAAAGGGGATGTGGAGACATCCTTGGACCAAAACGAGCTGGTTCAGATGAACACTACTGTATTTTCTTGTAAAGCTTACTTGAGAACGTACAGCTCTGTGTGGAACTGCAATTTCTCATGAAGTTCTAACAGTAAAAATAAATAAAAGATTGTGCATCAGAAACTTTTAAGAGCAGATCCAATTTTTTTTGTTTTGCATAATAAATACCAATGTGCAACCAGCCTATGTATTTTATGATTATGCACCTGTGTAATTCACCAAGTATGTATGTCTTCCTTTCTGAATCTGCTGTGTAACCATTTCAAGGATTTTCTTGAGTGCTTTATTATCTTTACATTATTAACAGTTGAGTTAATTCCCCCTGAACTACTCTCGTGAGAGCAGTCACCTACAAAATGCTCCAGAAAAAGGATTTCCCTAGAATATATCTGGAATGGAATGGAGTATTTCTCTTAGCAGCACAGCAGATGCCCCATTATGTTGCGAGCTTCAGTATCAGCAGTACTTCAGGTTCAACCTTAGATGAAGGTTAAGGTAAAATTTAATTCACAACTTAACTAGCGTTAGACAGATCTGTTTGCAAAAGAAAATCTCTCACATTATATGCTGAACCAAAAATATAGTGAAGATAAGCCCCCAAAACCTACATTTATTTTTAACACAAACTTGCAAACTATACTCCTGAAAGTGAGCAGTATGGTACACAGTAACTGTGGTGGAAAGTCTAACCATAAGCTAAACACTTGCATAATGTTTGGTCCTAAATCTTCAGCTCTTACAGTTGTAAAAAGAGCCATTGAAATAAGAAACAATTTATATTCAAAATCCTACTGCACAGTCTGGGACTCTTATGCTGTACTATACATGCATATGTTTAGTAAGGAAACTATGATAAAAGCAAAGCTAGCAAACATGAATGTAAAGGTCTGGTGAAACAGAGGTTTAACATCCTACTGCAATATTTTTCATCTTCTAATTCTACCCTTTTCATCAGTCCCAATACATTTGAATTCCCCTTCTACTGTCTAGGTCAGATAGCCAACAAGTACATTAAAATTCAATTACCATTTTAGATAAATGGTTAAGCCAATCATTTCATCCATTTTTTCAAAAAAGAACACATTTATAAGCCTTGCATTTAATACTTATATTTTTTACTATCTAAAAATAATTGTATAATTACAGAGTTACAGTACTTAGTGAAGTAAAAGGCCTTCTCAGGAGTGAACAAATGCATTCACAGTAAGGAATCCAACTATCTATACATGCTCATATCTAAACAGGCCATCCTTCAATATGACATCTAATATCTTGTTTAGACACATACTCAACAGTCTGCCCCACTTCTATCCTTATTGCAATAAACACAGCATGTTTCACTTGTTAGGAACCTGTTTAAAGTGTATTATTCTTATTTTTCATCTGCAGGTACATGTAAACATTCACTTAACTTCAAAAATTTTATTATATATATCACCTCTACCTACCTGCCTCTGGAGCTCTGCCAAGTTGTAAGGTAACGCACCTTCAGCCAGCGGTGCTATTCTCTCAATATCTGCCAAAGTTAAGCGCCTTTACACAAGGCAGAGAAAAGCAAATTAGATAAACATCAAACATATTCAATACAGTATTCCTGGCCACACCCCACAGAATACATCCTGAGTTTAAAAAAAACACCTGTCATATTTGAATGCACATCTTAAAAAGTCTGCTACACTGCAATAAAGAATCCTCAGAGTTAGAAGGGCATTCTCTTCTTGTAGCTCACAAGTGGAGATAAAGGGAGTTTGGATTATTCAGAAGCAAGTTCTTGATTACTAGTAATAAAGGATATAATACACAAATTAAACTTAGGTATTCCTACCTAAGATTTCACATGTGTTAAAGACCCATGCAAAACATCATCAATACTTAAAGTTAATAATACCAGTGTATTGTAGTCTTTGGGGACTACTGTCATGTATTTTGCTATTTTATATCTATACCTATGACATGACAATTAATAATTGTGCTTGATGTACACAATTCACTTACAAAACCCATGCATACACCAAAGTCAGTTTACATTGAAATAATTACTGCAATGAAATACAATGGAACACACAACTTTTTAAAATTAAACCAAAAATGAGTAGTTTTCACACAGAAAACAGCAAAATAATGACTGTAAAATGATAAAATTATTATGTTACCCAGTAACACTGTATAAATCTGCAAGTTGGTAGAGAATATCTATTTCCAGTGGTGTAACTTGTCCAAACCGGATTGCAGAGTGGGTAAATTCCTCTTGATTTAAAAGGGAAAGAGAAATAAAGCAATTGTGTTATTTGTCAGATTTCCTCTTTAAATGCTCACAAATAACTTCAATATCATAAAAATGAAATCTATCACCAAGAAGCAAAATCCATAATGCAAAAGGAAAAGATATCTTTAGGAGAGCATCTGTCTTGAAACAGGCCTTTTCAACACAGAGCAAGTCTGAGTCCACAACTCTGATTTACAGTAAGAATTCATCAAAGTCAACAAAATTCCTCATATTAGCGAGCTTAATAAAACCACACCCACAATTTGCGATTCTTGTTTCTGAAGTTCTGCAAAACAGAACAGAATAGAATAATGGTCCATTATTCACAGCTTTAAGGGCAACTGACTCATCTATTGCCATCACGTCCAGATTTCTTTCTCTACTAGCTCTGAATGACCCCAAGCTTAGGTATTCATTTAGCCAAATAACATGACGTGTTCATGACATAATTGGCAAGCTACAGTGAACAAGTCTGAGCAGTGAAAACACAGTAGCTTTTTTCTACAACACAAATCCAAGCAAGATGTATTTATGCATCTGCACCAAAAAACATTGCTAAGCAATTTGTTAGCACAATTTGGAGGATGAGGACAGGCACTTTATGCTTTCCTTTAGGGACAAAGATATGCAGAGCATATGAACGTAAGCCAAACAAAGAAGAAAAAAAAGGAACTTGGCATGCTGTTTACCACACATAGGCTTTGCTGGTCCCGTCCATACAGGTAATAAAATTGGTGATAAAATCTGTCATAAAATGACTACAAAAGCAATCCACTCATGCCTGCAGCAAGACTGAAATATGGCAACCTTTCATATGCACAGGGATTAGCTATGTCCTAACAGACATAAACTATATATAAAACCACTCAGGCAAGTAAGCACTAAGAAGTTATAAATTATTACCATTTTTCTAAAAATTATTTAATCATGGATAAAGTAACTAGAGCTACAACAACATGGAGATTACTGATAATGGACTTTCAAACTTAACCCATTCTATCACATTCCCTAGGAACTTTCTATCTCTAAGCAACAATGCATCTCTTCCGAGGAGTGGTAAAATCCTCAATAATGTACTGACTTGCAGTTATCCATTCAAACTAATAAGGCCAACACGGCTCCTGCCAGAATCCCAATTCTTCTCCTTTATGAGCTAGCTGAAAATCATTACTAACCTGTGAGGATGAAAATCACCCTTTAAACACATTCACAGTAGCCCTAACCTTGCATACTATTGCAGCTTCTGACTTGCCTTAACCCATATGCAACACCAGATCACAAATTGGACAGAACTAAAAAATTAATAAAGTGTAGGAAATATACTTTACCTTTTGTGACTTCAACATCTTTTCTTGTACCTGCTATATTACTGTATATCTTCCTAACGAGATCCATGTTATTCAAAAGGTCATTAAATGCATTGAAATAGGAGAAGCTGACCTGATGAGAAACAGTTCCACCAGCTACCTTTAAAAATTAAATGAATGCAGTTAAGTTCCTTAAGCCCTTTTACAACATCTTATTACAAATTACAGAAACATCCATTTGGGCAAATAAGGAAAGAATTAAAGATATCTCTCTATTCTTGTACCTTTACGATATTTTTAATAGAAACATGAGGGGAGAACTACTAGACAGGATACTATTTTTTGGTAAAAATTGAACATTAGGAAATGATCAGGACATAATCACATAAGTCGATTATTATTCAATTTATCTGATACACACACTAAATGTGTCACTGAGTAGTTTTCTAATACTCTTTATTTCTAAAAGACAAATGCATGTAAATGCTACTTCAGATAAAGGCACTAACTGACTTCTTGCATCACATACAGCAGTGACCATTTATTTCAGAGTCTAAAGTTAGTAGATACTATAAATTTTCCAGAAGATCGTATGCCTTATTAGTTAGCCAAGGCAAGATTTATAGCTAAAATAGTAAGGTTAAACTTATTACTTTATAGTTTATATAATTTTCATTCTTATATACTTTTTATACTATATACTTTTATTTTATAACTTTTATGTCATTACTTTTCCTACAGATCTTGCCAGACTATCACAGCTGTAACCATTCTACCTCTAGAATCTACATACAGACTTTCCAAATTCTGATCCGAAAAAGAAAAGAATGTAAGAGTATATAAAAGGACACAACTGTAAGTAGTCTCCACCTTTTGAGATCTGTCAGATATTCAAATATAAAAATTAGATGGTTTTGTCCTAAATGAATGTTCTTTCTGTGCCAAGTACAATTTTGCCGTGCTTTAGTGGAAAGTATAGTAGACTAACTCAAAGTGTTTCCAATGGCACTTTAACCATGTAAACCAGACTGCCAAACTTTTCCACTACTGCAGCCAAGGAGTGCTGCCACGTTTCGCTCTGCCCACTCTATTATGAAGGTGATAATCTCTAGCACCAAGGCAGTGATAAACAGGTAGGAGAAGACAAAGTGGGAGAGAAGCAGTAACATCTTAAAACATTACAGCTATTAAATACTGAATTCAAGGCACTTTTCTTTACACTTACTGAAACTAAATTTTCTTCCACAAATGGAGTCAGCATATGCGAGCGAAGGGTAACCATGATGTCATTGAAGTCCAGCCCAGTTATCATACCACTTTTATTTTTGTCTTTCAATGCAAAGGCTTGTCTTGCATGTTCTGACTGCAGCTCCTAGAATGAATATTCAGAAATAGCAGATTAGAAGCAAATTCTGTAACTCACCATTCACAAAACTCTCACTCATTTCATATTCTTACAGCATGCCTCAATATGTCTGTGTGTGTAGACCACAGCACAACTGCAGTTTAAATTTAAAGGCCAGCTCAAGTAAAACAAGAAGTCTGCATACTGATTCTATCCACAGATTCATTCCTCTGTCAAAGAAAAGCCTCAATTCAACTGTAAGGAAATACGCACTTTCACTAAATGATTTGAGAAATAAACTTCACATACCCATGTCCTGTCTGCTATCCATTCCTTTATTAAATACTTAACTGCTAGAGAAACTTCTGATATTGATTTTAAAGACTCAAAGTGAGCCGATCCCTTACACATCCAAGATGAAATATGACTGGGCTATTATAAACTCATTGAAAAGTACTTGAAAATAAACAGGAGGACAGTGAAAATTATATAATATAGATTTAGATTGCCCCCAACAGCTACCTCCCATAATGTCAGAAATGGTCACTCATTTCAGGCAATTTAAAACTCCTATACAATCTGTAAAAACCTTCATATAAAGCACACTGCAGTAACCTAACCTCAAGATAATAATGATGGTTGTAAATTCTATGTCCAGAAAAAAGTTGTTTCCTTCTATTCAAGCAAACAATAAAACACATTCAGCTGTCATTCAGACCTCTAGAAGCAGCTAAAATAATAACCATG
This sequence comes from Nipponia nippon, assembly GCF_047370975.1. Classification (NCBI taxonomy): domain Eukaryota; kingdom Metazoa; phylum Chordata; class Aves; order Pelecaniformes; family Threskiornithidae; genus Nipponia; species Nipponia nippon. Next base: position 77,684,360 of record NW_028262369.1, on the reverse strand, counting down.
TTCTGACAGACAATAAGAAGAGGGCAAACTATCTAGTTTATATCACCTTTACAGTAATTTCTCAAGTCTTATAACCTCAAGATCAAGGTTTTCTAGATCAGGGTGCAACAAGCCTTCTCTGATCCAAGTCCCAAACCCCACAAGATGCTGTTAGACCAAATAAGAAAACCAACCTGGTCTAAAAGGAGAGACAACAATATCCCACTTGTGTACATACTGAAATTACCGCAGCCCATACTACACTTCCTACTAAGGGTTTTTATTATATGATGACAGTAAGAGGTTACTGTATCTTACATGACAGTATATTGAACAATAAACATAAAAACAGAACAGGTATTTATCACTTTGCTCTGGGTTCCCAACAAAAAGATTCTTCTCACTAGCAATCTGGGCTTTTTCTGCACTAGTGTCCTGAATTTGTGCCTGGGACCACTTAAAATATGTAGTATCAAATGCAGGACACAGTTTATTCCTGGAAAGTAACACCAAGTTATACCTCAGCCTTGAAAGACTGTGCCAAACTCCAGTATCTCAATTCACAATACAGACTTCAGATCCTATCTAGTTAGACAGGTTTTTCTAGAATCTGCTCTAGATCTAGATACAGCTCAGTACAGGAAAGACACGGACGGGTTGGAGCAGGTCCAGAGGAGGGCCACAAAAATGATCAGAGGGATGGAACACCTCTGGTATGAGGAAACGCTGAGAGAGTTGGGGTTGTTCAGCCTGGAGAAGAGAAGGCTCCAGGGAGACCTCACTGTGGTCTTTCAATACTTAAAGGGGGCTTATAAGAAAGATAGGAACAGTCATTTTAGTAGGGCCTGTTGTGATAGCACAAGGGGTAACGGTTTTGAACTAAAAGAGGGCAGATTCAGATTAGATATAAGGAAGACATTTTTTACAATGAGGGTGGTGAAACACTGGAACAGGTTGCCCAGAGAGGTGGTAGATGCCCCATCCCTGGAAATATTCAAGGTCAGGCTGGATGGGGCTCTGAGCAACCTGATCTGGTTAATGTCCCTGCTCATTGCAGGGGGGTTGGACTAAATGACCTTTAGAGGTCCCTTCCAACCCAAGCTATTCTGTGATTCTATGATCTATTTTTAACCTGGACAATAATTACAGATTATATCAAAGCATATCTATCACTCCCTACTTTTAAGACAGTATGTCCAAAACTATTTTGTACCAAAGGCCAGCTCTGGAAGTGCATAATCTATTTTTCTTCACGTCTATTAGACAGAAAACTTTAAGTAATATCATGAGGTGATCACTGCATGTTAATTTATGGAATTGAGTGCAATTACCTACAATTCTGCAAACTCCTTTCTCATTAATTATAATGTACATTTCTCCTACTTTCCTCTTCCTCCATCCCTTATAACTGATGTCTTCCTTTACTTCCTTCCAGTATAATGTTCAATTCATAATATGTTTTTACTGTAACTTTTTGGCTTAGCACAAAGTCCAGTTCTAGGAGTGAGATCCTTTAAAGCCTGATCCCTAGAGGGTGCTTCAGCAACATCTCAGGAAAGCATATTTGGCTCCTGCGAAGTTGGCCGCATTTAAGACCAAACTCCCAATATACGTGTGGTAGCATGCATGCCAGTGAGAGAAAAAAAGGGTAAGTATTAGGATAACATTTATAAAATTAAAAGAAATGTTACAGAAGCTAAAACCTTTATATAGGAGGTTATATGGTTAATAACAACTGGTTGTATTAAGGATGCAATCTTGCTCTGGTTTTTGCTATTAAATTCCTATGACAGAAAAAGTAGACCCTCAATCCAGTTTAACAACAATCAGTAAAATGGTTAATTTCATAAACAGTATATTTAGTCCCATTCTTTTATAGGATGATATTCAAGTTAAAGCACAATGAGTATACACTGTTTACAGAACTGGTATGGAGAAATAACAGTTCATCGTAATTGTCAGGATTAGTATCAGATAATAATTATCACTATCAGAATAAGCTCAAAATTTATAATGGTATTAGTGTATTATTAGAAGTGCAAATGAATTTCAGTTCTACTTTGGAAGAAGTTTAATAACTGACCTGAAGAAACTGAGTGAACTCTGAATAGTTAAGATGCTTCTTCCTGTTATGTCCAAAATGCAGTCGAATGAACTCACAGTCCCAGTTGAAGGGGATTTGAAGATGAATAATAGTTTGTTCAAATACTTCTTTGACATTTGCTTTGGGGGAGGGAAAAACAACAAGTGAGTTTTCGGGTACAGTAAATCTACAAACATTCCAGGAAGGATACCAGCAAATGATGTTTTAAGCAGCTGTTTAAGAAGCTTTTTAGTTTGTTAAGAATAATTGCTAACCGAACCTTTACAGACCTGTATAAGAACACATTTGTGACACAATGTGATACTTTTTGTATTACTGCATAAAACCTTGGAGTGAGTGTTTTATTTCGTTTTAATTAAGAAGGAATTTCCCTCATACATGACAAATAAGAGCTAGTTTGCATTCTGATATAAAAATCAATAGTGGTTCTCCATCTCTGCTAGAAGTCAAATTAAGCCCTTTCTCAAGAGCACGAATACCTGCATTACAATCTCATGCAATATTTGTCATACTAAGTATGGTTTGATTGAAACTTGATTATTACAATCACACTGTCTGAATATGTCTATTGAAGATAGGTATAAGAAATGCCATCTAAAACATATCATTAACTCAGCAGAAAGCACCTTATTAAAAGCTTTTGATAAGGCCTTAGCACAAAAATCAAATCCTATAAAACATAATTGGTAGTCTCAGTTATTAAAATGTTTTAAGATAAGTGAAGATAGAGATGTCCTCTTTTAAATGAAGTAAAGAAAAAAACCTGTCATTTCAGAATATGGATTCTCCGTATGTATACTGTACAACTGAAATCTCAATGCCAAATGTGTTATCTGAATTCAGTCAAAAACCTCATCTGAAAAAAAGCATGCATTATTCATACACAGCATTGCCATGCTACAAAACAAGCCTGCTTTTTGTGCAGATTATCCAACCACATAAACAGTGTAACTGGACATCTATCCATACCACGTGAACACTTTTCAAAAATCTACCTCAAATTACCTGAATTGATTTATCAACTAACCTAGAACCTCCTAACAACCAAAGCAAAATGTGGCATATAGCTTAAATTTAAAACAAAGTACAGAATATTTTAGCTGAAAACACACCTCTTCTTTTCTGTGTTCAAGAGTAAATAGTTCTGCTAAAAGACAAAATGCAATGAGAAGAACTTTAGTATCATTTGGTAACTACATCAAGAGCTATTTACTTGGAGTAAATGTGTTGCTTTCTCTATGCTAAAGCACTACTTGATTCATTCTTTCTTCCAATTCTATAGCCATTCTACTAGTTCTAGATCAAATCTAGGCAAATCACTATATGGTTTTATCTTTTCAGTGAGGAAAGGAAGGGGAATGTTCAGAACTAATCTGTCTCAGAACGGGGACATACAAAGTAGGATTCCTTGGCTAGATCAGCTGCTTCACAGTTAGTTTGGGATTACATATTCAAAGGGCAGATTATGACTAGTAAGCGATTAAACTGTAATTGAGCCCTTACTTAAAGGTCAAACACAGACTATAGTCAAAAAACTGCAATTTAAACCATAGTTTCCACTGCAAGGTAGGCTAAAGGAGTTCTTCGGGTAAACAAGAAACTTAAAAAAGTGCCCAGACTACTTGTAACGGTCCACTCATGTCTATTCACCGGTATCAATATGCAAGGTGAGGGTTAAGAAAATGAGGGATAAAGCACCCAATACATAGTGCGAAACTGTTTTATTTTGCCATACTTCTATTGAAAGTTTTGTCTGTAGTAGATTTATTGATCATTGCTAGAAATAAAGGAACCAGGAGAGGTAAATTTAAATTCCCCACCTACCACTTATTCATTGCAGCTTCTGACCAAACTACCTAGAGTCTTCATGTACTACAAACACACACAGATCAGTGCAGCTCACTATTGAGCTTGCAAAATGGCACTGAACTGTGAACGGAATGGAAGACAGGCCTGCTTAATTGGATCTATTGGCTTGGCTACTAATGTACGAACAGGGTGCCAACTAGTGACTACTTACACATCTGTAACACTGACTTCTAATACAGACTGAGTTCTCCTAATGAAAACTTAGGAAAGAACATGCTGAAGCAGCCAGAAAATTTAAATTGTATTTCAATTGTTTCCAATGATTGCTTCTTTTAACCTTAGAGAAAGGTTAAAAAAAAAGTCTCACTTTTTTCTTACAAGAAATTATTCATACATGCTTATATAGACAGCTCTTCCAATTATTTGTAATGAGACTTAAGCCCCTGGTCTTTTCATAACTCTCATTCAAGCATTTAATTGTATACTCCTTAACTAACCAAGAACCGGTTTCCTACGCTATTCATTTTTCCTTCTTAAAAATGTTTAAAACTAGTCGTAAACACATCACAAGTCAAGATTCTTCAGCACATAAAAACAATACTGGTAAATAAATTAATAAATTTATATTCAATAGTTGAGTGTATTGGTACTTGAAGAATCCTAGTAGTGGCTAACTAGCTTTAAAAAATGGTATCCAAATTAGCCTGTTGCTCCTCTGAAAATTGAAGTGCCTTATCCATTTTTCTTCCACACGCAATCACTCACAATCAGTAATGTATACTGCATGTATTACAGCAGCCTGGGTTTAAGGGTATGCTGTTGTATCTAGTGCTTAATTAATTCCATGTTGGCTTTGTTTATGAAACATTTGGGGTACAGGAGCAAAACCATGTACCTGTGGTGAATAACTGACACAGTTAAAAACACTGAAACTCTAAATACAATTTTCCAAAGCCATTTGGGATTCTCAAACATCTCTAGATAAGCACTAAAATTTACTACTTCTACCCAAGAGTAGCAATGCTTTCTTCACAATATATCAAGAATACCTTTTTAATCCAATTTCATTGGCTGTTCTCTTATATTAAAGCAAATAGCCATCACCACAACTAACAACTTGTGTGATGAGAAGCAGCAAACGGACAATCAAATTTCAGAAATTATACATAATGTGATCATCACCTACACTTTCACCACTTTGAACTATGATCAAATGTCTTATTTTTAATTTATTTTTTTCACAGCAGAAGCAAAGCTCTGGGAACAAAGAAAACAGGTAACATTAAGGTACGGATGCTGAGGTTTTTTGCCTTTTTTTTTTCATCTCCCTCAGTCAAAACCCAGTAATGTTTCTAAATTAAGATAAACTACAAGTACTTCAAATTTCCAACAGAGCTATTCTGCAGGGGGCAAACAGCAAATTATTTTTAAACCCTTTCATTTTAGTATGACATTTTACAGAATGCATTCATTGTCCCTGTCAATACATGTTGCTCATTTACTAATGTCTTCTCCTACTCTTTGCTCACCTTTCCGCAGTGGAATTCTTTCCTACTGAGCTGATAACTTTCTATCCAGGCTTATAGCAATGCATTTTCTTCTCAGATAGGCATACAAGTCAGCAGCCTGATGACATACTCAACTTACCATCAGCCCCAGGAACAATAAACCTACTACTCTAGTGCACTAGTACATTACCTCCAAGGCGACCCACATTCTTTCAAGATTGCTTCAGAATTTCCCCACCCAATCATTTTAAACAAATTATAGATGCCTGGAGTAGCTATCTGCAGGCAGCATGCACATGACTGGCTCAACCTCCATCAAACACTGTTACCTATCGGGTTCAGAAAAACGATATAAGGAAAACAAAGTTTTTAGGCAATACTGAATTACATAGGAGGAAGAATACTTTAAGTCATAAACACTATGATGTCTTCTTGATGGCCCATGGTGGGCATGAGCTCAGTAGCTCAAGTAAGCCTTGAGGTAGTACCTATTATTTATTTTGACTTATCAGCTCCCCAAGAAGCAGAGTGGAAACCTCACACAATTCCAGTGCCATCAACCTATTAACAGAGTTTGCCATTCCCTCTCACTAGTGATGGAACACCAATCATGCTTCTTAGAGACACAAAAATATAAATGTGATAGTTTTAAGTACTAGTAGAAGTATGCTAAAGGTTTGTTGTTTAATAGGGTTTTTTTTTAAATCTGTCTACTCAGTCATCTACAGTCCCATTTGTACATATTTCAGCCTTAATGTACATAATGCATTTTAACATATTCTATGTTGCTATTTTTCACTATTTCTGCTAACAGAAAATTTTACATATTTTCACTTTCAAGCATAAAATAAAAAATCACAGTTAAAGGCAAAAAGACTTTTTTTGTAACACCTGAGGCAACAGAAGTATATTAAGAGTGATCCAAATGTAGGTAATACAATAATTACTTTGACATGAGAGCAAAATGACAAGTGGTGGGAAAAGTGAGAAAGATAAACTAGAAATTGTTACAATGTATTTCTACTCTTATTTTAAAAGGATTAGTGATTCCGTTTAAGGTTAAGATTAGTGACAGCCATAACAACAAATTGTGAATATATGTAATTTTAATGTGGACTTCTCCTTTTCCATTCCCTCTTGTTGAAATATGGTTTTGAACTTAATACTATATTATTACTATAAAAAATAAGGAGGGGCTCCCATCCTGCACTGCTCACAAGTGTTTAAAACTGTGGTTTAAACCTGAACCATACAACAGGAAAGAAACAAACAAAAAAACTCAAAAAAAAACATGAGGACAAAAGAAAGTCGTAACATACAGTGATGTTTCCTACATTATCTGCATGTGTTAAGCAAAAGATACTTGAAGACAGGCAACTAACATATGGCTACCAGGAAGCCAAGAAAAATAGCAGTTCTAGTTTACAGCACACTTGATAAAACCATGGTGGTTTTCTTATGTCCTCAGATCTGTAACCATGTGATTATGAGATTTTGTCTGTTTAGATTTTAAAGGGTTTCCAGCCTTTATGGTTGCAAACAATATTTTATAAAGCAGAACTCTTAAGATTAAATCCAAATCCTGGCATTTTCAATCCAATTGCTCTTTTGGAAATGGTGGAAGAGAGAGTATTAGGAGTGATCTGTTTTTCCTGAAAAATAATACTCAAAAGCAAAGAACTATAACAACATATATTCAACTCCTTTCTCTTGTTCTTCGCACTCACCTTCTTCCAGTGTTCTCAAACTCTATGTCCTGATTAAGGGAAATCTGAACTTTCTCTCCCCAACTAAAATTTGTTTATGGAAATAGATGGACAAGATTTCAGTATCACTGTATACCCAACTTCTGAAACTATTAGATTGATGTTTATTATTTCAGTTCACCAATATCATGGTAATTTTCATATAGTTGCACTACTAGGTATCCAATCCCCTTACTCCCCCCAGTGACTTTAAAGAAGAGGCCATTATACTCTGCAAAATATTTTTAATTAGATTTTGAGCTGCAGGATGTTTTTAAAAGCCTTATGTTCAGTTCCATAAATATTTTCCAATTATCTCCAAAATAATGTAAAAATTCTGAATACAGAAGAATCACAAACATGGAGGCAGTAAAATTGTTTCAAAATCTCATTATTTTAGCTCTATCTTTCTATCCATACCAGCACGGGTATTTAACTAAAAAAGTGTCTCTGAAATTCTCCAGTTTATCAGAGAATGGCCTTCTTTGTGGAAAAAGCCTTAAAATTGTACAGTCAATTAAAAGTGATACAGTCCAGATCATTGTATGGTTTGCCAAAGGGATAAATTACAAAGAATCCTTTTACTTCCAGTTAGACAACCTATTTTGGACAGAAGTTTCAGTGATAGTCACAGACTTCACCTTTTAATCACAGCAAGGATTATCTGCTTCAACATCGAAGCAAACCCAATAGCTTGAGCAGATGAAATATTCAGATTTGGTTTAACCTGAATTCAGGTCAAAAGACCTGCATAGAATAGCAATAAAAAGAAGCTTCCTTAGTACAATAGCATTAATTTTATGGAGCGTTTTTAAATATTTCGCTCATGTTAAGTAGCTTAGTCAGTTACATCCCATGATCAAAAAAGCAAAGTGGTTGTCAGTCTTCTCTGGTTACAGATAGCAACCCACAACAAGAAAAACAATGCATGAAAAAAAAGCACTTTACCAGCTTTAGCTGTTACCTTTTAAATATTTTACGGTTAAAGCAATATTGTAAGGGCTCATCAGCAACACATTTCCCATAAAATATTCACTTAGGAATCATTTATGAAGATGTACAAGCATTTGATCAGGAAAAGAAATTTTTTTTTCTATTTCTCCATGATTAAAAAGTCATTTAAACGACACTGTCACTTGTATCAATGGGTTATAAAATAGTCATTTTATTGCTTTTTATTCACCAAGCTGACAGCAACTCCAGTGCAGCTGAAACGTGTAAAGAGTACTGAGCATGCTGTACAGTTTGCTCATAGGTCCAAGTAGGACCAATTTCATGCTCTTGCAATGGACCTACTATACAAATATTGCAGCATACTATCTGCACATTTATGGCAGTCATTCGTACAGGATTTCTGGATGTCCAAAACTCCTGGAAAAACATCCCAAAGCAGTAAGAAAGTAGAAGACATTAAAGTGACAGAAAGCTTCCTGTTTCAACAATCCCAATTAACGTATGATATTGCACAGACAAAGACATTGATTAGCATAGCATAGCCGACAAGTATTTCTACCAAGTAGTTTCTAAAGAATCATAAACTCTTTGTCCTCTTCCATTTCTCAACTGATAAGACAGAGGTTCTTCTGTAATACAATTTAATTAATAGTTTCCTCATTGGAGAGTTAGAAACTAAACTTTTGAAGAGACAAGTGGCAGATTGAGGCTAAAGAGGACTGCAAGAAGCTGAAGTGCTCAAGTACGGTCCGAGTCCATGTCAGTAAATAAATCCTAAACAGGAGATGTGAACCCGACTGGAGCAACTTGCTTTCAAATACAGAGCCAGCTCTAAAAATCAACAAGTACACTTAACTTTCTCCAGATAACTGAAAATTTGAGTAGATCAGGATATTTTTTTAAAATGCCATACAGTCATACCCAAATGATTTTGAGACATTATCTCACGCCCAGCAAAGCCAGTGTTGGGTTCAAGTTACTGGCCTAACAGACCCAAGTTGAATCTGTGTTCCACTCTCCAGCACCTCCACCCCTTGTTCCAGATGCACAGTGCAAAAAACCCTCAGTAAATCCATGTCACTTCTGGCAAGACTTACTGGCTTGAGTTAGCTTTGCAATCAATGCAATCACATCCACACAGCATTGCATCCGAGGTAGAAAATTGACTCATGTTTGCTCCCATAACCAACACGGTTTATCTGCAGACTGGATACATTACACACTCATAAAAGAGAGCTCACTTATCCAATATCAATTCTCACACTGATTGGCTAAACTTACTCCATTTCAGTATATTTCTAATAATCTATCACAACTTTTCACTTTAAGACCTGATTTTATATATTCTCTTATTTTTACATGAAACTAAACTCTGAGCCTTTCTGTTTACGTGGTGTGCAAATGGGAGTGCAGGACTCATTTATAAAACAGCCTCTATAGGCCACAAGACTGACTTGAAATTGACTGCAGTTACCAAAATTTTTCCTACATGCACTAATTTGTATGATATGCCTGTGAAGTAAAAATAAGTAGCCCACGTTACAAACAACAAGAACAAAAAAAAAAGCAAATAAGCAGCAGTAAGTGCAGGAACTGCAGCACAAAAATATGTACCACTGATATGCTACAATATACCATTAAATATAGTAATAAGTGCAATAGAATTAAATTTGTAAAAACAATAGTAAATTTTAAATTCCCTGAAGCGTTTCGTATTCAAGATTTATCAGCCTTATAAAAAAAAATACAGCAAGAAAGATATGGAAAAAATTATGCCGTTTCCTGTTTTACAGGTTTTCTTGTTTGTGTTGTTCTTTTAGCCTTTAACATAATGATGTGCTCATAAAAATAACAATTCTCAGTCTGATTGAGGAATCTATATACAACTGAAATTACTTTTTGTTCATTTACGGAACCAGCTATTTCAAGTGTGTTCACGGGAGCTAGAAAGTGGATATCCCCGTTCTGTGAGATTATTCAATACACCATCATTAACATGGTCACACTGATTGTAGTAGTTTGTCTACTTCCTAATGACTGCATTTACTGACTTCACCTTTACTTAAGTTCTAAAAGATTTTCTTTTCAAAATGTTGTGTATCCAAATTGCTTAGTATTTGACCCTTCAGTTAACGATGTAATCTAACAGACATCATAAGTCAAGCAGTTTGTTTCCATAAAAAGACCCTTGCATTTTTTTTTTCAGCAAGTTGCAACAATTTTCATAAGAATGAAATAGTACAAACAGCAAGTGGTTACAAATCCAAGCATAGTTTGTATTTTCTTTATTGACAGCTTTATTCTTTTGGATAGAAATAACATTTAATTCTCATTCAATTTTATTAAATTCTTAGCAGCAATTTATCTTAATTTTCATAAACATGAAGTTCTAAAAATAAGACCTAGTCCTCCTTAAACTGCCATGTCAGTAACAGTTATTCAGCAACATCATAAAGCAGCATAGTTAGTCTAAAGAATTTTGTCCAATTACTAATTTACGTGATTAGAAAAAAAAAAGTAACAAAACTCAAAGGCCATATTTTCTTCCTGATTTTTCAAATATATCATCTAGTTGGAAGTTACAGTCATAACATTAAAGTAAGATTTGCTCCTCAAGAAAAGGACCACTAAACTAGGAATTCAAAAGATTAGACCTCCCTCATTTCTATATTGTGCTCTTACTGTATCTAATGACAATTCTTCAAAGATATGTGGAGATCCAGAACATATATTTAAAATCCCTCATCACTGAAGAAATCCAAAGTCTATGACATAGAATTTTACTTAGGACGACACTGAACAAAACAGCATTGTATTAACTGCTCCAGAAACATGAAAAATCTTGATTCAAGAATACAGAGCAAAATGTATTTCGTTTCTGTATATTTCTTAAGCTTGTACCACTTGAACAAAAAAAAGTGTTTTACTCATGCAAACTCTTACAAAATCAGTGCAGTACTGCACAATATGCATTTCTATGCACCAATGGTGATGAACCATTATTACAATTTATGCTATTATAATCACTTTCTTAAACAGTTTTTCTTTAGATATTCTTACCAAATGTTACTTCTCCATTGCCACTCTTGTCAAATAACTGAAAAGCAACAATGAATATTGCATCTGGAGTACACAAAACAGATTCAAATGCCAAAAATTCTTGATAGGAAATCAACCTACAAAGGAAAATACAGACGTTATAAAGATTTCAAAAAATTATTCACAATACCAATGATACTTTGTGTTTGATGCTCTAGAAAACTGTATGATCCAATTATTAAAATAAAATTCCAATATAAAAAAGTTAAGACTCTACACTAGAAACTGAAAAAAGTATTTGTTACATTTATGTAGTTACTTAACCTTTATGCAACTCATTTTTTTCCTCTATAAAAGGACTGAAATCTTCATATCCATCAACAACAAAATATAATCAATTCTCAGTGAATACCTACAATTTATTACCTTGTAATTATAAATGTAAGCAGAGAGCACTTAAAATTAAGACATAAAAATCCACAGAAATTCTACCACCATTAAATTTCCAGGGCTGTCATTGTATTACTAGCTTATATATGTATTTCTACTGAGAAAGAAAAGATAGTTTAATGCAAGTATAGGAATATACTATACAATATACGTATTTTCCTAAAACAATGTATAACATTCATAAAAAACAAACACGTTCAGAAAAAGTTATACTTTACTATGTATATAGAAAAAATATTACACTTCAAATATAACATGGACCGCAAAGTCATGTACTTGAGGACAAGAAAGAAAGAAAGAAACTATAAGAACATTTGGACATAAGGACAGTTAGACACGACCAAGGCAGGGAAGGATTTGAGCACAACAGCAGATCACAAGATTCTGAGCTGTGTATGCAAGACAGTCACCATATAGAAAAATGTAACTCAGGATGCATTAGGAAAGCTGTTTCTTTGCGAGATAAGGAAGCAGCGCTATCCCCAGACAGGGTTCCCACATCATCTCTGGAATGCAGCAGAGAAATCCAAGCCCTTGTGTTCAACATATATAAACTCAGACTTGAATGTATGCATACGTAACTTATTAGGATAATCATAAATAAGTTTTCTAGAGGAACTCAGCTTATTCTGACTAACAGAAAAAACATTTAGAAGGGATCCTAATGCTGTATGTAAGAACAGCTGCAGAAAGATAAGCCCTACGCCAGGAGAAAATAAAGGATAATGTTGGCACAAGAACAAAATCACATACACATAAAGGTATTTAAAGCAGGCATATACTGTGGCCTTTCCAAAATACTGCAAGAAAAAGCCTTCGATTTTAACAGCAAACTTGGTTTATTAAAACTACTGTGTGTTTTCATCCTTGTAAAAATAGGGGACTTAGCTTGATGACTTAGAATATTCCATCCCATTACAAGTTCCTGAGCTCAGTTTATAGAAATAAATGATGGGATACCTATTTTAGCATCAAATAAATTATCAATGGGAATAAGAATTTTAATTAATTTTTTTAAATCAAACAAAAAAATTACTACTTCAGTAGATGCTGTTAAAACATAGAATATCACTGTAGATGGTACGTTTTCCTAGAAAATGTACATAGTTGATCCAAATTTAGTACTCTTCATAGGAGATCATTACCTCATAGTGATTACTTCACACATATACTGCTTACTGCCCAAGAGCCAAGTGTAAGTTCTGTAGGTAGGGGGGGAATCAAGCCACACTATTCATTAGTTTATCTAGTCTTTCTCTGTCAAAGTACACATAAAGCAGAACTGAGATACTTTAAACAAGGTTACATTATGTTAACATTCTTGCATATATGCATTATGCAGAAAATACAGAAAAAATGTAGTGATTTTGAAAGGAATTAAGATATGGCAAATACAGAATTATGATATTAATTTGTCATACTTTAGCCACAAAAATCAAAGATGTGAGAATGGTTCTTCAGATGCAAAGCCAGTTTCATCCAAAGGATGATCTTGATAAATAAGGGTTTAGTATCAGAGAAACAGAATAACATTTAAAATAATTGTAAATATTATCATTTCAAAATATACCTCACGTACAAGCGTAAACCTGACATACAAATTAATTCCTAACCAGGAAGCTTTATAAATGACAGAATCAAGTGACGATCTCTGTAGAATTCATTCGCAGAAGCCTGAACCTGAAAGAAGCCGTCTTCAGAGGTCTCACTCTAACAGTGCCTACAGCAAAAGGAGATAGACACATTCAATTTCCTTTCCATATATTCGATTTGCAATGCCTAAGAGCAGGGATATCCCCTGTGATCCTCCATTATCCATTAGGGCGGAGATAACAGGAGCTGGATTAAACAGAATGATGGAGCTTCCCACCCAATCGCTACTCAAATATCATTCAGTGAACCCGCTGCATTACAGAGTCCGTAACAATACCAAATCACTCACCTTTCGTTTTATCTGTAACATTTTAAAAAATTTCCTTTCCTCTTATTTCTTCTGTACCGTTACTCTTCAAAGGCACAAAGTCAGTCGTGTGTTTACAATTCTTTTCTATCTTTCCTTTTTTTCTACTACAACTCTTTGCTCTTTTTTTCCCACACAACATAGCTTTTAGACATTATGTATAGCTCTGCTGTGACTCTCCATTATGTGAAACATCAACTCTTTCTTCAGGACTTAGCTTAAGGAGAACACATTTCCAAATTTTAAGAACGATACATTGATAAGCAGAGTGGCCAGAAACAAGCAACTAAAATGAAGACTTTTGAATGACTACTGTGAAATTTGAAGGTTTGAAGGGAGAAGAAAATCTTTGATTTTAAAAGTGCAATACCTACCAACGTTAATTGACTTATGCAATTAGGAAGCTGGTTTTGGCACACATATATGTAAGTACATTATTCAGAGAGGATATGTATCCTAGTTTCAAAAGTAGTGCCTGCAGTCTGATGACATAGGAATGCTTACCTACACCATCAGTGAAATCTCATTGTATTAAACAGATAGCAGACAAGGCATTTTAGGCCAAATTCTAATTTAGACCTCATCACATTAATTTCTCAGAACATGCATTTGTAACAATGAGGAAGAAACACTTTTTGAAAGTGAAAAGCCATCAGTTTTAAGGACTACCTTATGGAGTTCCACTAAAGCAAACCAGTCTTATACTGTAGTAATGGGAGAAGGCAATAGTACACTGGAACAGTTAAGTAAGTATCAAGTTACCATCAGGAAAAAGTAAAATTAGATTTTTTTAAACATATGCCTACAGACAGCCAGTTCCAAAATGTGCTTTTTTCCTAAAGTGCCAAACTTAAAACTAAATCAAATAAAAAATTATTAACAAAAAAAAAGTTACCAAAAACACTTTGCATGTTTATTTGAAGGGCAAGCAAGGCTAAAAGAATATGATAGCAGATACAGGAATTAAATGTCTTAACAGAACCCAAAGCTTCTCAATGACTTGCTGTGTGACTTTGGGCTGTCATTTACTTTACAAATGTCTGTATGTAATAGGACTACTGATACTTCCTCGGACTTCATAAAGTAACTTTAAGCCCTTGGAAAGATTCCAGAATTCAGGTGAAGATTACAATCATTATTCATGCTACCTATTAAATTCTCTGTACAGATTATATAGAGTCTGGACTTTGATACATTACAGCTCACTACAAAAGGAAGAACGTGAATGTAAAAATAAACAAATAATTCAGTGATAATGGGGGTATAACAAATTCTTCACATGAAATACAGATTAGAGATAAACATAGATTAAAACATTTAGGAAAATAAGTTTCAGACAAGTATCAACAGGTATTCAGACAGACAAACATTTTGTATTGCAGACCATATGGTAATAATTCCCATTACCACTGTTCCCATACAGAAGTAGATAAAGCACACTTACCCATATTTGATTACCTCACTTCAAACATTACCCAGATTTAAAACAAAAAAAAACACTAAACCAACCAACCAACCAAATATATTTACAGAGAAAGCAACAAAAAACATGATGCCTCAAGGTAAAGTTCTGTTGTAGCAATAAAACAAATTTTTGATTTCTTAATGTAAGAAATATCCTATTATAAAACATTTTCTGAAGAAATGCACACCGTAAAGGATAACCAACAGCTTTTACAGAAACAAGATACTCACATGTTGGTTAACTAGTCATCAATTAGATTATTATTTCAACAGATAAATACAGAATAGCATTTTCAATGCATAACAATGCAACAAACTGCAGCCATGTATTGCAAACAGAGACAGGTTATTTGGATTTATCAAATGTATGTATATATCAAATGTATATATATATCAAATGTATTATCAAAATGCTGCAGCTTTATAAAATAAAAAAAATCATGTAACATTACATCAAACAGGAGATCCGACATTTGTCATTTAGTGTAAAATGTATATAGCATACACAAATTTACTTGTAAAGCACAGATACTGTGCAAGCTGCTCAGGATGCTATGCAAACTAATAAAATATTCTGAAGCAGAACACAGGAAAATAAAAACATTTAAGTGATGTCAAAGGTCGGATTTAGACTCACAAATCCAAGGAATTTAAGGGGCTTTCAAATTTAAAGTAAGTTACACCTATATATTTACAAATGTATTGTATACTATTTTAACCGCAACTTTCTTCTCTACAAGATACCCACTCCCTTCTGCATTCTTGACCTCTTCTCTGATCCACCTTTTCACTTTACTTTAACAATGTCCACGCTTCCTACTACAATCCAAAGCCAAAGCTAGAAGCCTACATAAAACAAGAGAAAAGGCTCATTTGAAGACAAGTGGGTTAGAGGGTACTACCTCAGTGGAGTGGGCATTTTGTAAATTAATTTCCGAGAACTGTCTAAAAGCAAGTAATATAATCTGTAAGCAGAGTTGGAAAAGCTTTACGTGGTGTGACCTTATCTTGATTAGGCAAACACCTTCTTCCTTCATAGAGTCATTACTGTCTCTCTTTCCTAATAGCCAGCACTTTAAAAAACTCATCAATGGTTTGATTTGAATTGCACACTACAGAAATAAGAAAGCTTTTTCATAATTCCATGTTTAATTACAGGTACTAAAGACTCTACGTAATATCTAATCATGGATGTGAGCATACAGAAAAGAACTTTTCCAAGGCAATCATACTACATTAAACTTATTGGTAGTTCAACTTCCTCTGCATTTGTAGTAATTGTTAAAAGTCCATTAAAACAAATCTTAATTTAAAAAATGCATTGAACTCTTCACTGTTAAGTACCATAGTCTTTCCCAATTTCCACAAATTTATAGTCTACTGTACTTCATTGTACTTGACAAAAAAGTTACCATCTAAATAAGTTTCAAGTGTAATAAAATCAATAATGTATTTTAGAAGATGAAATTATCAAACTCTTTCACTCACGCATTTACCAACGCATTACAAGCTTCTAATGGAAAGCAAAATTCTCACCCATCCTTTGTTTGATCTGCCACTCCAGCCAACAGCTGCACTGTTTTAGGATTGTAACGCGGATCTGTATAAAGTCCTAGGTATTTTTGCACAAAATCTTCTGGGGTCATGTAATGCTCACCATCTTTCTCGACACTGGCATACTAGAGTGAAAATAAAAAACAAAACCACACAAACAAAAGTGAATCCATTTAGATGCTAATTATCCATGATTACCGAACTAGTATCTTTACTGAATATCAGTTAAAATGGTGCACAACTGTCTGCACATAACTGCTCTGAAATTAAAGGGCTTGATTAAACTAATGGCGTTACTGTCCTAGTTGCGCACCACAACAATCAGATTATCCCTGTAGAATAGATGTGTTCACATAATGACCAGTATCTTCTAATAAAAAGACAATTACGTATTTTCAGAAACTGTCAGGTAATTGCATAAATTTATAAAAATTACAGCCATGCTGTAGCTTTCCATTTGCAGCTACACTGTGAAAACACAGCACATAAATTTTCTTACACTTTCTAGTGCCAGATATCTTCTGAATAATTGTTCCTGATCATTCTTAAGTTTGTTTGGAAAATATACATTATTTCTTTTCTCTTTTTGCGAGAGAAAACTTTTCAGATTAATTTTTATCCTGAAACTAATGGTTTGGGCATTTTTCATTTAAGTAAAAATTGACATACAGACAAAAAGGATTTGGGTCAATTGAAACGTTTTACTTTGATTTTGAGTTTTATTAATAATAAATTTTCAAATGAAAATCACAGGCAAATTTTAGAATTGCATAATTTAAATATTAATAAAACTAATTAGAAATAAAATAACCAAATACATCTTTATTACTTGTACACCAAGACAACTGCCACATGTCTGTATCAGTATTCTTACCAATTACTTTTCTGTTTCAAATCATTAATCACTGGTTCTTATCTATAGGTCAACTTTAAATTAAAAGCGAACTTTTTAGCATAAAGTAAATTGCATGCCCTCAGCTGTCCAGTTACACTGTGTAATACCAATACTGAAAGCACCACAAGTGATGAATAAAAGGGAAATGTATTGTGAAAGTTCATACCCCTCAGATCTTGTTTCAAGATGGCAGTATAGTTGCAGGAAAAATGTCTTGTAGTTTATTTATGATATGACAGTAATCTTACAAATAAAACTTAAGTTTTCAGATTGCAAAGTTAAACTATGTTTGCATCCTGGAACACAGGAAAGTAGCTCGCAAAAGATTTCTAGTTCCCTAAACTACTGTGACACAATCCAGTTTGATGATTGAGCTTGTTTCTCATCATTTTTGCTCACAAAATCTGTAAGCAAGCTTATTTAATAGTTTAAAATCCATCTCTTCCGTGCACTCTTTACTGTACAGTCTACTTGTACACACAGTGATTTAGATGCAGACCTTCAAACATATACATAGAACTGTGTTCATTCTGAGAAAGTGAAGTTAAAAAACTACACGGCTGTTTCATTAGAATTTTTATTTGCAATAGAATTAGTGATTTTAATTAATATGCAAAAATGTAATTCGCCTTTCCAGGTTCTAGTCATTAAAAGATGACTACATAAGCATTCTCTGCAGAAAAAGAAATGGCAATGCCCCCCAAGACCTATAGTGCAACATCTATGTTAGCGAATTCAAACTTCAGTTAATGGCCTTATCTGTAATTTTTACATTTTCCACTATATACTGCAGTATCTTGATTCAGTTGACACAGCTTTATGTGAAAGAGGAACAAAATGGGACCTTACTCTGCCAGGGACCCACAGGAATTAGAAAATTAACAATAACACCTACACACAATACCTGTTGAGGTGTAACACTCCATTACGATAAAGGGGATCATTCACGTCTCATGCTTGTTTCAGCTGTACGCAAGCCAACCAATTCAGTCATAACAATATTTCAGTGTAAAGGAGCTTGCATCTGCATCAATGCCTGCTTAAGCATCTCCTGTATCTCCTGCACAATACCAGCTCCCCACATCACCTCATCACCTCTTCCTCTTCCACCCTATAGCTGTGATGACAGCTGTTTGCAAGACTGCACTGTAAACCAGATTACTGAACTACTCCAAAATTAAAATAGATTATTTCCACAAAAATAGGAACACAAAGCAGTGGACAGGAATCCTTTAATTCAGCACTGCTGCCGACATGACAATATAATGAATGAAATTGTGGCTTCATTGAATCAACTCAGAAAGGTTCCAGTCGTATACACAAGTGACTAAAAAATGCATTATGAAGCACAATTCTGCTGCAAGACATGCAATCCAAAGGAAGCTTTACGTATGAAGGACCATCAAACATGCAGAGTATTGAGTGTATCTTCAAGAATAATAGAATTCAACTGTATGACAGTAGAGCTCGTATCAAAGAGTCAAAATCTAAATGTCATAATCTTTTTTTCTTCAGACACCAATTTATCTGAGTTTATTAAAAACAGTGAATTGTTTTACAATAAAATCTGTCTGTGAGAAGTTTTGTTAAAAAAAATTTGAGACAAAAATAATTAACCGACAGATACGTTTTGCTCCATATGAGAAGGTCATGGTATTTTGAAAGAGCTTGGCAGCGAGCCAATAAATTAAGGCCTAACAAAGTAGCTAGGCTATGTATTTGAGCACGTATTTACTTTTGTCCTCAAGTTACCTTTTCACCATACAACTTAAGTCAAGAATCTTTTAGTACAAAATAGACAATTGTAAATTGTATCTTAATTTGCATATAAAACATAACACATCAATTAAATCTGTATTTTCCTCAGTCTTGAGTTATATTACTTTATAACACAAAATTCTTACTATACATTTATAAACTGTCTCAGGTAAGCACTTGATGAATTTGCATGAGACTTTTCTTTAAACATCATCGCATAACATGAACACACAAAAACTCTACTTGTACAGTATAGTGCTAGGTATCGCCACACTTTCAGAAACAATGCTTTCTTTGAAAAACTGGTTAGTTTTCAATTTAAAGGGGTTTTCTATCCCAATTATTTTATCTGGGCAGAGGAGAAATAAGTTCCGAAACAAAAGAGACCTATGGGTACTCCTACCGTATTTTTTTTTAATTAAGCTACGCTATGAGCAAGAGATTCAGGACCTTTTTAAGTGGGAGGAAAAAAAGTTTCCTGTATTTAAATTGGAAATTTGTTTTTGTTTCTTTCTCCACCTTGCTGGAACAGGTTCCACTTGTATTCAGCAGGCAGGAAATAATTCAACTATATTCCCCGAGGGCTGACTGTGTCTTGCCTAAGAAAAAAAAATGAAGTCTCACTAAGAAATATGATAACTGTTGTTCTACATAACTCTTTTATCCTTCAGTGATGGTTGTGACTGAAGTCAGTGGTTAGCAAACATCTGAGACGTAACTTATTTGATGGTGTACAAACAAGAAATTTCAATGCCTGCATTTCATAGTTACAGGATTACATAGAAATAATAGCACATCTTTTCAACACAAGTCAAATTTAAGATTTTTAACAGTTTAAAATAATAAAACGAAATACATAGCAAGCTTCAGAAATTCTAAGAGAAAGGTATATACTGAGCATCCATTAAGATACAACTTAAACTGGATGGACAGAGGACACATATCACATTAGAGGATCCATATGAACAGAAGGAAATTTAAGTACGCTCTCTATGAATAAGGTGGATGACGAAAAGGCCTAGAGTTCACATCTTCCCTTGCGCCCATTTCCAAGGGAAGCCAAATTTAGGAAGGAATGCACGCCCTTTAGCTGAAGCTCACGGAACAGGCCAGCACCCTCAGCAAAGAGCACAATATATCTGACCCCTGATGTGTGCAACACTAACAGTATTTCATAACAAGACTCTCTACAACTTAGTCTTGCAAAGAGTGGGTTCTCTTTTGATTTTTTTTAAAGTTTGCAACTAAGTTTGCTTGCTATCTATCAAACAAAAAACACAATTTCAAACTCAATTAAAATCAAATATAATCCAAAATAAATAGGAACCCTCTTTCTATGCCAAAGGTGTCTGTGTTGTTTGTCTTTTTTTACAGCAAATCTCAGATACTCAAGAGGAGACAGGAGAGCTTTTGTATTTTTCATTCCTCAGAGCACAAAACAATCCACAACTTAATTTGCATGTTTCTTTGAAGATTGTAAGATAGACATGGGAAAGACCAAAAAGCTGTTTTAAAGCCAGTAGACTGTCTTTTAGGTCAATAAAACATGTATTGTCATAGAGACAATTTCAAGAACCAGCTGTACAATGTTCTTCCTTTCCACTTTTCCCTGTATGACCAAAATCAAGGACTTCAAACAATTTACTTATTTCCAGAAGCAAGCACTTCTACTGACTGGAAGTCAAGACTCATAAATGTCCATATTACCAAGTTGAATAGAGTACTTTGACACATTTCACTTTTTTGCAATCAAACATGCAAAAGTGTCTTGCCAAAAAGCTGGAAGAGCTGTGTGATGTTCTAGAACCACACATTTTTATATTGTATTAACATATATTTAAAAAAAAAAAAATTCATGTTGCTTATTTTATTAACCTACTCTACTGTATTTCTTATCTACAAAAGCTAAATGTCATGTCAACAATAAATGAACCTGTGATGGAAGATTTTTTACTGGAAACTAAATGCTGGGCTTTCACAGTCTGATTCCAACATTCTAAGTTTTAGCACTCAAGCAATGTTACCAGTGTAATCCAGTATGCAAAAGCAAAAATCTGCCAAAATTATGGTTGAGACATAGCTTCTCCCTCTCAGGCAAAAAGGTATCTCTGTCTAAGTATCATACGTGGAAACTGTTAAATAATATGCTAGGACCAAAAGAAACATGTCAAAGATGAAACAATAGATTTTATTATTCACAGTATTAGCTCTAATACTTAATATTATACTCTCTCCTTTTTCATAGAGTAAAGTTTCTGGAATATACTGTATAATATTCAACATAAAGGGAAAGAAAAAAGGTATTTTAGTGATTTTGGAAATATTAGCGGTCCGACTATGGACCTAAAACATAGTTGTTCTTCATATTCCATCTGCCTGATTCAAACCTTATTATCAAAGTTTTAGGATTGATTGGATTTTCCTTTTAGATCGTGCTTCACCGTAACTAAGGGGAATGGAGAAAACTTCATGCTGTTATTTATATATGTTAATTCTAATGCCCTGCAAGAGATAGTATTATGAAATACATCAATCTTAAGTAATCAATTTTAACTTCTAAAAACATTGCCAGTCGTCCATTCATTTGTAAGAGGAACACATATAAACCCCAAGGACAAAGCATACAGCCATGGAAGAACAATTTTTGAGAGTCTTGCAAAAGTGTATTTGAAAACATAACAGTACCTAGTTATGGTTATAATTATTTGCTTTATAGAAAATTAGAAAATATCTCATAAAACTATTTGAGATTATAATTTGGAAGTGGGTAAGCACAATTTGTGTCAGGAGCAGTTTCTCCTCAAAGCCTGAAGGCCCTTTCAATACACTGTGCCTGCAAAGTGAACTTTTAAGCGCCCCACAAGCACGACACGTGTATGATGCCGTGGCAAGCTGCTGAAAGGGCAAGAAATAAAAGTCTGTCAATCAAACAACATTAGACAGATCTTTTTACCTGCAAAAAAATATTTCGTAGTTCAGCCGGATCCGCTCTTTTGGTTGATTGCACCTGTAAACACAAGCAAGTTAATGCTTCGCTAGCCGGGCTACTGACAGAGTGTAGACAAAAACCGCCGTGCGCGCTGATAAGGGCAGCAATACCAGGTCCCTTATCTGCCCGACAGGGCCAACCTCAAACATGACCCCGCTGCGCCTATTGCGGGACTCCACAGGACCCCAGGGCCGATGACAGCTGTCAAACTCCGGGCTGCCCGGCCGAGGCGCGGCGCCCCGGCCCCACGCCACGCCAGCCCTCACCGCCCGGCGGGCCCGGCCGTTACCGCCCGCGCGCGCCGGATAACGGCCCTCCGCCCGCACCCGCCCCGGGGCGCCCCGCGCCCGCCGGGCCCTCGGCCCCGCCGCTTCACCGCGGGAGGCAGAGGCAGGGCAGGCTGCGCCGCCCCGTCCCCGGGGCCGCCCCGCCATCACCGCCCCCGCCGGCGGCTCCCCCTGGCCCCCCGCGAGGCTCCCGCAGCAGCGGCCGCCTCCTCCCGCCGCCCGCCTCGCCCCCGGCCGCTCCGCGCGGGCAGGCGGGGGGTCCGCCCGCCTCCTCCAGCGACAAGCGCCGGAGGGGGAGAGTCACCTTGACCGCCATGCTGCGCCCGCCGAGAAGGAGGAGGAGCCGCCCGCCGCTACCCACCCGCCGCGCCGCCGCAACAGCCGCCGCCTCAGCGCAGCGCTGTGCTGTTGAGCGCCTCGCCCTGCCCTGCCCCGCCCGGCGCGGCCCGCTCCCCTCGGCGGGCTCCCCTCAGCGGCCGCGGCGCCCGCCGCAGCTCTCCGGGGGCGAGGGGAGCGGAGCCGAGCCCACCGGCACCGCCGCAGCCCCTGATCCGTGGCCCCGGCGGGCGACGGGCCAGCCGCGGCCCTACCTCCTGCCCCGCCTGCTCTCGGCCGGGCACCTCGGCGGCGCGGCTGCCCCCGGCCCCCGCGTTAGCCGCCGCACGGACCCGCCGCGGGCGGTGCGGGTGACCCCCATTAGCGCGGTTTGGACGGCGCGTCACCCGCCCCGCCAAGGGCAGCAGGAGCGCGGTGGCGGCTCCTTGCCGCGGGGCTGCTGGCAGCACCTCCACAGCGCAAAAGGGAACTTCAGAAATGCTGCTGAAACTCATTTCTGGCCGAACGTTCCCTGGAGGGTCAGACGAGCGATACCTGTTGATACCAAGTGCTGAAACTGTTTATAGATCGATAATCTGGCAGCATGGCTGCAAAGTGGTAGTAGCCCCGTATTTCTAACAAAGAAACAGAGGCACGAAGTGATCAATTCTGGCTGGAATTCAGTAGCTTCCGACAGACGCTCCTAATCGTTTAGCAGTACAGCCCGCTGACTTGCTTTGTACCTCAGAAGGAAAAACATGCAGGCCACCGCCTCGAGAAAGAGGAAATTTATACTTTGACAGTTCAATCAGTGAGTGCTTACAAACCCTGACTTAAATAATACTGCATGTTTTGTCTTGCTGTACTATTTCAAGGGCCCAACGAGATCTCTTTTATTACACGTCACTGGAAAACATGAAAAGGACAGCTCCTGTTATACCTCAGATAACACAGGGAGATATAAAACTACAGTACAGTAGCTGGGAGTTTATTATGGTAGTTACAAAAGAATGACTCACCTCTGTAAGTTTAAAACAGCTAATTTTCTCTCGAACTTTTTTTGGCTACGGGTCAACAAAAACTTCCTGAAGATGACTTGGAGCTCACACACGACGTATGTGCCCACCTGCCAGCTGACAGCAGAAAGAGTTTTGCTGGAAATCTGCCCAAGTATTTGACCACTAAACTGTCTTGTTCAGCAAGTCCATGTATACGCTACTTGTGGAGTAACAGTGTGCATCAGAACACAGGCCCTTAAAAGAAAATTGCAGAAATCCCCATTCCAGCAGTGGCTGTGACAAGTGGTTCAGCACATGGCTTTCTTTTTCACTAATGATAGATAAAGCTCTATTTTTTCCCTCAGCCGAAGCTTCACAGCGGCACTGAGCCGTGAGGTCTGCAGGTGAAGAGCGAGCGGCGTTCCTCCGAAGCGGGAAGGGAAGATGCTGTCTTTTAGGCCTCTTCACAAAGGCTCGAGGTAGCCCAGGGGTCGGGGCCGGGCTCCGAGGCGCTCAGCCGCCCGAGGGGAAGGCACCGCTCCCCCTGGGACCGAAGCGACCCGCGCCCCGCGGCCGCCGGGGCAGGTGCGAGGCCGCTGCAGGCAGCACGGCGCACGCGCGCCGGCCAAGCCGAGCCGGCCCGGGCTCCCGGGGGCGGTGCCCTGGGGGCGGGGCTACGCAAACGAGCAACGCGCGGGTGCGCCACAGCGCCGGGCATGCGCACGGGCTGCGCGCCTCGCACAGTGTGGCTATTGGCTACCCGCTGCCTTTCGGCGGGCGGAAGCGGAAGTATGTGTGTGCGCGTGCGCTCATTTCCGGTGAGTGGGCGCGCGGGTTGATTCGTTCTGCCCGGGTGACTCGGCCGTCGCCGCCGCTCTTCGGAAATGGCGGGTGAGTCCCCGGGCCTGGTCTGCACTGCGCCGCCCGCCCGCGCTCCGAGGGCTGACAGGGCCCTGCCACCCTGGCCGCGGAGGGGGGCGGTGGCGGCTGCTTGGGGGCACAGGTCTGGGCGCTGCCGGCGCCTCTCCGTGAGGCGGGGCGAGGCCCCGGGGGCGGTCGGCACTGTTCCTCTCGGCCGGGCTCCTTCGGGCGCTGGCGGGGCCCCGGTGCCGTCCGTGCGTGGGAGCGCTATGGCCGGGACGTGGGGCAAGGAAGCGGAGCGTGAGCTCGGGACGGCCGTGGCGGGACCAGCGGGCGGGGGTGCCGGTGAGGGCTGACCGCGGTGAGTTCGGACGACCAGGGAATCGGGTGTCTGGGTGGGGAGCGCGGCTAACTGTCTGCCCCCCTGGGCGTGCCGCTGCTGGGCAGGCAGGCGTCGTCGGGCTCACGGTCCCCGCGCTTAGTAGTGGTAAGCTGGAGCGTGCCCCTATGCCCACTAGTTTACTGGGAGGTGGGAGGATCAAAACCCCAAACTTGTTTTTACCTGAAGTTTACTATCTAAAGCTAGAGGAAGAACTTTCTGATGAGACTTCTGGAATGAAGAGGGGCTGAAGGGGGGCTGGATTTGTAAAGCACTTGAAAAATACATAATAAGTGACACATCTTCTGTGCTAGATTATGCTTTGAAAAACAAACTAGATGCGATTTGTTTGTTATTTCCTTCCGCATCCGCTCTGGAATAGAAGTGGTAACTAGATAATTGCTGGTGGTATAGATGCCACTGTAGTTCATTAATACCTGTTTATGAAAATGACTTAATGCAAACACTTGAAATGCCCTTAAATGTGTTACTAAACTTGAAATGCCCTGAAACATGTTACTTAACATGTTCTTTAAAAGAAACATCTCTTAGGCTGCATTCTTGGTTTCTACTTAGAGTTTTCAAATAT
This sequence comes from Nipponia nippon, assembly GCF_047370975.1. Classification (NCBI taxonomy): domain Eukaryota; kingdom Metazoa; phylum Chordata; class Aves; order Pelecaniformes; family Threskiornithidae; genus Nipponia; species Nipponia nippon. Next base: position 77,658,723 of record NW_028262369.1, on the reverse strand, counting down.
ATTTTTTTGGTAATAACTTAGAACATTTAAATATTTTTATTGTAATGCCTTTCATTCTCAGAAACTAAAAAGAGAGGTACTTGTGGTCTGTGTTCTAGTTCTTGTTCCTAGTTCCAGAAAAGTGTCTGAGATAAATATCTATATTCCTTTTACACATTGTAGCATGTAGCTTTTTTAACCATTTGTTCAGTATTTTTGGTGGGTTTGTGTTGTGTGTATGTTCTGGTTTTGAGAACCTTTTTCTAAATATGTTCCTTGAATAATAGTGATGCATAGATTGTTCATCTCTTAACTCTTTTTTAAAAAAAAAATCTTTCTTCAGGACTTACTGCTATGGAGAAGAAGCTGGCTGAATACAAGTGTAATACAAATGAAGCAATTCAGCTGAAACTAGGTAATGATACTTTTTAAATATTGTGCATTTGATACTGGAATATTTCAGTACCTTCTTAAGAAACTTCCTTATACTTAAATCCACCCAGGTTTTAATATGTACTTAATTAATGTAAATATACAAACACAAGAATAGGAATACATAGTCTAGTTTTGCTGAGACTACTACAATTAAAGTACAGCTATAGAAATTCAGTCCTGTCTCCACATAATAATGTCACCAGCAATTTATTAGCCTGTTACCAGAGTGCATTGGAATTACATCTTGTCTTATTTTCTTGAAGTATTCATTATGTTCTTTTAGTTTCCCTTTTCTTCTCTAATACTTATGCCATGGTGCAGTCCTATGTATGTGTCGTCTTCATGGTGACCATAGCAACAGAACTCATTTCTTTAGGGTTACAAATATCTAGTTATATATTTTAGTATCTTTCCCTTTTCTCTTTCTTTGAGGGGAGAAAAATAAAAGCAAGAAAGAAGATTGAAAAGTGTTGTTGAGTTGGGTTTTTTGCTTCCCTTCCCCCCCAACATCTGGATTACACAATACATTTTTAATGAAAATTGTTTAAAATCTGAATGGAAAAAAATGCCGCTCTTTTGAGAGCTGTTTATTGCTCTCTATAGCTAATTTGCTTACTAGGACATCCAGAATACAGACTGAATTACTGAACTCTTGATGGACTTGCTTATATCTCAAACTTACATGCAGCAGTAATAACTTGAAGAATAAGGCATACCTGTCTGATTTTTAATCTTTCCAGCCCTTCAGCAATTTGTTCCCTTGAGCAGTACAAATACCATAATGTATTAAGAAAATAAAAGTAATGAACCTGTAAAGCAGTTTTCAGAACTACTACTAGCAATCTGTTCTATATAGTTTAATAGCATCTTTAATACACAGTCACCTTTGGCTTGTGAGCCAAAATGTCATTGTAAACAAAATACTTAAATCTTTAAGCCACTGTAATTGTGAAGTATTTCTCTTCCTCTTAAACGTTATTTCAAATAACGGTTTTATGACTAGATCTGATTTTTTTTTTTTCTTCCACCTGTCTAAAACCAAAGGAAAGAATGAGAGATAATGATATCTGAGTGAATTTTGTCTAGAAATCTGAGGAGCTGCTATATCAGGTTTCAGGGAGACTGCTAGAGGGTTTTTAATCAAGGTACCCATTGCCCATCTCAGCTAATATTTTTAGCTTCCTTTTTTATTTCAGAGTGTAGATGTTCCACATACAAATTACATTAAGAGAAAAGATGAGAAACTATAAAGTGGTACCATTAAAAAAAAAAAAAAGTATTTCCCACATGCATATAAAAGCAGTCATACACTAGCCTCTTCAGGGTGCTAATTTCTTCCATGGTGGCAATTCAGAATTGTTCTTCAGTTTTTGTTTTGTTTCTTTTTTGTTGTTGTTTGTTTGTTTTTTTAACACTGCTATGTTGCCTCAAATCTGTTGCTTTCTGAATTAAACCTGAGAAGACAAGAGCAACCATTCTCTTTTGCTTTTGTGAGGGCCAAACTTTTATCTTATCACTAGAACACTCCTCATTTGTATTTTTCTCTTCGAATACTTACTTTCTAATAGCATCAGAAAAAACTTGTTTTTCTCATCTCCACTTTTACTGGAGTAAAGCAGCAATGAAGCTTTAAAAAAAAAAAAAGCTTTAATACCAATATTAACTCCTACAACATTGCATGGTCATGCTAATGCAATATTGGCTCATTCAACATTAAAAATGTGTAACTGTTTTCTTGAGCTACCTGTGCCTCGTTAACGTGGCTGAACTTTCATTTTAATGCCCAAGTTAAGAGTTATCTCTTTGAATTTTAGGTAATTTTTTTAGCTGCAAATACACAGTGGATGTTTGGGAGTCAAGCATCTCAGTCATCTAAATTTTTTCCTAGAAAATCCTGCTTTAATTTCTAATTTCATCCCCTAATCATAAATCATATATTTTATGATGAAGGAACTCCTGTCACAATTACTGTGGAGCAACTGCTGTAACTCCATAAGCATGAATAAAATGCTTGTTCGGTAAGTTACTGAGTTTGAGTAGATGCCATTGTAGTGAATATTTTTACGCTACCAGAAAAGACCTTGTTTAATAGTAGGCTTTGAGGGAAAGTAAGCAGTCAGAAAAAAAAAATCACTGATTACTTTGGTAATATTGGTACAAGTACCAGTATAGCATTGGTACAGCTGTTTTGTATGTATCCATGCTAATTCTCCAAAACTGACATGAACATAAATGCACGTAAACGTTTCTTTCCATTCATCACTCCACTGAAAACCTCCTACAGTGAAGTGTTCTCACCTGCATGTGGGAGAAGAATGGCAGAATGAGAAGGCAACATTGATTACCTGATTGGTCTGGCTTACTGTGGGAATATCTAGCTGGGCAGTGTCCTCAGTGTTCAGGATGAAGTTAAAGGCAGTAATGTTCAGGAGATACATACATAAAATATATAAAGTACACATCTGTGTCAGTTTCTCCATTTTATTCTGCTTAATGATTTGATCTCAGGTCAAATAACATGCATCTAAATTGCACAAGATGTCTTTATTTCATTTGTATGCCAGCCTAATGTAGATAGGTTCATAATTGAAGTTGTCTGACTCTGTAGTGGAAGAATGCATGAACATCTAGCATGGTATCTGTGGATAAACAAACTGAAGCTGATGACTTGGTCACGCTCTTTTTTTTTCTTTTTTTTCTCTTCTCAGTTCGCTTTCCTGAGGATTTGGAGGATGACAACACAACGTTTAATCCAGAGTATAGCCATCAAGTGTTTGGAGATGAGTAAGTTAAAGTATCAAGCATCAAATTAATAGGTCTGGAAGGGGAAAGCTGCTTGTTAGAAATCGTTAGAAAACAAGAAATCCTGCTATACCAAGCTATTTTAAATGATGCAGCAATAGTTCAGTTTTATGACTGTATAATTAAACAGTGGCCTTGGTGCCTAGCTCGTAGAGTTTGAGCCCGTAGTCATTTTATGTGCTATTTTTAAGGTAGATTAGCAGAGAATGAAATACCTCATTTTGCAGTCGGAGTTACTTGTTTAAGTTGGTATTGTGTTCATGACATTTTTCTAAGATTAGGAAAGAATTATCAATTCTTGCTAATAACTTTCACAGTAATGTGTACCCAAAAAACCAGTGTCTAGCAACAGTATATCAGTTTATTTTTACTACTACATGGGATGTTTAGTGAATAAAACACAGAAGTAAAGTATTAATTTAAACTCACATTGGTGGCTGTTCTAGATCATTGAATGTTAACTGTATTGAATTTAGGGGTTTATTTTCTCTAATGTGTACGCTTGTAACCAGTTAGACATGCAGGGGATACAGAAACTATAGAAAAGTATTGGGTTTTTTTCCCCCCAGTATGCTGATTTTCACTAATATTGTAGGGAAGTTAGCTGCTATGTTGCTAGTGCTAAAGTGTTATTTAATGTTTTAGTAGAGTAATATTCAACAAGCTGTCCATAGTTTAAAAAAAAAAAAAAAACACACACAAAACCCCACTAAGGAAAATCCACGTGCACATATCTGGACTTCTTCAAGTGGTTAAGTTTCTTAATTTCCAATTCCTTTAAAAAACGTTCTACGTACTCCAAGTAGGATGAACTACCTATATTAATTGTAATAAAATTGGTTACGCTATTACGCGTCTACTGCAACTATCATTGACAATAATTATACTTTTAGTAATGGGAGAACTCTCCAATCTGTCAGTATCACCAACAAGCAAATTCTTGTTCTGGCACTTGCGCTTCAAATTTTATATTACAAATGTGCTACCATAAAAGAAAAATCTCAGTAAAAAAAGCTTTAACTATGCATTAAAATAACAAAAAAAGGAACCTGTTTCTTTGTGAACGTTACCATTTTCTGCAGTTCAGTTTTTTGCCTGAAAATAAATTCTCTGTACTTCAAAACAGTATAGTGTTTATGTTCAGGCAACTCATATTCTCAAAGTGTAAAAAAGGCTTTTGTCTTCCGTACCTTTTTTTTTGCGTTTACTGGATTCTGGTTAGATTGGATAAGTATAACTGTCCACCAAACCACTTATTGCTATGACTGCATATCTATCTGTTTTATACAGTATGAATTGCAGTAGTGTATTCTAAAATATACTACGCTGCAAAATGAGTCTTAATAAATGTTATTGATCAATTAATATAAATAAATGTTAATGAGTTTAAGATATTGAGAAACATAAATGCAATATTAGCTATTTCAGGTATTCTTTCTTGAGCTGTCACAGTTAAGTGCACAGACACTGCCTTACTGAGTTTGGGAACATGTTGTATTTCTCCACTAGAGGAGCAAAATAACTAGTAGAAATGGTGTAAGGCATTCTCTCTGTCTAGATAGTGCACATCCAGTTTGATTTCCTTTTCCTGTTAGGAAGTTTAGTATACCTCACTGGGAAAGACGACGTGAACTTCAAAGCTTATTAAACGAATGCGCTGTGATGTGAATGTTTTGCTGTGAAACTTTATATAGAGTTTCTGATTGCTCTTTTTTCCTTCCTCAGTGAAGTTGCCTTTGGCTACAAGGGACTGAAGATCCTCTTGTACTATATCGCTGGTAACCTGTCAACGCTCTTCCGCATCAAATATACATCTAAAGTTAATGAAAAGTTTGACTGTGTGGAGGTAAAGACAGAACCAGACCTGCACTTAAAATATTATTGAGAAGGTTTAGTTGGGATATGGACAAGAATGCTAGGTTTAGTAATTGCTCACCCAAACGTGATTTATATTAAAAGCAAACAAACAAAGCTTTCTTTGTTGTGAAGCTGAAAAAAGCTTTGAACTTAATCTATATGTTTTTCCACTGTTCCTCCTTTGACTACAGTACCATCAAAATTGTGTCAAACAGTACAGTCAAACATGAGGTGCTAATACCAAGGCCAGTTCCACAAAAAAACACAACTTAGTACGTCTATATATTTTCATGTTAATTGTCTCCAGGAGGAGGACTAGCATTGGTGGTTTTTTTAATATTGAAGAGAATTCTGTGAGAAGGAAAAGGAGGTTTCTATAAACACTGCATGAGGTAGGATACTTGACTGTGTCTCTTTAAATGGCAAATGTGGAGAACAAGTAAGGCAGAAATGAGATTAGAAACTTCTGGTTGGGTATCATGTGTGCTTTACATATTACTTAAAGGAATACAATAATACAGTTGCCTGCAGGATGTTTTGTTTGGTTTTGGTTTTTTTTTTTACTTTTTTCTCTTTTTGCCTACAGGTTTTCCAAGCTTATAGAACACTTGTAGAAAAGCTTTTTTAACCCTTCTGTCTGTATGCTCTCAGAATATTTTTGAGGTAACCCCACAAAAGCTAAGCTAATCAGTCTTTCAGCCAACTGAAGAAAGGTATATGGAACTTACAAATAGGAATAAAATATCTTCTTAACAATTTTTTTGACTGTTAAATACTTGTATAAGTACCTATACAGTTATTTAGAAAAACTCAATTTTTCAGAGTGGTCTCTGATGCATTAAGAAAACTTGATATCGTCTGAGTTTTACTTAGTTATAAGGAAGAAAAAATTGAGTTGATTTCTTTCCAAAAGAGCTATTGTTATGCTTCATTAATGAATTTTTGTAATACTCTGTAGTGTGAAATGGCTATACGTTTGTACTGACTTCAAATTACTCTGCCTGAGAAAAGCTTTTTTTTTTTTTAAAGTAAACATCTTTATGACTTCAAGCTGTATTTTAAGTTCCTAATTTCACATTGATCAGAATCTCTTTAAATGTTTTCAAGGAAAGGCCTATTCTAAACAACAAAATACTGGAATTACTTTGTTAAATTAATTTTAAAGATTTGCCCTTCCGTGTTCTGAAGTTGTATTAGAATATACTTAGTTCAACAGGCTAAGTGCCTGGACATGTCTGAAGTACTTTTGAGGCTAGGGCAACATATCTTAGGAGTGAAAGGTCATGCTCTTCAATCTTTAGAAGGTTTTTAGAAATAAGGAAATAAGGAAAAAAGGAAGGCCTGTTGGCAAAGTAGTAATCATTAAAATGAAACAGTCAAACCTTCACCAATATAAGTTCAAAAACATGTCACAACAGGAATCCGCACTTTAGCACCTCTTTACTCATAGTCTATCGTGTGTACAAATAACAAAGCCACTTTACTTTTCTGGAGGTAGGAACAAGGTAAACAAGGTCTGTCTTGCCCTGAGCACACTCTGTGACTTTTTGATCACTCTGAATCCTTGCTTCTTTCAAGCCCTGCTTCCACTACTGAATTATTCCTCCAATTGCTTAAGGGTGTGAGATGGGGACAAAAAAAATCTTTTTGAGCGAGGCTTCTGTATACTTTCCTGAGTATTTACAAGCTTTGACTGAATCGGAACAATGTGGTAGCTTACCCTGGGCTTCCCTTGGTATTGTTAATGCTGTGCGTCCAAATAGGCTGCTCATGTGGCTATATCTAAACCTTAGTAGGAAAAAAGATACAGTGGTTATCAATCATGTTCTGCATTTGTATTTGCCATTAGTTCAGCCACCTTAAGATAGAATGCATTTGCAGAGACTAAAACATAAGCTGTCATTACAGCAGGGTGTTAATTTAAATTAATATTAACATTTACTTTTCAAAGTTAACTGTTTGGTTGCTGATCTCTGCTCCTTCGGATAATTATACTAAGATGCAGACTATCTGCCATATGTGACAGGTAATCTTTGTGCTGTGAATAGATGGTGTTTTGGAAAGGACAGCAGTCTCTGCCTTTAATATAACTGGTTACAAGTGAGAAGCTAGTTTTAATGCTCTGCAAAGTTATTCACAGCTTAGGATTTTGTGTCTAAATACCCACAGAAGCCCATTCAACAGCAAATGGGTTTATTCTGTGATACTAAGTTTGGTTCCATTATTGCTAAAGCAGCTGCTACAATCTCTGCTAGGGACTGACAGAAATATTCCTCCCAATACCACTATTTTTTCTCCAAGATCTTTTCAAACATGAGGAAAAAGATAAGATCCTGAAATATCAAGAGCCAGTTATATTTATGCATCTTAATCTCATCTCCATAAAGATGGATCTAAACCATGTTAGTAGGGAAGGCTCAGCAAAGTATAATCATGTTTTGAACAGAAGTTGGCACTCTGTTTAGTTAAAATGGACAGAATTTATCCCTTGGGTGGAGTTGATTCTTTCAAATATCTGAAGAGAAGCTGCTTTCTTCTAGTGTAAATATTAATAGCATTGACCTCCGAATTGCGTGCTGCTTTGAGAGATGCAGCTGTTCAAGTATTCTCCTTTTCATCTGGATTAATTATTTTAAATGAAGCCACTTTGAAACAGCATGTACGTGGTATACAAATGTCGTAACTGCCTGCTAGTACAAGAATAATCTCTTTATTAAAATTATCCAGAGTCAAATGGAATGTGCAAAGAGATACAGCCCACTTAAGTAGTCCTGCTACAAATCAAGTTTAGTTACAAGCCTATACCAAATTCCCTATCATCACCTCACATGATTCCGATTATGATGATTATACATTACAGGCAGTACTTCCATGAACCACAAGCTCAACAGCTCTTGGCTGGCTTCATTCAGGTTTTTGAATGCTTTGTTGTAAGTGGCTTTGCCTATGTTTAACACTGCTGCAGTAGTCAACTGGATTGTTTTTCTGAAGAGAAACTTGTGCATCATCGTGTACATCTGTGCCAGTTGGTAAGATAGTGCCTTGCTCTGGTAAGAGAAATAAACCTCTCGCCAATATCAAAGAAATACACAAAGGAAGTCAGTAAACAAATTTTTGGTAACTCCTTGGATTATGAGCACCTCAGAGAGAAGTGTTTGGAAAGTGCCTACTATGTAATGGGTGTTTCCATTAAAAAGTACAAGCATTAATGAAACAAATTATTTGTATGCTGTTGATATTTCTAGATTCCAGTATTCCAGGACTTAGTAACTGAAAAATTGGATGACTTAAACTTAAGACACCAGTCAAACTGAGGGTTCTGGGATTTCCTCTGCCAGAAGGGGAAATCTTGTTAACCCTAAAAGTAACTGAAGAATATAGCTTATTTTCTTAAATTATGTCAGACCCCATTTCAAGGGGAGAGAATTTTTAGGAGGCAATAGGTGAAATATATGCTGTGGTCATGTAGAACTAAGAAGGATTATCTACTGCTTAATCTGCTATGCCTCTGTTCTTATGATGTAATTAAACAAGACTTTTCTGTGATGGCAGTCAGTGATGGATGCATTATCTTACATGCTTTCAGCAGGTGAAAGTTTGTCTTCCTTATCACTAATGAAGAAACTTAAAAACATGAGGAGAGCAAAATTACTTAAACATTATTTATATAATACTTCATACTGCATAGTCACCCTTTTTAGATATCTTCCACATGGCCTTATTGAACTGATGCTTGGAGGTCTTGTTTTAATTCTAGATTACTTTTACATGCCTTTTTCAGATATATAAAATGGAAGGTGCTACAGATTCCTAGTTGTGGTTTCCTACAGCTTTGTCAGCAGTGCAAACTTAAGATTTGTGTAAACAATGCACTTGAACAGTTAAAAAAAAGTATTTCTAAAAAGCGTTCCATACAAATACTTTTTCTTTATGTAATTCATTGATTCGGGGAAAAAATGGCTGATTTTATGTAATGCGGTTAAATCAGTAAGTGTAAAGAAAATATGTTTAACTAATATTGCTTCAAGAAGATAGCAAAGGTGCCAATAAATGCATCTCCTTTGTTTTGAGAGTGAAATGGATGTAAAGATTGTACGCATTTTAACTGGGTTCTTACACTAAGTATTGTAGAGCTATATTTTAACTGGTTAATAGCTCTCTCTACAAATATAAATATAAATGTTGGTAGTACCAAACCATTAAGAATAAAACTTGTTTGTGCTGAACTGCATCCATCTTTCTCTACACTAAAAATGTAACTGAATGATAAAGTGCTATTCATTTGCAGGTGCATTGCTTCTACTTAAGGGACTATGGTTGAAAGGACAGGAATTAGTAGCATGTTGTATTAGCCTTTTGTAGTGTATTTTGTTCTAAGCATCTTAATTTCCCTGTTTTGAATGCTAAGTAGCAAGGGTCTTGGTTTTGAACTAATACCCATCATGCATGTAAACGGTGTGAAAGAGCTGCTTAGTAAGTTAACACAAAGTGTTCTTGTGTCAGTCCTTGTGGAAATAGATACAATACAAACATTACAGCTGAACTCACGGCAAACTCCATTAAGTAAAAACCTGGATTCATTGTCCAGAGGAAAGTTTGAATTGAATGTAAGCTCATTTTGTTGAATGTAATGTCAGGCTTTTAGGGGTTGTATTGAGGAGTACGGTTTTGTTAAGTCGAGACCAATTCATTAAGTTTTATTGCCTGGTGAGAAGCAGTAATACGTTATTGTGAAACTTCATCAAATATTCATGGTTAAAAAGAAGTAGTAAATGTATTCAATCAAGTGGTCTTTTTGGGGTCTGAAAAGGATTATGAAGTCTGCTCAGCTGATAGTCTCTAACTTTCACTTTGGTTATCTGAAAATAGTAATTTTAACCTCTAAATTTAATTTTGGTGTCAGAATATTTCTTCTTCCCCAGTACGTTAGACTACAGGTCAGACTTGCTGACAGTATCCTTAAATTACATTTTTATTATTTTATGTCAAACTTTGTTTTCAAAATGTTCTTTGATTTGAATGCAGGATGTTGTCTTCTGAGTTTGTAATGTGTTTTGCAGCTGATCCTATAGGCAGGCATTTCAAGCAGGGAGACATAAGAATGCAAGAGTGTGCTAGCTGTCGCTTTTCTGTTTGGGACCTACCATTTTTAGTCTTTGTCCCTTTTCCTCCACTTAGTTCTGCACCACCTAATATCTCTTGTAAGCTGCTTGTTCGGGAACCTGAGTTCCGCAAGACTGTGTAGCATAGTCTTGGAGAATTGCTGGCTGGGAAGTCTTAGCTATTCTGAAAGTGCAGCATAATCAGAAGCTATCAACACTCTTAGGTTTTACTTGGACAAATGTAACAATCTTTAAATGTAAAAATGTTCATGAACTTGTGCTGTAACTACGAGCTTTTTGATGCTGACAGTGGCTGGATTGTGACCTTTCTGGATCTCGTCAGTGCAGCTCTTTTACTTACTGTAAGGTCACTACTGAACAACAGGAACGCTTTCTTTTTCTTTTTTCTTTTTTTTATTACTGTTAGGCCATAGCACCTCTTTTATATTCATTTCTTATAGCACAATAGTGACATCAATGCTGTCTTTTTCTAATCTTACACTGATCCTGTCTCCTTTTATAATCTCCAGGCAGACGATGTTGAAAGTAAAATTAGAGAAATCATTCCTCCTGGTTTTTGCACAAACACAGATGACTTTGTGTCTCTGCTGGAGAAGGAAGTCAACTTCAAGCCCTTTGGAATGCTGCTACACACATATTCTGTCCATAACGAGGAAGCTGGTGAAGATATAACATATCAGATATACAAAGTATGAAAAATAAGTGAAACTTCTGCTTTTGAGCAACCAAATTAAAGTTTATTTTTGCAGTGATGCACTTTCAGTAATGTTTCAACTATAGTATATAAATACTGTCATTTTACCAGTTTATTAATAAATTATAAACATGCTTTTTTGTATTGGAGAATTTAATTAGGTTTTGCATATTTTTTCCTCTTACGTCTGTGATAGGTTTCACCTGACTTATCCTGGCTTTTTCCCTAGGCCGACATGACATGTCCAGGCTTTCGAGAATATCATGAAAGGCTTCAGACGTTCTTGATGTGGTTTATTGAAACTGCTAGCTTTATTGATGTAGATGATGAAAGATGGAACTACTTTCTAGTGTAAGTACAGTTCTAAAGCAACAGTGGACCTTATTACCTCCACAAAGCCTGCATTTTAATTGTGGCTGGCCAATTATTGGAGCAGTATAATGATATTTTTCCCAGGAAAGAAAAACCATTGTTTATGAGGCTTGAGTTTTCCTCCATTATGCTTTGGGAAACCTTGAGAATAGAGCTGAATTAAATGCTGTTGTCCGTTAGAGCCCTGAATGTAGGCTTAAACAGTAAAATGAGCTTTGCCTGTGTTTTCTTTTACTTGCCACCTATTCATCTTTATAATAGGCAAGTGCACTGAAGTGCTGTAAAGAGGCCTGATTTATCCAAGTTGCTGCACACCAATTAAGTGAATTGTACATTCAGAACATAGCAGGTGTACCCATTGGGCCCTCACAGAGTAGCTTGCTGACACTGAAAATTCAGTTGGAGAATGGAAAAGAAAATGGACACTGCATGGGAGCGCGACTGTAATTGACCTGCTTGGCTTTCTGTTTTATCTGCAGATTTGAGAAGTATAATAAGGATGGAGCTACGCTCTTTGCGACCGTAGGCTACATGACAGTCTATAATTACTATGTGTACCCAGACAAAACCCGGCCACGTGTAAGGTAATTGGCGGCGTAACTCGTGCCTTGCCTTTTATTTCAGAAGAGGGAACTGCTGAAGTTCCCAATACTTGTTTATAATGGTGTTGATTTGTTTAAAAAAATCCCCATTATTGGCTGGCTATGCACTGATTTATTTCATTGTTCCCTTCTTGAAGCAGAGGGAATCTCAAACGAGTTTTGAATATTTAGCGATTTTAAGACTCCGTTAAAAATTATATTTTAACATGAAGATTGCTACATGTACTTTAATCTAAAATGAAATGCCATTTCGTTTTTAAGCCTTTACATTATAATGTTTGCAAATGCATGCATTTGAACTGAAAATACATTCCTTTGTCTGTAGCCAGATGCTGATCTTGCCACCATTCCAAGGAGAAGGCCATGGTGCTCAGCTTCTTGAAACAGTTCATAGATACTATATGTCTTCTCCTACAGTACTTGATATAACAGGTTTGTGTTTAAATTTTTGACTCAGTTCACCTGTTTAATAAGCAACTTGTAGCATTCACAGGTTGTTAGCCTGCAAACTAACTTTCATGTTCATTTGTCAGAATTAAATGGCCTTTTGAAGATTTAGCTTCAGCTCAGTTCAGGATTAATAGTACCCTGGTTTGTAGAACTGTATATAATGTAGCTCCTTAAGTCCTTTACTTAGAGAACAGCACACCAGGAAAATTCAATCCCTAGCATGAACGGATTACCAGCTAATTAGCCATTTTATTGTGAGATACACAGCTGAGTTTGCCAAGAGATCAAGCTTTGTCAAATTCCTTGTTCAACTTACTCCTATTAGCCAAAACTGAAAACTGGGGGTGGGGGGAACACCTAAGCAAAATAGCATATTAATATTAGTGTGCAAGCCAAAATTTTACAGACAGTAAAAATCTGTAGAAAATTTGTGCTCCAGGAGCATGTATTGCTGGCTGAAGGCACCCATGATATTAGAGGTGTGTGCACAAATACCTAAAAATAAATTATTGAGGAAGTGGCAGGGGCAGGGGGAAAGGGCGTGTGTGGATAAAAAATGGCTACAAACATGACATCTGTCCTGTGATTTCAAGTCCAATATAGGAAGAAATGCAGTTCAAACACATGATGTGACCATTCAATTCTAGGTGGTATCTCAGACCTCATATAGGCATAACTCCCCCATCCAAATTAAAATACAATAGAACACTTGCTTTCATAATGCATTGCTGCAGGATAATCCTAACAAAGTAATCCACCTCATAATTTTAATCCAGTTCATAGGAACCTAAGGAAGTATAACTTCGTTTATGCAACAGGAAATCATATGCATCATGCATTTGCTTTTTTCTTTTTGCTTTTAATAATATGAAGCTTTACATAGCTCTTATAGCTGAGGATAAAGTCTTAACATGGTACTGCATAAATCACGTGACATGTTCATGGCTCAGTGCCTTAAATGCAGGGTTGTAGCAAACAGTAAATGTGCACTAAAATAGGTTTTCATTTCTTTATCGAATAAAGCAGGAGAAAGCTTGCAATATTCTACATGGCACTCAAGTTACAGAAATTAAGGCTTTTACAAAATTATTTTTCTTTTTGAGGGGGAAGTCAGGCTGGACAATCTTGATATGGCCAGGATATTTACTTATGTAGCATCTAAAATTGTGAAGTAAAGCCTTTAACGTTTCTGAAAAGAGGAAATGAAGATCTACTTAACTTCTTCAAAAGAGCTAATGCTTTTTAGAAAAAAATTTACTTTGGAGTTTCACATTTATAACATTTTTTGTTCTGCTTATAACTTGTCATCCTAACTGACCAAGTGAAATGTATGATAGTGCTTACTGTACAGAAACTGCCTCATCTTTCTTATATCTAATCTGAGCAAAAAGGAATGGAATAAATTAATTTTAGTACAGCTTCTCCAGTCTCTTTTGCAGAATAAGTGCTATAAGACTTGCCATACAAGATTAGGCCCCTCATGCATAAAACATTTTAACTGATACAATCATCAGAAGCATTCTCCAACCCAAAAAATAAATTGCCAGTTGTGCAGTGCTGCATATACACAGCAAAAACTTCTATCCCAGTCCTTCCTCTTGGTAACTTTTGATCATCCTTAAACTGCAAATTTCAACTATTTACAGTGGTCCTCAAAACTAAAGAAAAACACAGCTGGGATATAAGCGGTTCAGCAGTAAATTCCACAATGGTAGTCCACAGAAAAATGAGTGTTGGGGGGGAACATGACCCTGCTACTTATATGTAGTAAGCCTGTCTAAACAATTAAGTAAGGAAGAAAGAAAATAGATTCACAACATTTAAGCGTTTTCCTTCTGCATAGTTCATAAGTGGGAACAAAGTTGCATATGCAACCATGTTGATGTTCACCAAAGCTAGTTCTCAATTTTTTTCTAAAGCAACAGTTTTGCTAGTTATGCTACCACTTTAAACCAAATGGAAGTAACTTGAAATTGTGATCAGCTTTTGCTTAGATCCTTCCAGCCTTTTAATTTTGGATAAGCTTGTCCTTTGGGTCCTTGTACCTTTCCCTATCTTCCTTGCTAACAAAGATTGTAACTCATGGTCAATAATTGTCTTCAGCTAGTTTAGTTGTATACAGTAGGATAGTTTCACAAGTCTTTTTCCACATAATTAGTTTGTGTTCTAGTAGTTCTACCGCTCTGTCAAATATAGAATAGATGGACCATACAAGAAAAAGGGTTTATACAAAGAGTAATTTTCTTTTCCCAAGGAGTTAAATTGGATTAAACATGTATATTGTCAGTCTCTCACAAATGTGTATATAATACTGTATGGTACTGCATACACAAAATATTAGAAGTTTTTCTTTCTGCAGTCTCTTTAATGTCTACTGTCAAACAGCTAAAACTTTGATAGCAGTACTTACAGTATTCATCAGTATATAAACAACTGTGCTTAATTGTATCTGCTTTTGTATTCCGTAGTTCTTTGTAATTACATACCAGAGTTGAGGAAACAAATAACACTGATATTAACTACATGCTTTTTTTTTTTATTCTTTCTAGCTGAAGATCCATCTGAAAACTATGTGAAACTAAGAGACTTTGTTCTTGTAAAGCTCTGTCAAGATTTGCTTTGCTTTTCCCCAGGAAAGTTAATGCAAGGTTTCAGTCAAGAAATGGTGATGGAAGCTCAACAAAAACTGAAAATAAATAAGGTATTAAATCAGAACAGTTGTAGTCGGACATATTCTTATCAAACTAGTAGAATAATAATTTAAACATAGAGGTGGAGACTTGGAATTTACACACTCTGGCTTATTTCAAGAGACTTTTAGGATCTATGTGGAAGGGAGATACCTAGCTCATGGTTTTAGGTAAATGCTTTTTTTACCTACTAATTCTTTTGATGTAATATAATTTGACGAGGTTTCCATTTCTTTCAGGTATATTTATACAAATAACAAGTGTTGTTTTGGGAATGCAAAACAGTAAAGTTGCAAACAACTGCTACTAAGGCAGCTCTAAACACTTGGAGAACTAAACAGTTGAACATTGAACAATTACATTTGTTGGTAATCTCAGTGAATGATTAAACTCATTAGTGAGTATGGTAGTGAAAAGGCAGAGCTGCTTAATTAAAAAAATTATTTGAACATGGTTTAATGAAAATTTTGAAGTGTGAGGGAAGAGGGGTGTGAAGCTATATTCAAATGTGTTCATGAAAATGGTATAGCTTGTATAAGGAAGCTACATCTGCAGCCTTCTGATATCTTAAACCTGAAAGGATAAATAAGTTGTTTTTTTTAACAGTATCTGAACATGTGCTAGTGTAGCAAACAAACCATCCTATTTTTGTTCTGTTACTCAGCAAAAGAATAGTTGGTCTTAAATTCTGTTTTCTTACGGATGCAACAGTTAATAGTAATATAGTAGCAACGTGATTTTTTTTTTCTTCCCAGATGTGATACTAGCTGATCCTGCTTCCAAAAGCACTTCATTTTTTTTATTTACTTCCCTAGTAAACAGAAAACTTTAAATATTGTTGTTTCATTCGCATATTTAAAACTTCCAGGGGGCCTTGTGAAGGGCAGTAGGTATATGGAGATCATTAAAACTAGCAAAGTAGATACTGTTTAGTAAAATATTGCTTAATGTCATTCTAGTTCTACTCCTTCAGTTCTTCGAAGTATTTTTTTGGACTGTGGCTTCTGGACTTTCTGCTGCTTATTTACAGCAGGTCCTTGAAGCATCTCTACAGCTGGTGCAACACTTTTAAGAGATCAGACACTGGCTGCATGGAGGAAAATGGTTTTGAAGGAAAAACAAGAATGTTTATTCATTTAACCCACCAGATAGAAGGATAGGTTTGACAGAGGCTTTGTCCATGCCTCTGACTGTCTTCCAATAAGCTGAGGAACTACTCTAATATTTCAATATTTCTTCCCTTCGAGTCGTATTG
Source organism: Nipponia nippon (assembly GCF_047370975.1). NCBI lineage: Eukaryota > Metazoa > Chordata > Aves > Pelecaniformes > Threskiornithidae > Nipponia > Nipponia nippon. The sequence goes on along the minus strand of NW_028262369.1, from coordinate 77,642,464 downwards.
AATGACCTCTTTATTCAGACATGGTTTTTATTCTCCTTTCTGTTCATTAGCAACACACAAGACGAGTTTATGAAATTCTCCGATTGCGTGCAACAGATATGGGTGATGCAGAACAGTCCAGAAGCTATCGGTTGGACGTTAAAAGAAGACTGATTGGCCCTTATAAGGTGTATATGACTTAAGTATCATTTAATACTTATTTCAAGGCTAATTATACTTGATTTTACTTTCATTTCCATAAATGTAGTTGATGCCAATTATGTTGCCAATCAACTACTATTAGTTATGCAGTGTTCAACTGATGCGTATACGGATGCAGAGAACATTCATGCATAGCAGTGCTGAAGATCCTGTGTTTGAGTCCTGACTGTTTCCTGCCCAATTCCAGCAGGAAGTTACTACTAAGCTTATGTTACCTAGCTACAAGTGGCATTATGCCCAGGTAGGCTTAAGGAGGGGGAAAAAAAAAATCTCAAATTTCTTGAAAAGGTTAAAAATATCTTAGACAAACCAAAAATTTACAGATAGGTAAATGCTGTAATAAGTTAACACTTCAGACTAGATATAGTTTAGACTCCTGTTCTACTTGTTAGCTAGGTCTTTACAAAACAGCTTGCTAGAAGTAATCTAGCCATGTCAACGTAGAACTCCATGCAGATGGAATATAAAATAATTCCAGCAGTAGAGTTTAGGCAAGTACTAAACTTAGTACAAAATAACTTACTTAGTTCCTACTAAGTATGCTTCTCAGGATTTTCAGTATAGTCGGTCTGTGTTGCATAAACTTACCTTTTGAGATACAGATTAAAAAAAAAAAATCCTAGTTGCTAATGCTGTCAGTCTTTGTATCAAGAGTCAAAAGACCACAAATAAATCTAGGTTTATTGCTATAACTAGCATGTTAGCTACTCTCTTCAATTAAGTACTTGCAGAGCAAACCAAAACCCTGTTGGAAAAGTTTCACAAAGTGTGAGAAGTACCTTGATTAGCTTGCAAGCATTCCTAAAGCAGCACTTACCCTGTTATACTAAAATAGCAAAACTTTGATTGTACTCATGTTGGACTTAGGGAGGCTATTAGCAAAAATGAGAACCCAGCACTGTATTAAATACTTGCCTGGTCTAGAGATAATACCATGTCATGCTGAGTGGCAGGACCTTCATCAAAACACTTTCTGTTCTCTTTCATGAGTGTCTTGTTTCACTTGCTAAATTTCACCCTGTCCACTACAACTAGGGCCATGATTTTTCAGCAAACAGGACTGTTACATGGTTTCAGTTCATTCACTCAGCACTGAAGTCCTATGGGGGAAATCCAAAATTCCATAAGCAGCTTCAATTCTAGTGCTTCTAGCGATTGTTTCCACTTCAGTCTTTGCATGTAATAAATGCATTAATAATGAATGGATTTTGTATTGCTAGATATGCAATATTGCTACTTCAGAATATTACATTTTTAATTTTTCAGTTATTTCAATGAGGATTCAAGAGAATCCTTAAAGCAGCCAACACACTTTCTTTTGACTTTAAGTTTCATGTTCTGAAATACAGGCATCTTGTTTATGGTAGTTCTACCTAGTAAACAGCTTACTCATGCACTCATTTTAAAGAATGTTTCCAATAAGTTTTAGTGCTGTTTTCAAAAACTTCTCAGAACTGCAATTAAACTAACTTTTAATATGTATAGTAATTTGGAGGGGAGCAAATTTTAATAAAGAATCAGGAATATTACTGCATACTCTAATGCTGCTATCATTTTTTTATATAAAGCACTTGATAGCTTCATTTGAACAGTGCTCTACAGATATAGAATAATTCTAAATTGCCACTACCTTAATTTAGTGAAAATGGTATTGCATCTTACAGCTATTTCCTGGCTAACGGTAGCAGAAATAAAACTATGCAGAAACCCCAGATGAAAAAACCTGTAATACATCTGTTCCCCTTGAAATCTTCACATTAACAAGGAGGCTGTTGCTAAAAGTACAGTGTTTTTTATGTATACAGCACCACTAGATTGGAATGACTGATACAGCCAAGTATGTTGCTCTCTGTATAAGTACTACTAATACAGGAAATAAAAGATCTGGTATTTTAGTGAACAGGGCATCACTCTAAGGTGGTTCAGAGGGTGAGCAGCTTGTGAAATTTCAGTTTTACTGTGGCTTCTCTATTGCTGAAGAACTCTGCTTTTTATGCTCATTAGTGGGCTGTGCTGCTAGACATGTCTCCTTGATCATGTCTTTGTTCTTCATGTTATCCCTTTTGGAAGTAATCATTATTGCTGTGCCACTTTTATTAATTATAATACTTTGTTTGGGTTTGCTAGTTGAACTCTTCTGCCCAGCCCAATAACTTGCTCCCAAAGAATCCTCTTGAAACTGCCCAGGTAAAATGTCACTGACTTCAGGTTTCAGAATCTTGCGTACCTGGATATGCTGGTAGTGTATTTGGAGGGAAATGGAAATTTGAAACAACTGGTTATCTGAAACATACAGAGGGAACTTGCTTTTTACCTGGAATCTGGAACTTAAAGATGACCAAAAGCTACAGTATCAGGTGTAATGGGCATTTAAAAGCTGACACCTTTTTTCAGAGCTAATATTTATAGTCTTGACAGATATTCCTGTTAATTAAGCAGACTTAATTAATTCATTCATTCTAGAATAAGGAGGTTTTAGTTTTTCTACTGACAGAAGCTTTCTCAGAAGATACTCATTGCTCTTTTCATTTGAGCAACTCATCACATGTTTTGAGTATCTTACTCATTTTGAGCTAATGTGAATCTAAAATTTGAACAGCTATGCTGGTTTTGACATCCTTTCTACAAGGAAATCTTGATTATTGGCCAGAAATGTGCCTGGAGGCCTCATCAGGACTCTGATACAGAACCTCCTTTTCTGAACTGAACTTTGCCTATCTGTGAGAGGTTATGAAAGTTTTTCTGATCTTACTCATTTACAGTTTACTGTGGTCTCCACTCCTTCCTCCTGACCCTCAGCACCAATCATAGGAAGAAAACAATTTTTCCTTTGAGAGAGAGGTGTAAAATCAAATAGAGCACAGAAGGCCTTTGATTTTTGAGACTGATGGTAAAAGTAGAATTGTTTGGGGAAAATGTTGTTGGTTTAACAAACTCTATGATTCTATAGGCATTGTAAAGACTTATTGATAAGATGCCAGGCATACATAATGCATCTATTTCTTTTTTTAATGAAATGTTGAATGAGATTCTGCTTTTACAAAGCAAGGGAAGACTGAAGAATGGAAAGTAACTAAGGAACTGAGCGGTTCAGAAATAGATATGAGGTGTATAAAAAATTTATCTGGGAAAAGGAGAGACACCTCGAAATACTTTTGTATTTAAGAAACAGGTAAAAATATCACATATGTGACACAGCAAGGTGAACTCCTTATCTTCTTGCTGTATGAATATGTTTATGCTTGTAAATAATGTTACTGCATTTCAATGCTGTTACTGCTAATCCCTGGTAACTTCTGAATAATTTGTAACAATTCCTGAAATGTCTTCTGCGTACAGGAAGCTTAGAATTAATGAAGCTTAGAATTAATTTTTGATAGTCAATTGTGGGGAAGTCAGTTGGCTGAACAGCCACATAATGGGACACCAGTGTGTTTAATGTCAGCATAGAACTAAATATCCTGGTCAATTTTCTACAGTCTAGTTTTTCATGCCGTACATCTTCAGTAGTAGAAGTACCACTAGACCTAATCTGTTCGGTTAAAGAAAAACTTTGAAACGATTTTTTCACTTCACTGGTTCATTGGTAATACAGAAACTATGAGGCTTTAACAGAAACGATGCCATAATCAAACACTGTTACTGTTTTTCTTAGGATTAGGGACATCTTAAAGAACTAGATACTGAAATTGAATAAATTTAATGAAATACCATATTCTTGATGATTATTGGTTGTGTTCAAACTACTATTTGTTTGATTGCTCAGAAAAAGCAGAGAGAACTTGCCAAGATGAGAAGGTGTCTAAGACCAGAGGAGCTGACGAATCAGTTGAACCAAATAGACCTAAACATGCAACATGAACAGTTAGAAGAGAGCTTCCAACAACTTGTTTCAGATTACCGAAGAGTCCTGGAACGACTTGCACAAGCATGAGGATCCTGCCTGTACAGGAAACTTGCAAATTTCTATACAGTGTTGTAAAGCACATCCTTAATTGCCACTTAACTGCAAAAAAAACTCATGTGACGTTTTAATCACATTAAAGGTGACTTGTGTTTCTGTGCATTTTGAATATTTTCTATTTTTGTGTTGTAGATTTTTAAATGTTGTACTTTAGGTTTGGGGGCACTTATTGCTGAAATAAACAATGTAGATTCTCAGATACAGTATCACTTCAATTGTATGAATTTTCTTTTACCAGTCTGTTTTGCCTCAAGACTTTAATAGATACCTGAATAGCAAGTTAATACATAAATCTAAGCAATATAAATATTGCATCTCTCTTAAATTTCTCCTAACTTGATCCTCCTCAGGCTGTTCTACTTGGATCCTATTGTACTGTGTAGGGCCTGTGCACTCTTTGGTTTAATGTCTCGTGGGCTGGCTGGCTTGCTTCCTGAGTACAGGCTCTTTACCCGTTCTTCAAAGTGGATGCTGCTCCCATAAGCTATCAGACCCATTCTACTTAAGCCTCTAAAGGGCCTTGAGCATATTCTTTTTCAACCCCCCCAAGTTTGCAGGTTCATGATTTCGGGAAAATACCTCACAGCTGGGGAAACAGCCAAGACTTTGTAAGGACTCCAAAAGCACTTCTACTTCAGCTAGTGTAAGAAACATACAAATCTGTAAGAAGCAAGTGCCTTCATATAGTTCCTTGACTCTATTCTGCTATCCATTGCTTCTCAGGCTTGAGGCCCTCCTGTCTCTCCTCCCTCAAAGGAATAAATTACAGTATCTTTTCTTGTAGTTGAGACTTTAGGACTGATTCATCTTGGCCTGTAATCAGGAGGATCATTGACATTTATTAACCATGTTTTGTGGTAAAAATGGGATTCAGGTCCAGCTTTCAAAACCGGAGTTTGTAGATTGACAGTTCTCTACTACCATCTGATATGACATCGAGAAAAAAGTAATGTTTTCCAAATGTTTAAATCCTCCTGTATATTTTTTTTCCTATTAAATTCTTTTTAGACACTTTAATTCTTCTGGCTAGGATATCTTGTCTGTATGATTTTTGTTGTTCGTCTACTAGAGTATCCAAATCTCATATTCCTTAATAATAACAATTTTAGAACGATCTCTCCTGGTGGTAGTAGTAAGCCTGAAGGTAAGTTGTGGGATCTGGGGGGCTGGGGTGTGTTTTTCTGTTTGGTTGGTTTTGGTTTCTTATTGAACATGTTCAGGTGTTGGTGATAAGCCAGAAATGGGAAAGCTGAAATGAAGAACTGTGCTTTAATTTGGTTTCTGCATAGAGGTCCAGGATACTTGTTGTGCTTCTGGGGAAGTCCACAATAACACTGCCTGAGCTTTTGCATTACTAAGGCTGAAGCCACTCACAAAGAAGTTCAAGCCTTTTAAGAAACTGTAGGACTAACAGGAAAAAACGCTGCCTGATGGGCCGTTTGCCCACTTAGAGAGGTTGAACGTGGTTTCCCTCTTCATAAGTTACTTTTCTTGGGGTGGGGGGGAGCATAAAAAGGCAGAAGGCTGGCATGCCTGTTCCTTTCATCCTTCTAGTATCTGATGTGGGAAGGGAAAGGAGATTTCTCTGCTGTCACCCCCAGGCTATATGGATGTCCCAAAAGGGCTGAGCAATGCCATGAAACGTAGGCTTGACGCTAGAGGTAGTGAAGGTTGCCATATTCAATTGATGGTGTGGGATGGATGTGAAAGGAACTACTGAGCCAAAAGGACAAATTGCTTTCCTTAGGCAAATAGTGAAACTTCTCTCACACAGTGATTAGGGCGGATGCATCTTTTCATAACATATTGGAATTTTTTTTTTTTCCTTTTTATGTTGACACTGTTCAAAGAGGTGGGCTGGTACCTCCAGTTCCCTTAGTGGTGAAGGTGCAGTCTTGGGCTGAGTGTGGTTTCTCATTACAGTACAGGCTGGGAATGTTCTAAGCTGTTGGGATGTGCCCGTGGGCAGCAAAACTTATGACCTGGTTTACAGGAACTGTCTTGTTACTAATTCTTGGCACCAAAGATATGAATAAATAGCCTCTTAGAGAGCTAGGAACTTTGAATCCTGCCGTCCTGCAGCAGATTACAGCTTCTGCAGCACTGCTGCCAGGAAAGACCGTGTGAGCGCTCCCTAATCCATTACAGTTAATTAAGCCAATTATCTGAAACAACCTTCATCAGCAAATTAAACTAGCCCTGCTGACTTTGCCTGAAGTGGTCTGAGAAGTGTCTGGACTATCCTTTCCCTTGGCAGAGAGAAAGAGGCAATAATCTCTTCTATGACAGCTAGAGAACAGTGACAGTTCCACTGACGCTACTGCTTGGGGAGCATATGCCAGTTTAGTTCGGCAGGCTTTTGGGGTGAGTCTGTTCAAACTAACATTTTAGAGACTGAGCATTAATGGTAAAGCTGACTAAACACTCAGTTTTCAGTGGATGCTACTAGATAAACTCCTAGCTTTCTGCCTTGCCACTCTGGATATTTTGTTCCATGGTTTTCAACAGGGTAACACGTTTCACCTGCAAGTGAGCTGCAGGATTCTTGTCTCTGAAGTACTCACAGCAGCAACTCCAGCTATTCGGCGAGTCATATTTATGAAATAAAGTAGGTTAATACCGTTTACAAAAGTTTAATAAGTTTTGTGTAACTCCTGTTTATATTTCTGTGTTAACATAATTACGACCAGGGACCTCCTACTATACTTAAACAAATACTTACCAGCATAGAATAGAAAATAGCATAGCTATCACTAGTATTGTCTGACTTCTGCATGCTGAGAGAGGACCTGTGAAGTAATAACAGCTGTCTATATAGGATTGTGGTTAGATACTAGGGGGATCCCGTTTTGCGGCTTTGTGAGCTGACAAATGAACACTGAGGCTTAGTAGCAACTTTTCAGCTCTAGATGTTAGGAGCGTAGGAATTGGATAGCTGAAGCTGAATGCTATTAGAGCCCTCTCCTATTCTGGGCACAATATGACACTAAAGTAGTCCTGGATAAAAATTATTTTTGTTCAAACATATGATCTGTTATCCTAGGTTTCTTATCTTTAGTTGCTGTTGTTCTTCTGAGTTATTGCATACTAACAAGAACTTAGAGTAAACACTAATAATAGGTTTATGTGATTTAATTTATGACATTTTTATGCATTTTGATTAAATACAGATTCTTCAGTCACTTCACTCAAACATCAAGTGAACCTTTGCACACCATACTAATACAGGATTTGAAAGAGTTTTGTGTATTTGAATATTCTTTTCAGAATGTATATAAGATCTGTAAGTCTATTTAAAGTTTTTAATTGTAGATGCTGCTGGCGTGAGGCTGCTGGTTTGCCCTTCCATCACTTACAAATCCAGTCATGGCAACAGTGAATCTACTTTAAGAAAATTCAGTGGAGTATCTAAAATGGTGAATTTAGTTCAACTGGTAGAGACAAATTTTCTTTCTATGCAAAGCTATTGTCAATGGTGCTAATCCAAGATTTTATCCTAAGAGGTAAATCAAGCTCTGAAAAATGTTTATGTTTAGAAACCTGGGTCAAACTGTTCCCTTTGATGTATTTTGAAACATAAAAGTTACCTACTGCAGATACTAGGAAACAACTAGGTCAACAACTAATAACCTGAAGAAATACAACAGAAAACCTACAGTTTCAGAACTGAGAGAGCAAGCTACCTGAAGCTGCAGGATTTGAAGGACACTTTAACTGCTGTAGTAGGGGGAATAAAGGTCTATGTAGCTGAAGCAGTATCTTGGGCAGTAAATGTCCGTGCCTCCTATAAGCAAACACACAAAGCTGCTATGTGGCAGTTTAGGCAATTCAAGACTGACCCATTGTCTCTCTCTGCGATGTCAGCAGGAGGGTAAGCAGCCCATAATGTCTATACGAAGGATTTACGTCTGCTTATATAGATCATTTTTTCAATTCCTTTTTGTCCCTCACTGAGACTTTGTTGCTCTTTATGCTTTTCCTTTATCATATTGTATGACTGTCAGACACAAGAAGGCTTGAAACTCTTACGTATGTTGCATATTTTGCCATTTTACCTTTTCTCCCAGTGTCAGTTCTGACCCGATTTCATCAGTATCAAACTGTTAGAACTAGAAATACCTGTTATATTCGTAAGCCTATCACCTAAAATCTTGGAATCTCAGCTTTCAAATTGAAAAATATTATTCTCTAATGTGAAACATTGCTTGCTAGGATAATTTGGACTGGAAGTTCACAAAAAGACAGCATTGTAAAATATTGAAATCTGTATCTCATAAGCAAGTATCTGTTGCAGAAATTTCAGTTTTCTCAAAAAAATCAATTTAAAGTCATGGGGAACATTTTTTCCCCATGCCATCAGTATTTCCAGCCATTCTACACTGCTAGTTCTTTCTCCAGTAATCAGAAAGATTTCAGTCGAACTCCAAGTTCTATCTATTAAAATGTTTCATTTACAAAAGGCTATTAACCACACCAGTGGCAGTATTTGGAACTGTGAGGCTAAAAATTTAGTGCAACTAGTAAAAATGGAAGGCTATTATACAAAGCAACACAATAGATGCAAGCTTTGCTCAGGCAGGGTATGTTATCTGTGATCATACTAGCTTCTATCCGTGGAGGGAAAATTGTAGGAATGAGCTTGCCTCCCTATCACTCAAATCTTTTTTAGAATGTAAAAAGAAAAATAATGCAAACACCAGTTTCTACTCAAAACTACTCATTCAAATACATGCTTACTAGGTTCTTTGTTCCTTGCACTAAAGCCGTCAGTAACAGGCATTGCAAGAAACGAGACTACAGACTCTGTATCTGAGCTTCCTTTTGGACCTATAACAGTACAAGCAAGTGTAAAAAGGATCATTAATCTAACAAGTTCCAGATGTCCATGTTCAAAATATTTTTAATTCTCCAGCCTAGAGAAGCAAAGAGAAAAGGGGAAAAAAATGTCCTCCTGCTCTTCAAAGCTCATTTCAGATATAAGGCTCCCACCCAAACTGAAGGAATCTCAGGTAATGACATGGTGAAGACAAAGCCTTGGGCAGAGCGTTTCAGAATCCCTTCTTTGCCATTGCAAAAAATCTATACAGCAGGAGCAGTACTGTGTGCTGTTTTTTTCCGAGACTAGCACTAGCTTCTTTCTTTAGTAAATAAAGAACATGTAATGCTGTAAACATACCTCATATAGGAGGTATGTGCTCCATTTACGGTTGTTGCACAGTTTGAGCTGAAGAGATAAAATGGAAAGGAAATCTAGATCAATGGGAAGAGCTTGACATCCCCTTTTTGTTTCTAAATGGTACGGCAATAAGGGAGGTGTTCCATGTTCAAAAGCTCCTATTTTTAGATGCTTGTCAGTCTTCCAGTTAAGCCTTCCTCAGAGCTGTATGGGATGTTCACGTTTTTAAAACTTCCATAGTTTCATGGAAAAGTGCTGTGGTTTAACCCCAGCCAGCAACTAAGCCCCACACAGCCGCTCACTCACTCCCCCCCAGTGGGATGGAGAGAGAATCGGAAGAGTAGAAGTGAGAAAACTCGTGGGTTCAGATAAAGACAGTTCAATAGGTAAAGCAAAAGCCGTGCACGCAAGCAAAGCAAAACAAGGAATTCATTCACTACTTCCCATCGGCAGGCAGGTGTTCAGCTGTATCCAGGAAAGCAGGGCTCCATCACGTGTAACGGTTACTTGGGAAGATGAACGCCATCACTCCGAATGTCCCCCTCTTTCTTAGTTGTCCCCCTCTTTCTTCTTCTTCCCCCAGCTTTATATGCTGAACATGACATCATATGGTATGGGATAGCCCTTTGGTCAGTTGGGGTCAGCTGTCCCGGCTGTGTCCCCTCCCAGCTTCTTGTGCACCCCCAGCAAACTCGCTGGTGGGGTGGTGTGAGAAGCAGAAAAGGCCTTGACTCTGTGTAAGCACTGCCTAGCAGTAACTGAAACATCCCTGAGTTATCAACACTGTTGTGAGCACAAATCCAAAACATAGCGCCATGCTAGCTACTATGAAGGAAATTAACTCTATCCCAGCCAAAACCACCAGAAAGAGATAAAATCTTTGCCTGGAATGAGTTCAATATGATAGGGCCTGTGAACGTGCCATTTTGCTTTCCCTAGAGCTGTGATGTAACAGTTTGGTGTAGCTTTGTCTGTTTATATATATTCTGTATCACTGACATAGGAAGGTTTTGTTTTTTTCCAAGTTCAGGACTCCAAACTATCTCACCATGGATCAGATGAACACCGGTGCTGAGAAAAGGACACCTGTCTGCGATTAGAGCGGGACCCAAACAGCACCAGCCTCATCAGCAAAAACTGCTGTGGAACAAAATAATCCCTTAAGACAATCTTAGATAGGAAAGTCTAAGCAGTCTAAGCCTAACCCCAGAAGTATCCAGCTGCTATACTTAAACTAGAAGCATATTTCTGTATTGCTCTATGTAAGATTTAGTGTCTACATAAGGCATAACTCTGTTGTTTTATGGACTGTTACAGACTGCTTTCAAACTTGCATTTAAAAGCCCAGCTTTCTGTCTTCCTGAGCACATCTTTTGCTTGTTTCAATATCAGCCTGCACGATATCTTGGGAGGAAATAAAGCTGAGATTCTACATTTAGAACATGCTGACTCCAACAGCACAGAGCCAATCTAAGTGAGGTGGGCTGTGCAAGACTCTCCTTGAAGAACGTAACACGCAGATGTGTTAAAAAAAAAGTGATTTCTCCAAAGCTGCCTCTCAACCTGAAGCTCAGGACAGCTTGGGACATCACTGTCCATCTTAAACATTTCAGAGGATTTGCTGAATGCGAACAAAAGACAATAATATACATGAGGAAAAAGTGACATATTTTCTTTTGTGACAGAACTTGAACATGGCAGAGTATGGTTTTTCAGGTTTGCTGTGTTAGGATACAGTGTATCTCTCCTTTTCTGAGATACTCATCCTTATTTTACTGGCATAAAGCTCCAAACAAACGTATATCTGTTATCTGTATTTCTTAGTAAAAGGAGAAAACCTGCATCTAAGCATAAATTAGAGACTAATGAATAATGACTGTTGCTAGGCTTAAGATTCATTGAGAGACTGCAAAAATTACACAGTTGTTCTCTTGGAATGTAATCGATCATAATTCGATCAATCCCCTCTTGGTTTCTGATACGCAAAAGGAATTGGCCCAGTCTAACCGCTAGCACACACCTACAAGTGAAATAACCTGACACTTAAGGACAAGGTAATTACAAAGGTGGTAGCAGCATAACTAGTATTGTCTCCAGTTCCTGCATTTTGTTATGCCATCAACCAGTTTTCAGGCTGTTACAATGTGGAATTTTGGTCTTACGGCTGCAGACAAAAGCGAAACGTTCACTTTATTTTCTCCAAGAGTGGCCTCTCATTCCACTGAGTAGGAAATACTTATTGACTCACATACGGAAGGTGAGGCTAGGCTACCTTAGAGCACTTTGTTTCTCTCCTTTAGTGACAGTTCAGGAAAAGATGGTGAATACATGGCTACTTTTATGTGAAGTGTGCTGTTCTCTTTAGGCACACACAAGCACGGCCACTCCAGCATACATGGACTCACTTACGCCAAGCAGCAGTAATGTGCGATCGCTTTACACTGTACATTGTTGTCGTAGAACCAGTGGCTGGGTGTCTGCATTCCTAAAGCCTTGCCAAGATTGAAAAGAAGAGAAAATGATGCCTGATGAGATTGAAACTCCTGAAAGACCATACTATGTTGTAGAATTAGGAATGAGGTGAAGACATGCGCATTTCTGCCCTGCAAATGAAATGTAAGCATATCTCTCACCAGCGTGCAGTGGGTAACGATGCTCACGAGGTGTAACTGGGCAACTTAGCAATGCTATTTCTTAATTTATTTCTAGTTCTATTTCTCTACTGTTAAAATCCAATCATTCTCCCCTCACTGAATAACGATGATGAAACATGTCACTTGGTGCAGAACGTGGCTATAAGAAGTGGCTTCTATTTTTTGGAGGCAGTGCAATGTATTGTATTGATCTTTAAATTACTGTGTGGTCTGGACATAAGCTATATGATAGGCTGCCTATCGCACTCTGGCAGCAGATTAAGTGATGCACTTTTGCTAGCGATGTCTGTATAGGACCACCGAGAGGATCACAGCACATTTTTTTGATCAGAGAACTCTTGGAATTTGCTCCTTAAAGGCAGAAACACTTACAGTGTAGTATTTAAGGTCATACCTTTTTCAGGCTTTTTCCAGAGTACAGGGGGGTAAGTAACATCAGCATTCATAGAATCATAGAATCATAGAATCGTCAAGGTTGGAAAAGACCCTTAAGATCATTGAGTCCAACCGTTAACCTATCACTGCCAAGTCCATCTATACCATGTCCTTGAGCACCACATCTATCCGTTCTTTAAATACCTCCAGGGATGGAGACTCAACCACTTCCCTGGGCAGCCTGTTCCAACGCTTGACCACCCTCTCGGTGAAGAAGTTTTTCCTAATATCCAACCTAAACTTCCCCTGGCGCAGCTTGAGGCCGTTGCCTCTCATCGTATCGCTTGTTACTTGGGAGAAGAGACCAACCCCCACCTCACTACAACCTCCTTTCAGGTAGTTGTAGAGAGCAATAAGGTCTCCTCTCAGCCTCCTCTTCTCCAGACTGAACAACCCCAGCTCCCTCAGCCGCTCCTCATAAGACTTGTGCTCTAGACCCTTCACCAACTTCGTTGCCCTCCTCTGGACACACTCCAGCACCTCAATGTCCTTCTTGTCGGGAGGGGCCCAAAACTGAACACAGGACTCGAGGTGCGGCCTCACCAGTGCCGAGTACAGGGGCACTATCACCTCCCTGGTCCTGCTGGCCACACTATTCCTGATACAAGCCAGGATGCCATTGGCCTTCTTGGCCACCTGAGCACACTGCTGGCTCATGTTCAGGTGACTGTCAACCAACACCCCCAGGTCCTTTTCCGCCAGACAGCTCTCCAGCCACTCCTCCCGGAGCCTGTAGCATTGCATTCCCATCTGCCTTGGACTTTGAGTCTATTCTTGCTAACTAAATTAATAAAATTTGTAGATGTGAAGTCAAAAACTACTAACAGCTATACCAGGAGATAAATAAATCTGGAGATAAACAGTCAGCCTCTGTTCTCACTTGAAAATTTGCTTACTTATCTCACAGGTTACCACTGTGTGCGTACATGTGCATGTGTGTAAAGATACAAAGATCAATACACGTGTGCGAGGATATAAGAAAGGATATTTGTATTACTTCCACATTTTGGTTTCTTCCCCTACTCTTGCAACCACTACCCTAATGCATTCTGTTTATTCCCTCATTTGGTGATTTGTTTCCTTTAGGCTCAGTATTTGCCAGCCAGCTGTTGGATTTATGTCCTGTAACAGCGTTTCTCAAACTCTGACTAGGCATAAGAACTTAATTTCAAAACAACTGCAAAATGTGTTTAAAGAAAAAGAGTTCATACAGGGAAGCCAAATGCAGGCAAGGAAACAAAACAGTGGAAAATAAAAATTATAAATGGACATTGGAAGTTTAGTTTGATTTTTATTTGACTGCAAACGAAACCTACCACACCAACACTGTGTGAGATGGTGGTATTTCTCTAAGGTAAGGGGATACCTGTACCAAAAAAGATTGGAAAGATGCTGCTCTACTGAAAAGTTTGCTCTTTTAGATCTTTTCTAAATGCATGAAGTTTGGCTATGCAGATGAAATAAGGAGTTATCTAGAAAAATATTTGAGTTTTAGGGTTCAAGCTTTATCCTTCAGATTCTGCATAGGCCTTTACAACAAACATAACATCAAAAACTTAGTTCATAAAGAGTAGTTTGTCTTTTTATTCACAAAAGTAGAAAAAAGTTTAAAAAAAAAAAAAAAGGGAAAAGAAATGATGAGGCCGCTCCAGCGCTCACGGAATAGCACGGTTGCAACGCTTCTGAGAGCGGGACCCGCCTGGGGAAGCGCTGCCTCTCCGCCCCGGCGCTGGCGGGGCGACCACAGCCTCCACGCCTGCGGGGCGCGGCGCAGACCCGGGCGGGATGGGAGCTGCCCAGGGCGGCACCTCAGCAGTGCTTCGCGGGGACGACGGCCCGAGGGCCGCCCAACACCCCGCCGTAGGCCGGGCCGCGGCCGCCGCTGAGGGCAGCGCGGGTCAGCACCGACACTGGGCGGCCGCAACGGCGAGGGGCACACCCGCCGCGCCGCGCGCCCCCGCCCACCGCCTGGCGCGAACCCCCGCCGCTCCGCGCCCTGGCAGGGCGGGAAGGGGGCGCTCCCGCCCCGCCGTCGCAGTCGCAGCCGAGGAGCGGCCGTGCCCCGCGCCCGCCGGCTGACGAGCTGCGCCCGGCGAGGGGTACGGGGCAGCGGGGGAGGGTGCGCGGCGGTGACAGCCGCCGGCTGCGGGCCGCCGCCCGGCTGGGGCGCGGTGCCGGCTGCCCTGAGGGACGGGCGGGGCGCACCTGCCGGGACCCGCCTCCGCCTCAGGCGGCGCGCGGCCACGTGACCCCGCCTCACGCGGGCAAGATGGCGGCGCCCAGAGCCGTCAGCGTGCTGCGGGGCGGAGGTGAGTGCGCGCCGCCGCCGCGGGGGGGGAGGCGCGGCCCCGGCGCCGGGCTTTGCCCTCCTCCCTCCCGCCCGCCCGCCCGCCCGCCGCCGCGGCGCCGCCGCCGCTCTGGAGCTGGGGCGTGCTCTGAAATCGAGGAGCGAAAGGGCCCGCCGCTGGGAGAGAGACCGCTCCGTCAGCCAGGGCGCCCGGGGCGCGGGAAGGTGTCCCCGGGCGGAGGGGGGGGGCGGTGTCGGCGGGGCCTGCGGAGCCGCAGCGGGGTCCCGCAGGAGGGGCCGCGCAGAAGTTGGAGGTCCCACGCGCGTCCGGCAGGGCAGCGTGGGAGAAGGGGTGTACCCCCGCCCTGCCGCGGGCAGGCTGCGGCGGGGCTCCCGCGGGGCAGAGCCCGCCCGCCTTCCCCGGGAGGCGGGCGGTGACCGGAGGCTGTGCGCCCTCCGAAGGGAAAAAAGAGCCCCCCGTTAGGCGCCGGCCCCGTCCCGCGGCGGCTGCCCGGTCTGCGCTTCTGTCAGCGCGCCTTCCCCCGGCGCCGTGCGGGGAAGGGGGGGCGGCGGCCCGCTCGCCGGGCTGGCGCGGCCCGGGGCGGCGCAGCACTCGCCCGCTGAGGCGTGGCGTGCCGGACAGGTAGCCCACAGCGGTGTTTTGCTCTGGTTTTGCTGTGACCATTTTTGCTGTTACAATTTAAGTGTTTGACAGAAAAAGTAATCCGGCTTAAGTATACACGTGTCTTCTACCGACCCATTCAGCTGCAGAACTTTTTACGTGTTGGCACGTCAGTGCGTGTAATGGCTTTTCAGGTCCCGTCATCCCTCGTGCTCCGAGGTCCTCTGAAAAGCACCTTTTCTACCACGTAACCTTTCGCAAGCGAATCACTCCCGTGTGTCTTATTGACTTATTAATACATAAGAACAATTGTACAAGATGCTGTGCTTTGCTGAAAAATGCGTTATCTTATTGGCGTGACGTTATTTACCTCTCATTCCTTCCCCTCGGTGTCTTACTGCCGCACGTTAAATAAGATTGGAAGCTCTTGGGGCATACATACCGTTCTGTGAGTGTTTCTTTTTAGCACCCGTAGTAAAGTTTTAAATGTGTGAACAGAAGGAAACACCTCACAATGATCTTGATGAAAGACTTGTATGATTAAATTTTTCTTTAAGACTGTTAAATACTTAGTCTAGTAATAGGGGATAGAGTGATCCCAGATTAATTTTAACTTAAACATTAAACTGAATGCTGTGTGCTTTCAGCTAAAGCATAATATTGCAATGCTTTACACCTGGCATAACAAAATTTCAGTCCCTTTTCTCATGTTATTGATCCTGATCTTCTACTGTACTTTTATTTTTCATTCTATCCAACAGCCTTGAAAACCATTAGAAAATGTAAAGGCCTTTTCTTCATAGTTAATCTTGAATTTTGCAGGGCAGAAGTGCCACATTTTTTATTTTTTTTTTTTCAGTGGTAAAGGCTCATATCCGTAAGGAAATTTCAGTTTGACTGGACTCTTGGAATCTGAGCATCAGCTGAACTCTGGGAAGAGCTGCAACATTTGGCCTTCAGAGTCTCTGATTCGTTTTATTTCTAACAGCTGTCAAAACCTTCACTCTTTCACATGTGTGGAAATGTGTGGAACAGAATCACATTTTGCAGTATATACTACCATACAAGCAATGGGGCTTTTTGTTCGAATCTCAAATGAATTGAAATTTAGTGTGCAGCTTTGTACTGTTCTTCATCATTTGCTTCAGCAGCTCTGTGTCTGCAACCTTTTTGTTCTGGGTATTGTTTTGGTCGTGTGTCCATGCCCTACCACTGCCTCCAGCCCGCTCCACACCTAGAAACCTGCTGTCTGTCATCCAGTTAAAAGAGCCAAACCATTTAAATTTGTTAAGCCTTCATACCTTCCCTTCAGGCATCAAAGCTTGTTCAGCTCCCCTAGTGGATATGCATTTCCAGAAGTTGAAAAAGCAAAACTGTCATAGTTCAGACAAGACTGATTAAACTAAATCCAATTTTCTCTGAATTGGACAGTTCAGTATAATTTAATTTGCAAATACTGAAAGACAGAAGTAATTTAAATTAGATTTCTGTTCACCTAAGGGAATCTATTCTACCTAAATTGAATGAAAATTACTTTCTTATAGCCTCTTTTGTGATACTTTTTTCGTATTTCTGATGTTATGTTTTTATAAATGATGAAAGGAAAATTTTTCTTTATTATGGAACTGTTTCTAGATAAGTGCATTTGAACAGCAGAGATCTTGAAAGTTTGTGTACTGGTTAAATACTTCCTCCATATATCAGAAGGACTTCAGCTAGCCTAAAAAAAATCTTTATTAGTTAAAAATAACTAATAGTTTAAAAAAAGGCAGTTTTTGCCTTTTCAGTAGGCATATTGGGAATTTACTTGTATAGTCTTTGCCTTGCTACTGTCAGAATTGCAACACTGTCAACCAAAGGAGAAGGTATACAACTTTGTAAGAGCGTGAGTGGCTTGCGCAAACCTTTGTGAAATTCTGTATGCTCAAACGCCGCATTTCAGAGTGGTCTTGCAGTGGGTTGAACTGCATTTTAGCTGCCACCTTTCTTGAAGAGGATTTGAAAAGAATTTTACAGGAGATGTATAGAAGCGCAAATTGTGTTTACCATTTTGTAAAAGAAAACTAAGAAACATCCAGAACATGGACACATCATATCAGTGTGTCATGTCGTGGTTTGTACTTCTAAATAGTACAGATTATATGGTGATGCATTGGCTTATAAGTGGTCTAATTACAGATTACGACAGTTTTAGGTATTACAATAATTGCATCTGTGATACTTCATTGGTAATAAAGTAAAGTAGAAGGCATCAAAGAACTGCATGTCTACAAATGCAACTTAGTCAGTTTTAAGGCATAGTAGTCTCTTATTGATTTATTCATTTTAGGCAAGTAAATTACTGTAGAGTAAGAAGCCCCTAATTTCTTGTAATGAAGTTTCAGGACTTTGAGCCACAGGAAAATAACTGATGAGAAGACATCCCTTTTAAAATTAGTTACTTACTGTGTTAAATACTGATATAACTGATTTCTGATCTTGCTTCCCTATCTCTAACTATGAATAAATATTCTGTAATAATCTATGTGGTATATTATTGGCCAGACTTTTAAAGTTTAGTCACTGTAGACTGACAGCGTGTGATACGTCTCTTAGATATGTAGGCTGTGTTCCCAGGCTGTCCGTTTGCTTGTACACCGCCTTGTTAAACCCCTTGAGGAACTGGGGATTCATACACAGGCTCCTAAACGGGTACCGATAGGCCTGGAAACTGCTCTCAGGTAGAAGCTGTAGCTGTCTCCAGCACCACAGTATGTGAGATGTTGTGAGAGACTTTTCTTCTCTGGATGCAGAGCCTTTTAGAAATGATTGTTTTCAAAATTTTTCTGAGAATGTTATTCTTTTCCTCTCCATTAGTAAAATGAAGAGGAGATACATAAACAAGTTTTTAAACCATTTCAAAAAAAAAGGCAGGGAGGCATAGCTGGAGTTTGGATTTGTTGCAATACAGCTTCAAAGCCTCACACTTCCAAGTTTGCCTGGAAGAAGTGCCGAGTCTCATTAGAAATCAGACCTTTTTTTTTTTTTTTTTTAATATTACAGAGCATTCTTATTTGGGCCATATAGATCACCAGTTTGGTTCATGGGTCTTGTCAGTAACGCATGGTTGAGTATTGTCTATCCTTCATAGTTAGTCTAGGCAAAATTAAAGTATTTCAAACGAATAATAAACTCTTCTCCAGCAGGGTATTTATATGGAAATCATCAAACTATTCTGGAGGATTACAGAAGTTAGAAATATTAGTTTGGACCCTGCAGAGAGTGGACTAATAGAAGAAGGTGTAGCAAGTGACTGAGGCGATATGAAGTGATTTGGTTTACATCCTTTATTAGATAGAGTGCATAGATATCATTTTATGTAGTGTTTTTCTTTGTGGTCGGACATGGCTTTGCCATTTAGGATGGTAAAACTGGTAGTCAACTTTTAAATTACCATTTTATGTTGAACTCTGCGTGTCAGTGTAGAGAAGCATGCTGTGGAGTCTCCAGCTGGGAGGTGGTTAAATAAATAAATGAAGTACCTGCTGTAAATATCTTCAAATCTCCATTTCCATGGCTTTTTGATTTCTAGAAACATGGTCAAGATCAAATCGGTTACCTTACTGAATAATATCTATCCAAAACTGTTGCAGTTTCTACCGCCTGCAAGGGAAGAGGACTGTCTTCACTCTCTGGGAATCTTTTTTTGCAGCAGTTTCTGATATCCTGTTGCCATCGCTAACACACTTATTCCATAGGTGGGAACCTGGACTTGCCGGCCTGTCACCTCCTCACCCACACAGCCTGCTACAGAGAATGTAACATCTTTCTGAATAGTTATCAGAATCAGCATCTGAACTGAGTTGAGGCATCCTTCCCCCCGTGTGCTTAGTTTCCTTCTATTTTTTTTTTTCACTTGTATTCATGAAATATTTATTCATTATCCAGAATTCATCAAGCACGTGTGGTCAGCTTTGTTTCATGAACGCAGCTGAGGGTGCCTACTGGTCCTCGGGGAAGCAGGGAACACCCCTGTGAAAAATAAGGTACTGAACCTTATTTTAAGGACATGTAATTTCCATTACCTTAACCTTAATTTGGATTGATCTTTATCATTATCAATATTTAGCCAGTTTGTGCATTCTGTTTTTTTCACTCCTGCATTGGAATTGGAGATGACAGAAAACGTGTGACCAAACTTAAGAGACTGAGTGAATTTGGGTTAGAAGATGGAGCATTAATGACTGTCTAATACAAGACTCCTGTCTCTTGAGTTATCCATAAAAACTTTACTGAATCTTTTACTAAGCAGTATTGCTGATACACATGGTCCATATCTTGCATTTTGTTAGTCTGCAGCCCTTGATAATGCTCATGGTCTCAAGAAATGCAAACTTTTCAATATTTTTAAGAGGAACTGAATGCATGCATGACATTTTGGGGAGACTTGTCTAAACGTTTCCTGGTATTCCATCCTGATAATGAAATATGTCCTGTAATTCTGAGTTTTTTTGACAGATGAGAAAAAGCGATTGAAAACTTTCGCTAGAGAGTTTTCAAGATCAAATGACGCTTGACTGCACTGTGCAATATATGAGCTGGGCAATTAACTGGAAGAAAATATTAATTCACATTTTCCATTAATTTGTAGACAGACTCATGTCTCCAGAATTTAACATTAGCGTTATCAGCTGCAAATGATGCACGGTGGAAGTTCAAACCATTTGATTGTAGTACACTCTTTTTAACATTTTTCAAATGATTCTAAGATAGTTTCATCCCTGTCTTGAAAATAATCAGGCAGACAAGGAATTATTCCCATTTCAACAGTGCAGCAATGAGTAACTCTGGGGGAGACATGCACTTTCATGGTTTGAGGCACGAGAGAAAAAAATATTCCCCTTTCAATAAAGTGTTTAATTGTTCTCTTCTTTTGGTTGAGAGGTAATGTATTGTTGGCAGCACACAGCCCCTTTGTTCTGACAAGATCTATCACTTCTGGCTGTGGATGGATTGGTAGGGTGTGGTTTCTCGGTCAGCTTAGGTTTCTCAATCAGCCAGCATTAGCTAAGATTGCCATTAAATGAAGGAAAGTCATTCATGGATGTCCAGCCGTGGCGTAAGTTGCATCAACTTGTTGATCTACCTGAAAACCAGCTGCTGCGGTGGACGCTGTGTTTGGGTCGGCAGCTCCCCAGTCCGGTTTGATGCAGGAGGGAGGGTGGCATCCCTGCTCCTGGCAGCAGCCTACAGCCAGGCTGGCACAGCTGCCAGCTTGTAAACCAGCAGCGTTTTCATGTGCGGTTACATTTAAGTGATCTGTGTAAGTGATGTTCGGCATTACCTGAGTGTTTTTAGTCGGTGGCTAGCTGCTGAAACTCGATGTTTTCTGCCACGTTGACAGCTTTGCTGACCCACACCTACTCATGTAGCCATTCATTCCTGTACATAAAAAGTCTTTTCTCCTTTGTAGGAAGGTGCCCATTGACCTGGTGCTGGAGCATCACCATTGTGGTTACAACTAAAATCCACATAGAGACAAGTTCCTGAAGAGTACTTAGTTTCAGCCTTTTGTGAATGCTTTCTCTGCTCTGCGTGCCTTGTATCTTGGGTGGTCAGGTCCCAGGCAGTGTCCGATATCTGCCAGTACTTAGCCTGTGATAAACATATTGGACAGGTACATTTTTAGATACCAGAAGTTAACTGGAGTAAGCCTAGCTGTAATCCTTCAGGCACAATTCAACTGGTTTGGAAGTGTATTTTACGTGTATCACTTTCCATTTTGCAGAGCTTTCCTTAAAGCTCACCTGGACCTTTCCCTAAGCAGAAAGGAGTTGCTTTCTCTTTCCATTCCCATGACAGAGCTCTGAAACTTTTCCACCGTCTGCAGCAGCTCACTGCCCTGGTGCAGGAATTCTGCGTAAGGGCTGGTGTCCAGCTACGTGCGTAGGCTACTAACCCTGAAGGAAAACACCATAAAGCTCTGGGAAAGCCTCTACTGAGAAACTGGGATGCCCTATTGTAGGGACTTGGCTTGCTGCCGTGTTTCCAAAATATATTTTACAGTGCTCTCTCAGCCTTCAGAGTTAGATGTGGGGATGCCCATGAGTGAGGAGCACTCTCTGTTTGCAGGCACAACTTCTGCGTCGCCTGCCAGAGGCTGTTGTCCTTGTCTGGCTTTTCCTTACCTGGCTTCAGGTATAGAAGCAAAGGCTCAACATAATACCATGTAATAGGGTGGAAAGTCTGAAACGGAAAGTCACGTCTGTGATTTTAATTCCAGATGTGCAGTTCAGTGCTGCCTTTGGGCAGCACAAAAGGCAAACTTTGTCTCTTACTGAAGAGGTAGGTCTCTTCAGGCTCACAAACATGGTGTTAACCAACACGGAAATCTTAGTGTTGCTCTGCAAAGAACCAAACAACTGATTTAACCTTCTCTGTACTTATACAGCAAATCAATGAAATAAAAGATACTGGTTCACAATCTCTAGGAATTAAATTAAAGAAAGGAAAGATACAGGCTCTTAAAATCTGCACCGGAAGGTAACCCTGCCGAGCCTATGTACAGGATCGAACTGCAAGTGAAGCCTCTGGTTTCTTGGTTCTTGCATGTTCTGTTACTTAAAACATCACGAATAGTGATATAGTGTATCATAGGTCTCTGGTGGTCTCTAAGCTTGTTTACGGTAATATGTCACATGTGGAGAGAAAGGATGAAGAATTTAATCATCCCTAAAGAAATTCTGGACCTCAAATTATGAATTACATTATATTTTAGAGCAGGTAGCTCCTCTAACCAAAATCAGGGTCAGAAGCCGTATGAGCATATAGCATAACATTTTTTGCCTCCGAAAGCTTGCAGTGCAGGTAGCTATGGCAGACAAAAGGGGCTGAAATCCTGAGCACTAGTTGATGGATGGAGAAACTGTAGTGCTAAGGGAGTGATTTGTGGAGGGTCTTGTGGCAGCGCGACATCGGCAGAATAAAATGGTACCTGAGGCTGCCCTAATGCCTGCTGCTCCTAAGCTACTAGGCTAACATGCAGTTTAACAGCAGACATATGTGAAGTGGCTTTCTACATTTAGATAACATATTCCTTTTACTTAAGCTTTTGCACTTAATTACCCTACCCAGACCAGAAGCTGGATTTAAGGCGTACATAAAAACGACGTACCACGTATCTGTAAAGTTTGGGAGTTGTGTGTTGTGGGTGTTGCTGTGCCGGGGAAACTGAACTGAGATGGTCTGGCACGCTTCCCCTCATTTCTTGCATGGTTTTCTATGTATAGCTAGAGTCGGAGTGTAAGGTTGAGGCTACCAAAAAAATATTTCTATAGTGTCATGGTATTTTTTCATACTGAAGAGACCTGGGTTCCTGCTGAAGTCACATTGAAGACAGGCTACTTCTGGTTTTGAACCTGTTCTGGTACTGAAGCTGCAGCAGAGGTCTGTGTCATGAAATCTAAGCTGGTTTTCCTTTCCATGATATTCAGACATACTAGACGTGATGTTCTGATTGTGATAGTTGTGAATCATGAGGAAATTTAAGTGAAAGCTTAGGAGTTTTTAAGCAGTCTTCAGCGACAGTTCTGCTGGTCCGCTGCAAACTATGATTTCAAAGTAGTGGTTGATCATGTATGCAGTCTGTAAAAGGCCTTTTCTGTGCTAAAACCACCTGTAGGATCCCTGGTTACAATGATCTTCCCAATTTAGGATTGTAGTATTCCCCCCCCCCCCCTTTTTTTTTTTTTTGTTCCTCCTTCCTTCTCCCCTGCTCCCAAACAAGCACATCCCTGTAGCACTTGGAAATGCACCTCTGGTCAGACAGGCTCGCTGCCTCTTCTTCTCTTTGACAGTTCGACGTGGTGATGTGCCAACCCTGGACAGCTTGCAGTGCTTCCAGACACCACATCCCAGTGCTGTCGATCTAGCAATATTTATTAGCATTAAAATTTAATTTGAAAATATTTTGAAGTAATGAAGTGGGAGGGGGAGTAGGTTACAGGGAAATTGCCTTTTTTTTTTTTTTTTCCCCCTTTTTTTTTGGTGTTGTGCCTGTTCAAGCTGTGTGCATTTGTTGCAGTGGTTTCTTTCCTAAGTATTTCTATTTAAAGCAGTGTTCATTAAGATATACTTGTGTGCCTGGTCTAACTTTCATATTACATATGTGAAAACATGAGAGAACTTATACAAGGAGTGGTCTGTACGTTGTACTCTCTCTGTCTCACAGTTATTGCATCCTGTAGAAAGAGGTTGTTTGACTACAGCAGTGTTTTAATTTCGTTTTTTAGTTTTTAATTGCACATTTCTGGAATTTCCCAGACCACTACCTGGACTTAGGCCCAGAGGAGCTGCTGTAACTGATGAACATAGAATCATAGAATCGTTAAGGCTGGAAAAGACCCTTAAGATCATCGAGTCCAACCCTTAACCTATCACTGCCAAGGCCACCACTAAACCATGTCCTCAAGCACCACGTCTACCCTTCTTTTAAATACCTCCAGGGATGGAGACTCAACCACTTCCCTGGGCAGCCTGTTCATGATCCCCTCTGCCCAGGAACCCAATACCTGTAGTACGACAATGCCTAAGGAATTGAAAGAAAACTGTGTTCAAGCCTTGCCTCCTCCTTTTTATATTTTCTTTGTTGTTTTTACGTAGTATCGCTTTATACTGATGGGTAGCGTACCTCACCATGAGTAAAATCTGGTATTAGTTAGTTGATAATTAAGAGTACAGATTCTTTTTAACCTGGACTGAAAACAGAAGCAGGGAAGAGCACAGGCAGCGACAGAAGTTACTCTGACATCTGTTGATTATTGCTTGCAAATAAAGTGACAAGTTATTAAACAAAATAACAAAAAGTATTGCAGCACTAGTGTTATCATGTTGGTTTTTTTTTACTATGTTATCATTTTTATGCTTTAGTGGATACAATTGCATTTTTAAATTTTGTTCTTGAATGTTTCTCTTTAATCTTTCATTCTGTTAGAAAAGCTGCATTATATAAACATTGTATATTATTTTAGCTGCAGAATATTATCGTGGTGGATTTTTTTTTTTAGAAAATGTTTTTAGAATTTTTTTATGATTGCAGAGTGAGTGTTAGTGTTCAATCTAATTAAATTTAATTGCGTTTCCTGAATGTTTTATTTTTAGTTTGCTCTTATATGCCTTTATTTTCATCAGGAGTTGTAAATTTGACTTTTTTTTTTTTTTTTTAAAGCATGGTGTTGGCAGTCTGACACAAGCCCACTTTAAAGCAATGAAATGATTATCTTAAAATTCTTCTGACTGTGGGGAACATTTAGTTTCTGCTTAATGATCAAGAGCTGTTTCTTCATGTTGTTTTGGATTGTGTGACCCTGTTTGTTTTTTCTTTTGTAAGTTTAAAAAAATTAAGATGGGGAAGAGTAATGAAAAACTGCTTCTTTCCTCCTATTCTAGCTTTTTATGTCCAGGTCAACTGGACAGGCAGTCAGAACATGTGAATTACTCTTTTAGCTACATACATTTTTGTCATTGTTCATTTATCTTTTACTGCTCATATTTGCTTAACTAATATGTTATACCATTGCTTGTAGAGAGATTTTTTTCCTGGTGTCTTAAGAAAAAGTGTGGAAAAATTTGCCTTCATCTATTTCTTGTTTTTCTATTATTGTAACAGTTTGTCTGACTTATTTATTTTTCTAAACATGAGCTGTTTATCTTGGGAGGAACTGCAGTGGCTGGAGAACTTGTAAAGCTCTGGGATCGCGAATGTGAAAACTGAACAGATAAGGATTCTCGGATTTACTTATTTAAATCTAGTGACTAACAAACATCTGAAATAAAGGTGACATTACTAAAAGTTCATTATTCTTTTCCTCTGGATGAGGGAATATAAGGTCTGCTGTAGCACAGTACACGTGTTGTGCTACACTTCACATCTTCCAGGCTTCTTGTCTGCTCCAGGTTTGACATTCCTCGTATTGCTGAGGTTTAAAAAAAAAAAAAAAAAAGGCATGAAAAAAAAAATCACGTCAGATCTTTTTAAACCTCAAAAAGGTAAAAGTATAATCATGCAGTATAATCACATTAAGAATCTTTTTTCAGTCACCGGCAAGGGACAGAGTTACGGTTCTTGCTAGACAAAGTTCATTCATTTTAAGTTTTTGATGGTTAGAGAATGCCTGAGGAGTGAAGCTGAAGTTGTTTTCTTCCAATGTGGCCGTACTCAGAGGCCTCAGGCTTCGGGTTTCTGTTTTCTGAATTGTAGGAGTCTTCTGCCCCAGAGACTTGTGCAGCAGTTTGTGAAATAAATAAGGGAGAGAGGCAGAGGGTTTTGCCAACAGAGGCTTTCTCAGCTCACTGCTCAGTGGCAGATGAGTTTGAGAACCTACATTGTGAGTCTCACCTTGGTGTCTCATCAACTTGCCACTTCCTCGGGTCGGTGGTCCTGGTGGGAGCTAGCAGTCCTTGGGAGCTCACCTGCTTTGGAAATGGGAGGCTCTTGTGCTAGTCTGCCGCCATCCTTCTCGCAGAAAGACAAGTTCTCCTACAGCTGCTTGGCTGAAGACAAGGCATGATCTCCATACGGGATGGGACTCGGGAGCCAGGGATTTTGGGACTGGTGGTGCGCATGGCCTTGGATAAGCCATTGAACTTCCTGTGTCTTTCTACACCTACAATGCAGATATTTATCTACCTTGCAGGTGTGTTGGTTGAGATTAATGAGTTGTTTGTAAAGCACTTTGAAGATGAAAAGCACTATAAAAATGCTAAGTATTATTATGTATGAGCTCTTGAGTGCATAATGGCTGTTTGCCTGCCAGTATTTAAAGCAATTTGTTGCACACTAAGTATGAAAGGCACTGTATGAAGTCAAGTTCTAGTTTCCATTTAAGAAAAGTCACTTGTATTTTGTGTTCAGCAGTTCAGGTCACACCATTGGCCTTCAGTGTTATCTAGAGTGAAAACAGACTCTAGAAGATTTTTTTTAAGCAGAACCATTTCAAACCTTTTAAAACCAGGTTATTATATAATAAGGGTTTCTTCTCAATCGGTCATTTCTTACCCTCTATATGTCCTGGGTTTTGCTTGCCAAATTCCCACATCTTCTGCTTCTCCCATTTATGCCAAATGCTGCTTCTGTCCCTTCTTACACTTCTGTCTGAAATGCCCTGTTCTCTCCCTGACCTTTCCATCCGTCTCCACAATTGTCACCGAAGTTCCTGTTCTTTGCGCCACTTCTGCTCACCGGCTCTTGCCATGTTGCACAGGTTTCCTTAGCCCTTCGTCTACTTGTCCCTCACTTTGGTCGTTCCTGCCCCCAGGCTTCCCCTGTGCTCCTGCCCCGAGGAGTTTCCCGCCCTGGGTGCTCGATGCCGGCCGGTGCTGTATGGTATAGTGCTCTTCTTCAGGATGCTTCTGTGATAAATGGCAGAGCGAACTGCCTGTTGGACAGGCAAAAACATCCACAAAAGGGGCAACGTTGTTCTGTGTTTGAGAGCAGACCTGCCTGTCTCTGACCTGTTGCGTCGGTTTTTCTAAGCATCCTCCAGTGGCAATGTGGGCTCCCATGTAGGGAGCTGAAACAAATTGATAATGAACTTGCTTTCTAAAAAAAAGTCTTTTCATGGTCTTTGGATGTGGCCATCAAAATCCCAGGTTTTCTCGAAGCGTAAGTTGAAAACAGCTGCATGTTGTTCATTATCTATCAGCACTATATAGTCTGTCCAGCTTGGATAATAAAATACTCACTTTGGCCCCAAATGTCGTTTATTGGATGCAATTCAGGCAGGAAAATGTAGTATGTGGCTATGTTTAGTACGATAAGAACTGTCAGAATGCTCTGTTTTGTCTTTGTTATTGCATTATTTTGCTATGTTTTTAAAAGGATCTAGGAGAAATCATTTAAGGTAGTATTTACAAGCTGAACTGTTCATTGACAAAGGGCTTTATCCATATGATAACTGGCTGTTCCTTGGAGGTAGTTACTACAGATGTTCCTGGACAGGGGAAGTTTGAATTATTTTTTTAAATTTCTTTAAGGTAGTTCATATCAAAAACATTATTTGAGTGGAAAACAATCTGGAAATGTTTTATGACATAGAAACAAATAAAAAAGTTTGTTTGTTTATTTTGTTAAATGACCGATTCCCTGGGGAGTTCTCCTTTTAGAGCCATTGTCCTTTCCAAATCAGTAGATGTCTTTCCCTTTACTTCTTAATTTCTGAACAAAGAGGAAAATGTTGGAAACCAAGTGTTCAACAAACTGCCGTGCTGCATGGAAGCCTTAGAAAAGGGAAATAAAGGGCTCTTCAGAGCTCCTCAGAGGTCTTTTGGCAGGCGTACTCTGCAGCGTGCAGCCTGAGAAAACTTTCATGAGTGTTTTTGAAAGTCGCACTGTTCTCTTTCGAGTTGAGATGATAAATAACCAGCCACTCTAACCAGCTGTATAAAGTCTCCAACCTTCACATTTTAAAGCTGTTTACTTTCAGGTGTTTATGGTTAAAATACCTGTTTAAAACTATGTTTCAATTTTTGATCAAGCTCATTTTGAACCACGAGGGACTATTGCAGTAATGAACACAATCTAAATTTATACATTAATACTTATGGCATATCAGATGTTCTCTAAAGGAATGTGTACGCTTCTCAGATTCTGCTTCATGTTTAGTTATACATAAACTTAAATTAGGTCCTGCCTTATGTATTTTTTAAATTATGAAAGTCAACAGATGTGGCATAACATTGAAAGAAAATGGCAAAGAAATTGTTTGTTTCTCACATAAATTCCAGCTGTTCAGTCTCAGATTTTCTGATAGACACAGGTGAAGATGGAGTTGGAAAAACGTAACGGTGAGATGCTAACCTCCTTCCACAAGTTGTAAAAATGAGATGCTTTATGTAATAGATGGTGTGGTCACTGCAGATCTGCTTGTATGCTGCTTGGGTTCATAGCTCTTGAATGTGCTTATAAACTCATCTAGAGCTGTTGAGTTGAGGTCCCTCTCCACTGGACAAAGTGGATAGTCATCTTGCAAAGACGTCGTGGTTTGACACCGAGATGGCGTGTTGCCCACAGTGGTTAGTGCAGGTCTGAGAGCTGAGTCACACTCTTGCATCGTGGATGAAACGGTAGGTGGTTTCATTGCCATGTGCTTTCTGAACTAACACCTGTGAGGTGACCAGGCAGGTCTCACCTCTCAGAGCTATTTCTGGTTGTTCTGCACTGATTATTATTAACATACGCCTTATGGCTCATGACAGAGACTTAAAGGAAATGGATGTTCTTTAAAGAAATAAATAAAGTAGTAGGACTTGTCTGGGTTTACAAAGATTTGTCCATGCTCTGGCAGACCCTACTAATTCAGCAGAAGGTCAGCTCATGCAAAGAGTTCTCTTCTGGGAAAGCTTAAATCGGTTCTGCTAAAAGATCAAGTTGTAGCAGCAAGAATTATTTTGCTGATATAGCTCTGTCCCAGCAGTTTTCTGAGTGGTATCATTACATTGTCTAAGAGTTTTGGATTGTAGAATACTCTCCTTAACTAATACATGTTTTCTGGTAAAACTTTAATTGCAGAGCAACCCAAAGACTGCAGGAGAAGTGGCTATTTCTAAAACCTGCTTGATAAAGGCAGTCCTGCTTTTGTTCATTTGGGGTCTGTTTTGTCCAAATAACTCTTTTGTAAAAACTGTTTCATAAAATCAGGTACAGAATGAGGTAGCTGGTAGATAAACTTTGGCAACTTTTGCTGCAACAGTATCCCCAGCTGTAGGACCCAACTGGAGGTTGCAAACCAGTTGGTGGGAGGTTGCCAGCTGGAAGTTGAGCCAGCTGAAAGTAATCTGCTGGGGTGGCTGGGGTAAAGGCACCTATTCTGTCCTGTCCCCTCTGGTGCAACAAGGGGTGATGATGGACTACCAGCTACTGCACCGTGAGTAGGCATGGCAGAGGCATGGGCACATTGCTTCTGCTGACTGTGCTGTTGCAGTGGCAGCAGCCAAGTCAGAGTCAACTTTGCTGTAGCTGTTTGCTCAGTGAATGCGAATCGGGAGCCCTGACGTTTATAAAGTTGTGGCCAGGGTCATAAAATTTGAACTCACAGTCTCATCACTGCAGTAGGCCATGCAGGTGGATTGAAATGGACTTCACATTTTCCATAATTAAAATATGCAGCAGGATTCTTAGTGTACAATTGACTGAATTCACTGATTTGGGGATGACTTTAGAGTCAAAAGGAGTTGAGACCTCCTCCTGTACATGTCTCAGCTATGATTTTGCCAATACATATAACTTCTGTTATCACATCTTTCATATATTTTAGCGCCAAAGCTTTTCACTCAGAATTTATTCAGGTGTTGGACCAAAGTCTTCCAAGAGGCAGACCAAAGGTATGAAGTTGAATGCAGAGAGTGCCTGGTTCTGTGGCTGGGCTTCTGCAGAAGGTTGTGGGAGCACCATCAACGCTCGCTCCAGAGTTGAAGCTTTTATACTGTCTCTGTCCAGCTCTATTTTATAATCCTCAGAATAATTTATAGTGCATTATGAGTCACATCTGGATAGAGGTTTAATGAACAACTTCACTGACCTGATTTTTTTAATTAGAAAAATAGTGCCTTTGCAACTGAAATCACCAGTAAAATTGAGACGTCAGTGTTTCCCCATGCAGATCTGCAGGTTTAGTAAAGCACTGTCAAGATGGGTCTGCACTATCATTTGATTTACCAGGGGCTGCCAGGATCACTGGCCTTTCTTAATAGTACCAATGTGTACTTCTTGCCACATGCATGGCTTTACTACTAGCCCCCCTTTTTTTTTTTCCAGCCCTGCCCATGAGGAATGCAATATGTGCTTGTGTCTTGCATGACACACAGACAGCTATGCAGGCTTCTCTTCCAGTCATGTTAAATTTTACTTAGAAGTAAAATGCCCTTTTTTGTATCAAATTCAATGGGAAGCCTTTGCAAAAAATTTTCTTTTTATGCAATTAATGTCTTTACAAATTTTGTCTCTTGTGTCAGTTCTGCCTTCGAAGCTCTTTCTAACCAAAGCTCCAAATAAATAAATACATAAGTGAGCTGTGTTCTGGTGCAAACTTTTCCTCACTTGCAAGCAACTGGCTCCTGTCAGAGCAACTGGAGGATCCAGTTCTGGGCTCAGGTTGCTGCCCACACCAGTCTGACTCTCCAGTGGGCAATACTATTGCAAATCTGTATATTTAAAACACAAATCTGTAACAACAACAAAAAGAGAGAGGTGAGGTGGATGGCTGACAAATCGTGCAAGACAATCTGAAAGTTCTGAGTTGAGTTTGCAAGTTAGTGACTGGATAAGCGGGATGTCCCCATGGAGAACTTCATGGATTGCTGCCCAGCCTTGCCGACAAGGTAGCAAAGCCTGCTCTGAAGAAATGCCTGTCATATTTAGCTGGCAAGTTAGATTATCTTCATCTTGTGGAGAGCAAAGCATTTATTGCTTCTTATAGATTTACTCTCTGTGCAGAGAAGAGCTGTGTAAATCCTTTTCGGTCTAGAAAAAGGAGTTGGAGACCTAATTTCTTGCAAAGGCACTTTGCTTACTCTGTCTATCTTAGAAAATCAAACAGAGGAGTAGTCCAATGAACTACAAAGTGAGTGAATAGCCTGGTGAAGATAGCTCAGCAATGAAGTATTCTGGGTTTTTTTTAAGTCTGCCCATGTGGGGGGTGGCTGGCAAGCGCCTTGCTGTACCCATCCTTGGAGCACTGTGTGCAGTAGGGAGGTGTTATGTGAGTGGCTGACACCTGTCAAGTGTGCATCGGGAGAAGTGACTGGGAGCGAGGTCAAGATTCAGAGGTGAGAGGCACTGCCTAAAGTGCAACTGGACTACATGATCCACTCTCTAGGGACTAAGCAGCTGCTGCAATTTGTGATTTATTGTCTTTGTTTCAACAAGACAAGTGCTTCTTGTGGTTCCTCCAGGAATTCTCTTGTAGCAGTAGCTGGGGTGTTGACCATGGGGTATGGGGCAGTGGAGAAACCCAGAGGTCCTTCCTTACCACTCAGGGCTCCCAGCTAGCTCTTGAGATCCAAATGTGACATTTTCTCGCTGGAAAGCAAGGGGTCAGATGGGCAGGGCTGGAGCCAGTCCCAAAGACATGCTTTAGAAACTCGCAGATGTTGAATGTCAGTTGTCTTAACTCTTCCTGATGTGCATTACGTGGGACGGGGTGCAGGGGAAACGAGTGTGCCAGATACTGACCTGCATGTGCGTTGTCACACCATGATCTCTCCTCCATGTTCCTGACACCTAGAAAAAGTCATGGCAAAGACTGAACCTTAGTCATCATAGTGGTGGTTATTGTTTAATTTACTGTAAATTGGCCGTCAGGTCAGTGCCGACGGATGCCTTAGCACTGAACAGTTACTGCATCCAGTTGAGGTGCCTGCTGTACCCAGCTGTTTCTTCGGTACGGGTGAAACACTTGTCCAGGACATGAGTGTTGCAAATGAAGTCTTGTGAGGTCTGAATAGTTGGAAACCTCCTATTTTGCCATATGTCAATTAGTTTACTTTAAAAGCTGAAGCTCAGTTCCTACTCCCCTTCATTTACATCCGTGGATTGGAAAAGGAAACATGGTGAAGGCTGTCAGAGAAAGCCAGTGGCCAGTGCCCAAGTCATATTATTGGTTTTCATATCTCAAAATCAGAAATTTGGATTGTGGTAGCAAGTGAGTGGCCAGTATAGCTTCTGGAAAAGAGGTGTTGTGCACTGTATCACTGACACCTATTTAGCAAATAACAGCTACTTTCAATGAAGCCAAATTTTAAGGTTTTAAATTTGTTACTAGAAAATAAATGGAAATATCAATAGCTGTGCTGATACCAGCATGTCTAATTAAGGATGGATGTGGAGAGCGGTCGCTGGTAAAGCCACTGTCCAGCAGCAATAAGGGATGAAGTAAGGAGTCTCACCGCCTGCCTGCCCGTGGCCTCGCAGCCCATGCATCCCATCTGCGAGAAGCTCGGACCTCCCCTGTGTTGTCCAGCAGGATCTGCCCCATGGTACAAACAGCGTGGCATTTCCCAGGCAAGCTCTGCCAGCCCTGTTACACTGCAATATAATCAAGCGTGTCATCTCTGCCTTTATAGAGATTTTGTGCCATGACAGTACTTCCGTGTTTGAGGGAATCCTGATCGCTTCCTTTTTTTTTTAATCCTAGTTTTATATTCATTGAATAAATGAGTCTGTATGCTTGGCACCTGATCTTTCTGTTACTTTCTGCCTGTTTTGTACTTACGTTCTTTCCCTTTGGCATTTATTATAGCAGCTTCCCTTTCCTCAGAAGTGCTGTTATTTATAAATTACCATTTTATTTGCAATATGCTATGCATTAAATGGGCCATAGATGATGGTTACATGGCTTGAGAATAGATCCCTTAATTTTGATGTGTTTTACGAATAATTGGCCTGATCCTGTGTCCTTTGACTTTAGTGGGAGTTTTCCAACAAGTGTATTTATGCAAGAACAGCCCGGCTGCCAGTGCAGCATCAACGGGCAGCACGCCTTTGCATTCAGTGCGGTTGCATGTCCCCGTGCCAAGAACGAATTTTGCCGATTGAAATTTGCTCAGTTTGTCAACACACAGCTCCCATTGAACTTCATGGGATGAGAATCATTCTTGGCATGGAGCCGCATGCAGCCCGGGAAGCACTGCCGGCACCAGCTGCGGCAGGAGCTGTGCACCAGCGAGAGGAGCAGCACCCAGCCTTGGCTCCCTGGTTTGCAAGGCTCCCATCTCGTGTAGCATGTGTTTGCTGTTGTTTGACTAGTGGGAAGAGACAGTGATAAAAAGAGATTTCCTAGGTTAGTTTTCAAGGGTCTTTTTTTCTTTTTTTTTTTTTTTTTTGGTGGCTGTCTGGATGATTAATGTGAATAGGAAAATACTGTTGACCCATTTAAATCATGTTAGACGACATCCATTGCTCATCTGCATAATGAAATACACACTGAACATTACAGCCTAAGTATAAGAGCCAGTGAACTACAAAAATAATATTTTACTCATTTAGATTATGAAGTAAAATATAGGACATTAGTACTAATCATAGTATTAAATTTTAAGCCATGCAAATTGTAATTGTCAGTGAAAAAGAACTATAAGTTGAAAAGGCTATTAGCATTTCAGCTTTAACAGTTAATTTTAGTAATCTGGGGTTTTTTTGCTAGTGTGCAGCTTAGAAAAGTCTATATGCAAAACATTTAATAGTAAGTGCAGGAGTGTTTGTTTTCTATCATTATTTAATTTCAATCGTTAAAGAAATGATAGAAATATTAATTTCCAGTATTAAAATGTATTAATATTTTATATCACAAAGAGTAAACTGTAATCTTTACTTGGATAAAATCAAACCTAAAAGTAACCAAGAGATGAATAATTTTAAGCATTTATTTAAGTACCGAAACAAAAACTGAAGCCTTTAAAAATATGGATTTTGTCAAATAGAAACATCATTTTCAGCATTTTAAACTAAATACAAATTTTAAAGTACTGAATTTAGGCTGTCAGGTTTCTATGGTTACCTACCTTTCCAGCAGTTTGTCGAGATGTGTAAATAGGCCTATGAGTCACTTGTAATTATTTGTTTTTTGTTTGTTATAGTTGTAATTCTATGTTCAGTTTGAATCTAATATAGTTCACACCACATGCTTTGGTTTATGTATATTTTAGTGCATATGATTGACAGTGATTGAGAATTTCTTATGGAGTGCTTGTTTTTTTTGTCATAAGTGATGTATGTTGGTACTTCTGAAAATGTAAACAACTTCTTCCTGTATCACTGTTTGATAAACAGGGTCTTCCATGATAAGAAAGAGGTCTTTGTAAATGTTAAGCAAGGAGATAAGTGAGAGGTATTTAAAAAAAAAAAATTACAACAGTTCCCAAACATTATACCATACTCTCCCAAATTTGATCCATAATCCTATCATTCAGTGACTCAAATGTCACATTTTTATGAATAAGCTTCCAAGTTATGCATTAATAGCACATACTAATGACTGACAGGTTTAAAAATAAATGTTTTAATAAGGATGCTACAAGTTATCTGCAGCAAGCTCTTGATTGGAACATCTTCCTTGTGCAGAGCATCTTCTTGAAGAAAAAAAAAAAAGAGCTTGTTTCTGCCACCACCACAATAGTTGAGTAGAAACAGCTGTAAACTCTTACATCTCTCTGCTCATACATTTTGAAGTCCGGGTTATAGGATGTAATTCCCCAACCTTACAGTCTTTGCTCTAGCGAAGGACACATACATATTTTCTCAGTAAAGACTCACTGTCCTAATGTAACTTGTGTTTTCGTGTGAAAACAGGACAATGCAAGTACTTAACAACATTTAATACAAGACAAGAAACACTGCTAGCTGTCATTTTTGCCAAATGAGTAGTAATGTAATCTTACTTTATTAAGGTATTCATCCAAAATTGTTAGCAGTGTACGCTTTTTTTTTTTTTTTTAATTTTGATAAGACTGGCTTACAATTCAGGAATCATCTTGTATCTTTAGAGATTCAGCTGCAGGTGTATTGAAAATAATTATTGCAATGGGTCTTATATTTTGTGTGGGGAAAAGATTCCTGACTGCCCATTCTCTTCCTGTGTCTCAAGCTATGCAGAAAATCCTGATACGATGTTCAGGAGCACTCCAAAATGTTCTATGCAAAGATTACTCTTATTTCAGCAGCTTTGCTCACCCACTGAAAGGATTTCTGTGGGAAACCGTTTTTGTGGTGATTCAGACATATTTTTTCCATATCAGGTGGAAATTTAAGAGGTTAAAGTAGGATTTACGTTTAACATTTAATACTGTGTCAGGCGTGTATATAAGACATAACCACGCCAGTTGAAAAACAGTTGTTTCACAGAGCACCTGAAAAGATTTTATCCCAGTAGGATTCAATGAATGTTAAAACTGTGGGCGGGTGCATATTAACAACAAGATTCGGTATTGTGCGTGTGTGTAAGGACTGTTTGAATAGCTTGTTATTTTAATCTGAAACAACGGCTATTTTTTAAACTGAGTAACTTGTTCCAACAGTTGTTACTTCTCTACAAAATCAAAATAATGAATACAATGACCAGTCTTTCAAGCAAAAGTAATTCCTCTGATCTTTTAAAAAAACTAAAGATAGATAGAAGATGATTGAAAGATGTATTTAAATATGCAAACCTGAGCAGATATGCTTCTCCTGATTTATTCACTTTATGATAAATTAATGTACTCAATACAGGAATGCAGAAACATAAGAGCAATGTTTCTCCTGCTAGTCACAGAAGTTGAAACTTGCCAGATGCTGTGATCTGGAGCCTAAATTCCCCTGATATTAACTGTGTGTGAAACTCTTAATATTGCTTTCTCCAGCTTTTGTACCTGACTTCTTTCATTTTGCTGTGATACTGCTTTAGGCAACACTTTATTTTCTACTTGTGTTATTCTATCGGAGAGAGAAAATGTAGTAGAGATGACACTAGGATGGAAGGCTCTGTTGGAGAACTACGATGCTCTGTTCCCAAAGTTAAGCCTGTGCAGCCCAGTCCCATTTTCTATAATAGACAATTAATTTCCTTTGGTATATGAATGAATATGATTCAGATATAGTTAGGTTGTACTCTGTATTTTTTAAATCCTATAATAAAATGGGAAAGTGCTGTTTAATGATACCAGAATTTTACTCAGTCAGTGAATTTATTTCTTATAATGTCTTGGTGTGACTCTGTTGGTATATATATGTACACAACTGCTCAATTGGTCGAAGGGGTTTTTAAGGATATAAAATTAATTTTTCCTTTTCTTCTTGTTTGTTAAAGTCGCACTGTTGGTTGCTGCTGATAAAAGGTGGCACCGAGCCAGCTTCCTGAAGGAGCTATGGGGAGGGTCATGGCTTGTCATGACCTGGGCACCATTACTTGAATGTTGTTATTATTGGGATGAAGTACCCTTAGGCTGTCATCCTTCCTGTAAATAGAAGAGGTTCTAATTCTCTGTGGTTTCCCAGTTTACCAACTTGTAGAGCAGCTATTTTGTTGGCCCTAAGTTTGACTGAATAATGAATTAAAAGAACAGCGCTATACCAGAAGGCACTGATTAATCATTTTAGTATGCTGGTATAGACTAAGTCATAATAAGTAAAGCCAAACAAGAATGTATTTCTATATAGTTCATAAATTTACACCCAATTAAAAAAGTCATTTGTATTAGCATACAGCAAATAAATTGCCCGGTTCTGCTCTTTTTGAAGTAAGGGCAAAATTTTAATTAGCAGGGAGCATAACTGGTCCTGAGGGCCAAACTTGACTTTTTTCAGTGTCATTGAGGAGTCCCAGTGGTGTCGGCACAGAGGCTGACTCTGCTCTCTTGGAGTCGGTCGGCATTTGGCCATTGCCTTGCTTTATTGGCTGCTATGAGAGTAAGAAGAACAGCAATTCTGTTAATGCCTTTATTAACTAAACAACTTCTGTCGTTAACTTCCAGTTAATTTCAATAATTAAATAAAACAATGCCAATTAGAATATAATGTTTGCAAGATACTGGTCTGTGTTTCGGTTTATCAGGGTACAGTCATAAGCATGCCATTGTCGAGGGTTTCACCAATGTGTTGCTGTTGTAACTGAAGTCACATCTATCCTGATGAATATTTCATTTCCCCAATCATGCTATTAAAACCAGAGTGTTTTTACCCTTTCATTTCTGTTTTCTCTTTTCCAGTACCATCATGACAGCTGTGGCTGCGTCCTGTTTACAAATTGCTGCTAGTCACATTTTCAGTAGTCCTTGTGGGTTTTGCTTTCCCCTAATACGGGCAATTAGGAGGAAATATTTCTCACGAGCATGGACTTGCTCTTCTCCTTGTAATGACATAGTCCTGCAATCCAGGAAACAGTGCTGCATGGTGTCCATGTCCACGATTTCCTGATGTGGGAAAAAAGTGTGGAAAGCATCTGGAGAGGAGGAGACCCCCTTTACCAGCTTGTTTCCTGTAAGCGAAATTGGAAGACCTTGTCTGTGCAAATAGATTTCAAAATAGAGTCTGCCCTTTGACTGTCTCCATAATTACACAGCGCTCTCTGTATTTTATTTGGCTGCCAGAGCAGTTAACCCCTGGAAGTAAGGGGCTGATGATGGCGTGACCAGCACGGGTATGCAGACATGACCATGTGAATACACTCTTGTTTGGAGAAGCTTGTCGTTAAGACCTCGTTACAATATACTTTTACCAAATTTAAAAATTATTACGTGTTGGGTTATGTTGACTAAGATATGTTATATCCTTAATGTACAGAAAACACGGAGGTATTAGTTGCAAAAAAGGAAAAAGAAAGAAACAGAGAAAAGTTCTTTCGTGGCTTTGATGTAATCAACATCTGTCACCAGAATGAATTTGCTTTTGTTTAATTTCAAGGGCTCTTGTCCTTCTACTTTGCCCAATCAGTTTCAACTTCTGCCTCAGGCATTTCCCCATGTTGTTTTTTTTTGTTTTTTTTTTTTTTTTAGCAAATGCACAGGTTATTGCTTGTGAAATGTGAGCTGCTCTTCTGCTACACAGGTTACACAGAGTTGGAGAGAACCTTTAATCTTTCCCATCCTATTTTTGAAGCTTGGACGTACCTTTGCAACACAGGGATTACAAA
Source organism: Nipponia nippon (assembly GCF_047370975.1). Lineage (NCBI taxonomy): Eukaryota > Metazoa > Chordata > Aves > Pelecaniformes > Threskiornithidae > Nipponia > Nipponia nippon. The sequence goes on along the minus strand of NW_028262369.1, from coordinate 77,604,488 downwards.
GTCAGTGTTTTATTAAGACAGAATTACAATTACAAGTAAAGATCTATCAAACCACAGACATTATTTTGGATTGAAAAATGGGAACATTTGGTAATTAACAGTAAAAAGCTATGTATTCTTACCTAGTTGCATTGATTGGATTCCACATATTATTACCCATAGTGATTTTTAATACCTCACTTTAAACTTTATTCCTCTAAAGTTTCAGCAAAATGAATATTTGCACAAGAAGCAAAATTATGATATAATATTAAAATGACCTGACAAGCCAAATTAAAGATTTCTAGTGTTTTACCCTCAAATGCATATATACTAGGAAAATCTCCATGGTCGTCATTCTTTTAATTTTTTTTTTAAATCACATATTTAAAAATTACTTCTCTGAACAATGCTTTTGATGTTGTTAATTGTTCATATTATATTAAGATTTACTTTATCATAAGCAAGTTGATTTTATTTCCTAAATCAGTTGGATGTTAATTCTTGTAATCCTAAATAATTTTGGTACTGTGCTTCTGTTGATACTATGACTAAATTATTCTAAATATGTTAAATTTATTTCTTGGCTCTTTTAAGACGTACCCTTGTATTTATTGTAGCTTAGAACTGTCATGAAGTTTATCCTTTAGCAACATTTTTGCTAATTGCTGGGACATTTGGAGTCTTTCATAAATAAATAGCAAAAAAATGGTTGCTAACAGTCACATTTGATAAATCATGTAGGTGAGCAGTTTTTTGCATGGCTACCCCACACCTCATTCATTGAAAACATAGCTGATAAATTGCTGTAACTGTTAAAGAAGCAGCATTAGAAAGGGGCTTATGTGAGAGTTAATTTCCCACATCTCCCTCTAAAAATACTTCTTGACCAGAGGAAAATCACATTTAAATGACTAAAATCAACTTAATTAAGGGTCATTAATAGAGATACACATAAAAAACTCTCTGCTCTGTGAGTGAAATGGGAGCATTTCATTATATAGTGTATTATGCGTGAACAGATAACAATTAAAATAGACCTAGAGTAAAAGGCTAATAAATATAGGGCACATTGTGCTGCAAAATCAGTCACTTAAAATGCTCCCACCCGTCATCATACTTGAATTCTGTATTCAGCCCCTTTGGCTGACTCGTTTAAAAGAAAAAGAAAATGTAATTTCCACACAAGATAAATTCATCTGGTAATTCACAAAAGCTCACAGTGCATATTTATATTATTAATACAAATTAAGGTCTGGAAGGTATGCAGAGGAATCCAGCGGCTCCGGCAGGACATGCGTGCATACAGATTGCACAGTGTGATTCACTGGTGAGCCAGAGGAGCAGTTGTCTGTAATTTTCTGTGCTCGGTACATCGTATCTGCTGATGTGATTCAGTAACACTGGTAATAATTCTCCTTATTGCAGCTGATCGTAAATATTCTGTTACTCGTGGCAAGTGACGTAGCCTTGCTGTTGGGGGAGAGAAGAAACACGTAAAGGGTCAACTTTGCATCCGCGTTGTGCTGGCGTGTTACCAGCTACCCGGCTTCCAACGCTGGGCTTACTCCGATGGCTGCAGTTTCCACTGGCAGCTGCACAAATCCCGCGTTTATGAACTATCTTACAGTAATTAATATACACAGAAAGCTTAACAAAAAGGATGTGCTTGAGTGCCAGTGTTGCAGAAGTAAATAAGGCACTGAGAAAAGCTTTGAGAGGTGTAAGGGATGGGGAGGAGGGAATATCTGAGCCAGGCTTGGAGAATACAGCCAGTTGTTCCTGTCTCCAGTGATTGATGATGTTGCTATATCGAATTAGCTGTGAATATGGGAGCTTAAAAAATAAAAGCAGCTGTGGAGACATTAGGAAGCCCTTCTTAAGGAAGGAAGTGTGTGGATGGAGTCCAGATTTTCATTATAAAACAGTAACTTCATTATATTTTAATGCCATTTTATTTAATTTTATTTTTACTTTGTAGGAGAATGTTTTCTGTTATAATTTTTTATATTCCAAATAAAGGTTTAGTTGTCCTGTGTTTATAATTCTTGCGATGTATTTTAGAAGTCGTATTATACTATGGTGATATTTATTTGGTTGTCGCATTTCACCTGTTCAAGTAGTAGATATTTTTGTATGAGTCTGGTTTATAATGAGTAGTTAGTAGAGTAACAACAGACTACAGTACCTTATTATCCTGTTATCTTGTGACAACACTTACAGTGTATCTTTGGGAGAGTAGAGGTAAAAAATTTATTCCAAATAAAAAGGTATCCCTTCTGAGTGTGGGATAGTCAATAGGCATGCACCCATGAATATAAACTGGCTTAACGTATTTAAGAGTGTGTATTTGGGACATTTGGAGTTTTATTGTTGAATAACTGACAAGCACACTTGCACCTTTTCTTCCCCGATTAAACTTTTACACAGTAGACTAGGTGCCCGGGCAGCATGTCGTGCGTCAAGGAGAGCATTTGAAATACACGTGCGCATATTGATATCCACGTGGACTTTAACTGACGACATCAGTGAGTGTGGGTTTTCAATATGCTTACAATACCTTCAGCTGCGGTAAGAGCAAGGTACTTCCACTGCACCCTGTAAAAGAGCTACTTTAGCTTATGCTGGTGGACTGTTTGCTACTTCTGATGGCCCAAAAGTTGCTGCCTCAGCAGATTCTGTGCTTCCAGCTTCCAGAAACGGGTGCGAACTGCCCAGGGAGTTCAGGATGCTTTGGGCTCTTTGGATGCGCTTATATGTTGTACAGGTCAGATGGCCCAGATTTATTTTTTTTTAATTGGACAGTGATTTTTTTCTTGTGAAGGAGACCCTAGGAAAGCAGTAGATGATGAGGTTGTTGATTAAATTATTTAAAACACCACCAAGCCAATCCACCCTCTGTTGACTGGGCAGCTCCACTTCCATGGAGACACTTGAAGTAGGCAACTTCCATTGGGGTACCTAGGTTATACTGAGAGCTTGATCTGAGCCTCACTCTCCAACCCTGCCTTATTACTTATAAACAATTTAAAAAAATGGAAAAAAATTGCTTGCATTGAGTAAAAGTCTCTACAACCTTTCAAGTGTTATACAAATTCAAATATTGGTAACTAACCGTAGCACTGATCAGTGTGCAAAGAGACAGTCAGGAACATTTCTAAAGCAAACCCCATGCAACTATTTCATTCATTCTGGGTTTTGGGGCTCCAAAAAAGGGGCATAACTCGAATCTCCTGTATACCATGGAATGATGTAAAAGGGCTGTCTATGAAGCCAAGTGTGTATGTGGAAGGATAATTTCTGCATCTGGACATGATAAATGCATCCAAAGGAAAGGAAGAAAGGTACAATAAAAACATACAAGATATGGAAGAAACTCTTCATGTAGAAAAAAAGAAAATCATTTTTACATAGTTACAAAATATGCAGTAGACTAATTTCTTAATTTCTGTGGTACAAAAATGTTTAGTTACTTCTATTTAAACAAAAATACTTTATTTTTACTAAAGAATAATTATTTGTATGGGTTACTTGTCACAAAAGATTGCTCTTGTGTTTGTATACGTATGACATTTTTCAGAAGTGGATTAACTATTATGTGAAACTTATGTTTCAAAAAACCCCTCTGTTTAGATTGTAGAATGTTTGAGTAATGGAAATATGCACTACGTGTAATTGTAGTTTAATTGGGCAGTGTCAATAATCCTTTTGAATTCAGCATATTTCTCATTTTTGATGCTAGCATTGTCTTTTGTGATGTATTATTTTGGTTTTGATGTCTCTGACAACCTTTGAGCATCAATGCCCTTTTTTCCCCCTTTTTTCTTTTTTTTTTTTTTCCTTTTTTGAGGGGAGCAAAATGTGTCATTGCCCAACAACTAAGTTTGAGCAATGAATACTCTGATGAACTGTCATTCCTAATTCCCATGTGAATTAAATGGAAATCTGATTCGAATATTCCAAGTCAATTACAAATTTTAATCCCTTCAATTGCCTTTGGCCAAGATTAAAAATATCTCTTGAAGTTTGTTCTGTTGCCCTTCTAGGCAGGACAAACTAAACCCCGTTCCTTGTGTCTTGGTGCAAATGACGAGAGCAGCATTAACTTGATTATGCTCAAATCTGTGACCAATTCTGCAAAAATACAGGTGAAAATATTGTCTGAAATCAACATTAAATCATTTTTTTCTCTCCTCCTTTCTTGCTGTTTTCCCTTATTTGCCGTTTCCCCAAGCCTTTAACAGTGCAGCTTCTAGCCGTGCAAATGGCTACAAGCAGGGGCCAGTTGGAGCGTCACTCCTGGCTCTAAGCTTTGGGGAATTCACCCACGCTACTTTTTAATGCATCAAATCAAAATAGATCTGGTATTTTATACAGCTTCGAAGTATTGTTTAGGGAGGGTTTTTGTTCTCATTGCTTCTTGGTGTTGATGCTCTTTCTTTCACGGTACAAGATTTGAACAATTTGAACTACCCTTGGCTACTACATGAGTTCTGTGGTTTGTTTTACATGATGCCCTTCTTTTTGCATACTTTCCATTTTGTGATGTGGTAGTAGAAAAAAATGTTAACCATTTTTAACTTATCTCTTAACAGGTTCTGTGACTGGCTGCCACGTAATCTTTTCTTCGTGCAATCGTATCTACCTGCACAGGCAGTCAAGCGACCAACAGCGAAGATGCTTCTTTTTTCAGGGACGAAGAAATACTGCTTATAGTATAGTTTGGCCAGCCACGGTTTCTCCAGCTCACTCGGTTCCTAAGGTACTGCAATTTCTATTACCTAATCTCTTCTTCAGTCAGTATAGAGTTCAACTGCAGGTGTGATCAAGCGTATTCGTTGTCCGACAGCTGGGGGTTTGGATCACCGTCCTGTTGCTTGGTCTTGTATTTGAAATAGGAGCACTGGTGAGAGAAGTTTTCAGCTGCCTACCATGTTAAACACAGTGGCGTATCTAGTTATTAGGGAGTTTAAATCTGGGGCTTGTTCAGTTATGGTAGTATAAATGTGGAATATTATAATCATCTGTCAACACTTAACACTTCTGGGTCCAGATTCGCGTTTTGGGCAATTATAGACAGTCCTACCAAAAGTCAGTAGGAATCATTCATGATCGTCTGAGTCCGTTTCTGTATAAATCTCTAGCAAGCTAATTATAAAAATGTTTACATTTTGCTGAAGGTTTTGTTAATTGGTTATGTCAGATTTAAGAACAGAACATACAATATCTGCTGGTAGCTGCCCTGCAACCCCACTGCACATTCTAAACTCGTCTTTACTGTCCCTGAGTGTTTTTTTTTTTGCAACATGTACTTTTATTTTTATTTACTTTAGAGCCAAAAGGAACTTTTTCATGCAATTTTAACATGTGTTCCACTTCTGGTTTCCTTTTTTCTTTTCCCCCTTTTTTTTTCCTTCTTTTTCTTGTCTTTTTTTTTCCATTTAATTACAGCATACAAATTAACTGTTTAGTATCGTTCCTTTAGCCAAAAGAAAACAAAAGTACCCTTTCTAAACAGTGCTTTTCAGGATGTGTATTAGTACTTTTTTGAGTTTTACTTTTAATTTGATTGTAGATTTCTTATGCAGAATATGGAGTATTTCCATGGGCCAGAAATACTAAAAAGCTGTTAAATAGGAAAGCAGATACAGATGCTGGATGTAGAGCTCTTACACCTAAGAGGCTGTGGAAGCTCTGTGTGTAAGGGAGACCATAGGGTTACATGCTTTATATATTTTCAAAGGTTTAAAAATTGTAGAACTTACAAACTTTTTTTTCTGTATGTAGATGCTTCTTTTAGCATAAAGAGGGAGAAATATATTGTGATACTGAAAAGTTGTCTTCACAGATCAAAGTTCTCAGACTGTCTAAAAATCAGTCCAGTTCTTCAACTCTGAAAACTTGAGGGCAAAGTTATTACTTTATACAGAGTATGCCAGAAATCACATTGAAATAACATGGGTTTTCTCAAGATGTTGTTGTGAAACTGTATGCATAGACATTTGTATGTATGCTGCTTTGGGCTTCTCTGTTAACAGATCTAACAGGTCAGCAGGGTCAGGTCTTAGCAGTTACTAGGTAAGCGCCCTCCAAGGGGAAAGCAAGGGTGCTGCTGTGTATGGAGTTGCTAATCCAGCAAATGGTGGGGTTTTTTTTCTAAATTAAGTCCCAAACTACTGCAGTAGGATGTTGTTAGGGTTGATACGCCATTAATTTGAATGAAATGTAAATCTGAAATTCTGTTGACGTAAGTCCACTAAAAGATAGTTTCACTTTTTATCAGAGTAGAAATGAAATACCCAAAGACTATAACAATAGTCTTTCTATTTAAAGTCCCGCTAGAGCTAATTGGTTGCCCCACTCTTCTTTACTCCTACACCCTGCTGTTGAGTGGTCTTGCTGTGTACAGCCCAAGTGCCCACTTTGTTTTATACCCACCAGCTTGATTCTGTATTTTGTGAAGTTAGTGCAAAACTCCTCCTGAGGCCGGCATGGCAGAGAATCAGCCTGGCTGTGGTGGGCTCTTCTCCAGCCAGTGAAACAGCTCATGACCCTCCGAGAGAAAGTGCATTTCCATCTCTGTGCAAGATGTTATCGTTATTATTAGTTTGTTGTGTTTAGACATGTGTCATGAAATTGTTCTGGTTTTAAAAAATACAGAAATTTCACCTCTATATGAGGGCTGAGAACTTTATGTGTGCAAAAAATGAAGTTTATTACGCTTTCCTTGACACAGCAAATTGGAATGCCCGTGCATAGTGTTGTAGATGGACAAATTTGGGCACAACACATGAACTAGATTAATAAGTAAAAACCTCTAAATTAAAATAAGTTAGATCCTAAGGTTCTTGGTCAAAAAGCAATCTCATGGAAGTTAATAGGAGTTTTGTCTGGATGAGAAAATAAGGATTTAATCGGTTTTATTTTTGAGCCTAATTCTGTATGTTTGTCCCACCAGTTCCAGTGTTTAGATGCCTTTTGTAGAAAATGTGCCTCTTTGCAGAAAAAAATAAAAAGTTTTTAAGTCTCTTTCTCACAGTTTTAAAACTTGCGACTGTCTGTGCTGGAAATCAGCTGCAGTATCTGGTGTTTCAGCACTGGAAGGTTAACAGACTGTGTAAGTCAGTAGTAACAGGCAATGTTAAGTTCAAAAGGGCAGTGGAAGAAATACTGAGGCAGCCTTGAGGGTTTGCCCTGATGGCTTAGGAAGGTCGATACTACGACAGAAAGGGCAAGCTGCCATGAAGCAGGAGGCAGTATCTGAGAAAATGATCCCATTGTCATGCTCAGTTTTCTGATCTTCATTTTCAATCCTTTTTCTCCAAGCACATAAAGAAGCCAGACTACGTGACGACAGGCATTGTACCAGACTGGGGAGACGACATAGAAATTAAGAATGAAGATCAGATTCAAGGGCTTCGTCAAGCTTGTCAATTGGCCCGTCATGTCCTGCTTCTGGCTGGAAAGGGCTTAAAGGTAACAATTACAGAAGTCCCATAACAGCTTGGATGTCTTTTATGCTTTCACTTATTTGGTATTCTTTCTACCTTTTTTTTTCCCTTCACTTTCCCTTAATGTGCATCCAACTTTATGTTAGATACTGAAAAAAAGAAGGATTTATTAACTATTTATTCAGTCCATGTTATGCCTGTTTAATTATTTCTGTATTTTGGACCTATGTAGTACTTAGAGTGAGTTGCTGCCTCAGGTGTAATATCTCTCTGTCTGTAGTCTCCCCCTGTTGGGATTGTGCCAAATCATATGAGTTTCTCATAAGGCCCGTGCTATATTTTTTCCTTTCATTTCATGGCCCATCTTCCTCGTAAGTCGTGCTTTCTGGCTCTGCATGTGTGCAGGTCCGAAGGCCTGGGCTGCCTCCTCTGTTCCCGTCCATCTCTCTGTCCCGTGGGGTCTGTCGCGACTCGTAGAGCTGCTGTTGGAAAAAACAGCTGCCAAATTCCACACAATTTTCCAGAGTGCATTGACAATAAAGCCTCATGGTTTCCAGTAATGTTTCTACAGTATGCTTTTTGGGATACCTCCCAAGTTAAAATGTACTGGGAGGAGCCTATGACCAGGTTTTGCAGATGAAGGAGTGCTTTTTTAGCCTTGCCTTGACATTTCATGTAATAGCATACTGGATAGGATAAAATGGGTTGAGTAGCTATGCAATGCAGAGATAGATGAGGACTGTAGGCCAATGTCATTGACTTAAAATGGGAAAAAATTATCAGTTTACTGTGCATTTTTCTTTCAGCTATCATCACACTTTCCCAGAGGTTTAATTCTGGAGCTGGGGTGGCCAATAACAAAGCTGACTGAAGCTTTAAATCTTACATATGCTCGTGCATTTTTAACTTCTTTATGTGCAATTATTTCCCAGTACAGTAAAACTTACTCATGTAAAGTTAAGGGCATATACATATTTCTGAAGGATCAGGGTGCAATGTGGGTTTTGAATGAGAGCAGTTTTTCACTAATACTCTTCCGTTGTTATCATGTGTAAAATATATATATATATATGCAGCATGGTGTAGCTTATGATGTAGTTCATAGTATGTGCCAAATAATAGCAAAATATTACATACAAGTAATGAACGTTTTGGGGCAAGAAGGTGTATAGGGTAAGACTTATGTGACCAGGAGCTGTGGATTGGGAGGGAGGTGGCACTTGGAGTTGTGGTGCCGACACCGCTGCCCAGGTCAGCTGCAGACAGGTGGTAAGCTCCGTTTTACACCAGTAAGTGTTTGGCCAAGACTCCTCTGACTGGGAGGATGCTCCAAAACCCTCCCTCATCGACAGGGAGCATCTTCTGCTTTCCAGCCTGATGCTGCGCGTGGCCAGTTTATACCCATTTGTTCTTGTGCCAACACTGCTCTTTAATTTAAACAGCTTCCTGCCTTTCCTTAAGTCTGTCCTCTTCACGCAGTAATAGAGCTATTACAGCTTTCAGTGCACCACACTAAACAAACCGAGCTCTTTCAGGCTATTCTCATAAGGTAAACTCTGCATCCCTATTTTATCTGAAGAGCCCCATCCCTCCACACGTTCCTGTTGTCTTGCTGAACCCGCCTTGCGCACAGCCCTCCAAACCAGCTCTTGCCTGTGCTTTACTTAATGGCCATAACATCCCCAGTATAACAAAGGTGCGTTATAATGCATGGATGCAGAGAGACAAAGTTTGGGCTGAGCATGGTTTTGATATTACCATTTACTGCCTGTGGGACTTAAAAATACAAGATGGTATTATATATGATAGCATTTCCTGGGTTTGAGTTAAAGATTTGGGAATAAAGCAGATAATTCTATGACATGGAAGTATTTTGTAAGATACCATCAGATTGCCCCGTCCCAAATAAGGGATGAGGTGCACAGTAGGTGCTTCCCCAACATTGCCTAGCTAGCAAAAGCTCCTTTAAAAGTAAAGCAGTTACTGTTAAAAGCAGAACTTTTCACAGCATGTAAGCCTGCCATGCAGAGAGCACAGATCTGTCTGCTGAGCATCCAAAAGCCACATCAAATTCCTTGACCAGAGCAGCGGCAGACAGCACCCGATCTGGTACATAGCAGTTCAGCTTGTCTATGGGCTGAAGATGATAGATGGGTTAGCAAAGGCAGGAGCAACAAACCTGTATTTATCCAGAACCAGTGGCTGCAGTATCCAATACAGACAGCGCGCTGGGGCTGCGGCTGCTATCCCAGCGCAGAGGCTGCAATGGCTACTGCAAAGCAAGGGGGTTGCACAGTAACCCCAAATCCTGGTCTTGAGTGGGTTCATCACTCCCGGTCTGCCCAACCACGTTTTCATGCTGAACAAGATGCAAGCTGAGCAAATAGACCTGGTTTTATCCTCAGCACAGTACACAAGTGCACTCCGCTGTATTCGCTGTGTGTGAGCACGGAATATTTCAATATATGGATAAGTATGCCTCCTGCACCACAGCCTACCTGTATTCCACGTGTTACTAAAAAGTCCTCCAAAATCACAGCTACTGTAGTGTATGTGTACGAAGTATGATTTTCAAAGGCTCAAAACTCATTCAAATCAAAATCAATTTGCAGAGGAACCCTCAAAGGCACTTCTTCTCAATGAGGGAGGTTTCCCTACCACATTTCAAATTTCAGCTCTAACCATTCCAGAGACAGAGTCTATCCAAAAGAAAAGCAAGAAGAATATTATTTTAAGCGTGTGCATTTTCCACTCCATGGATACTCAGAAAATGGCTGAATGATTTATGAGAGTTTTTTTAATATGTAAAATCGTGAGAAAAAGATGAATCTAGAAACTGTCAAGCATAAAAATGAAGATTTCTAAAAATTATAGATAAGCGCTTGTAGATTCACTGTGATCATCCAGGCTATGTCAACTTTAAAAGATCCTCAGGATATGAAGCCAAATATTTAAATATTTTATAAAATTAGAGAATACTCGGACAACAATTCCATAAAATGCACAAGTACATTATGATAAATGTACTGGGCAGTTACAAGAATTAAGATCCTTTATTTTACAAATAAAAAGGGAAAATAATGTGTTTTAAAGGACTGAAAGCATTGAAACCAGACATTTCTATAGCAGCTACTGAAACAAGATGCCATGGAAAATTGGTGTCTTTGAGAAAGCAAATGTGGAAAAAAGAACGAAAAGGAAGTAGGCAGTATTTTTAGGTTTTCTAGGAACCTTTGAGTGCTCGTTTCTACTGCATGCTTTATTTAAAACCTTTTTCTCTTCAAAAAAAAAAAGGTCTAATATATCAATAAAGTATATCAGACAGTTTAGTGTTTTGTATCAAAGCAGCGTACTTGAAACATCCAAGATTTCATTGAAACGCTTGGCTGCAATCACATTCAGTAAGTATGAGAAACTATCTTTGCTTTTTTAACAGGATGTTATGTTTGATATTTTAGGTTGGCATGACAACTGAAGAAATAGATTCCATTGTTCATCATGAAATAATCAGACAGAATGCCTATCCGTCACCTCTGGGCTATGGAGGTTTTCCAAAATCTGTTTGTACTTCTGTAAACAACGTGGTATGTCATGGTATTCCTGACAGGTATTTCCCCAATAATATACATTTTACCACCAGGAATGAAAATGTTAAACTGAAATTAATAAATTGTGTTTAATATTGAACATACTTCAGCTTAACTAAATGTCATAGGTAAACGTATTGCAGATGCATAGCGTGTTACCACATGATGCTGATAGATGTTATAGAAATGTATGCAAAATAAATATCCTGTTTGTCCGGAAACTTAAAAAAAATAGCATAATGCCTTTAGAGTTTAGTGTGTGGAAAAAAAAAACAGTACAGTCCGATTTTTTTTTTTTCCTCCAACAAAATAAATATAGGGTAAGGAATAAATATATTTGAATTTATGGTTGGTTTTTTTTTTTATTTGCAATACATTCAGCTACTCACAAAGTAAAATATGAACCCTAGTGAGAGAAAAAGAATAAATATAATGGTAGATTTTTCAGGTATTGATATATTCTTTCTGGTAGTTGTTTCTCATTATTTTATATTCAGCTACACTTGTTCTCTAAGTAGTGAGAGCTGAACATTAAAAATGGATATTCTGTTTGCTTCTGCCTTCCTCCATCACAAAATATCTACCCCCTGATTTTTTATGTATGTGTCATTAGGTGTTTATTCTTATATTCCCTTTGTTGGGAACTGTCTGTCACCATTTTTTTTTTTTTTTTTGCTGTTTATGTTTCAGTCGACCTCTTCAGGATGGAGATATTATCAACATTGATGTCACGGTGAGTAATTCATACAAAAAATACTCTTTGATCAACTTTAGAATCACTAGTAGCAACAGGAAGAATAGTGGATTGGAGATGGGAGATGCACAGATGGATGTGCTGTTTACTTCTGAGCCAAGGCACAAGCAGCTGGTTTCCTTTTTTGTTTTTAACTGTGTGTTTATTCCAGCTAGACCCAGGCCTGACTTGAATTTAGGACTGGAATCAGATGCACTGAGATCAATGTTGGCCTAAGTGAAATGTCAACCCAATCCTGCTATGTGTCATGTTTTTGAGAAGGTGTAATTGTTATTGATCCACTGTGTAGTTAATGCAGAGCACCACAGTACTGGGCAGCAGCTGAAGATAGATATGTATGAGATGAGCTAACATGAAGAAAGCCAGCATTTTTCCTTCACTCTGCCAAGATTGATCTTCCTCTTCCTGCTGATTTTGAGTGGGGCCTGTCATTATCTTACTCTGTCATTAGAGGCTACATTGGCCTGTGTATGTCAGTCTATTTGGACAGCAACTCTTTTGCTAGCAGTGTTCTCTACATTTATTAAAATCCCCGAAGGTAGTGTTGTGTTCCATTTCTGGTATAAAAGCCCTGAACCTTTTGCGCAGAAACAGAAATAGTGTGATATAACCGTGACTTAATATTTCCAGAGAATGGTCAATTATAGCTATTTAAATAAACACCGGCTGGATTTTCTTAGAAGCAAGAAAGTATGGAAACTGGAAACCTAATTCTCGTTTCATTTATGAAAGAAAAAATTATTTGTCTCTTGCAGAAGCTTTTTTTCTTTTTACTGTGCATGTTTGTATTTTCCCAAAGTGCCGTTTATTTCTAATATGAACACAGACTTCTTTTGAATCCCACCATTATTTTGCAATAATGTTACATACAAGGAAGTAACATCTCATAAAAACAAGCTTTTTTAATCATTAAAGAAACTCTTGGTAACTTGATATTATTTTCCATGGGCCCAAATTTCATACTGACAGAAGCAAAGAAATCTCCAGCAAACCTACCCCTGAGCATGAGATTCAAGCTTTCTAAAATATTTTTTCTATTAAAATTAGGGTCAGTGACCTTTTTCCCATGGAATACTCACGTGTCATCCAGAACTGGGTTTGGCTTGGTTTGTTTTTTTAATCTTCCTAAATTCTTCTCCATCTCCATACTTTCTAATGGTAGAATTCTGACTATCAGGTTTACACAGTGCGATCTATAATTTTTAAAGTATATTTTTAGCCTACATTTTTACTTCGGTGAACTGGTGTAGCTTTGCTCATTTTATTAGACTAAATCAATTTGCAACAGCTAAGGATTTAACATCTGATTTCTTTGTATCTCATTAAGGTTCATTTTATTTTTTTGTTTTATCTGTCAGGATAATAATGATGCCTTAGATTAAAAAAAAAGCATAGATTCCTATCACAGATATTTCCACGATAAACTAAACGAAACATTTTTATATTAACGTGGTGTGCATATCTTGTCCACTCAGCTTTACAAATAATGCCTGACTAAATGTTACTGGTCTTTTTGAAGACATATTTTTATTTGTTTTCTGTTTACCCTCATAAAATAAAATAAAATAAAATAAATATTGACATTTCTGTGAATGTGAAGATTCCTGCAAGGATGGGAATTGCTGATTATCTTTGTAAGATTTTTTTATCATTTAAAACTGATCTGTGCTGTGTTTGATAATTGCTCAGTTCCAAAATAGCTGAGGAAAAAATATTACTTTTCAGCGTTGCTAACTGATCTTTTAGCTTATTTTTAATGAACAAAACTGGGACATTTCACAGGTGCACAGAATAAAAATCAAAGTAAATATTGCAGAACAAATTGTTTATAATTGTGTACAGGTTCTATAAAATGATTAAATAATATTCTGGTTATTAAAGGGTAAACACTTCACGCTATGTACAAATTATTTGAAGAAAAAATCCATTTTTGCACAATTAAGATGGTAGAATTTCATAGATGAAATACAAATTTTATTGGCTTGAATCGTGTAGCCTTTAAAAATGCATTTTAGTGTAGAAACAATAGCGTTATCCATCACTGAATCCTCAGCATAGTGCAATTTTCAGCCAGCCATTACCAGGTTAATGTTTCTTACAACTTGGTTCTTTCATTGACTTTTAAGGAATTAGTGTGTTACAGTTGCTGTGGTTGTAGCTTATTAACATCAAAAATATGTAATTGCAGTTGATGGGCTGCAGTAAATATTATTATTATTTTTAAGCTCTCCTGTGTTTTAAATCTGTATTTGTTTTTCCAGGATGATGATGTTTCATGCTGGGGTTTTGTGTGTTGTACTTGCTAGAGCTAAAAATTAACTAGTTCAGTTAAAATATAAACTAGCTAGATTAAAACCTGCCCAATGGGCATTAAAAAAAAAAAAAAAAAAAAAAGATTTAGTGGCAGTCTGGACTGGCAGAGGAAGGTGCAGAGCAGGGCATCGCAGCCGCTCTCTGACGGAGCGGTGGCAACACAGTTGGGCCCTTGCTGGCGCTCACCTTTCTTTAAAACACCCCTCGCTCCTAACTGCCTGCATGTTCTTCACATCTCAGCCTGAACACAAACCTGGCCTTAGGATACACTGTCTGTAGTAATTTTTTTTTTTTTTTTTTTTTAGTTTGGAATCAACTAAAAAGAATGTGAATCTGTCTTTCACAAATAGCTCGCCAGTGGCAAAAGTTCAGTGCTTCGAGCTTTGTGAGTTATTAGTCCTAGAAGGATAGTTGCCCACTGTTTGGGGGGAAAAAAAAATGTTTTAGATCAAAACTGTGCACCATTACAATTTGTCTTTCTGTAGGGAAATTTGGCTTGGTCTTACAATTATGTGCCTGCCTGCCATACTGCAGAGCTGCAAACCCCATTTTAATGGGGTGTTGCAGAGCTCCATAGTGCAGATCCAGGGTTTCCTGTGTCCGGCAGAGAATTTCTGGAGAGCTAAGGTTTAAAACCTATGAAATGTAAAAAAAAAAAAAAAAAGACAGTACGGAATTAATTCAACAGGGTTCTACGTTTTCAGCATGTGAAACTTTGTGGTGCCAAAATGATATATTTGTTCTCTTTCAAAATTCATCTCTGGAAATCAGAAGTAAAATCCAATGTTAATGCCAGATTGTAGTTTAAAAATGAGATTAAGGAAAATGTGCAACGGTGGGTGTTGGATTTGGCCCATGCTTTCCGTGGGGCTCCCTCTGGATGTTGGCAGCTGCGCACAGCATCACCTCAAAACCCTGCCGGGGATGCCAGCTGTGGAGGGACGGGTCTCCCCGCCAGCTGCCGATGGGTATCCCAGCACCCGTGGCCAGCAGCAGGGCTCGATGCCCTACCCCTACGGGGTGTGAGCAGGTCCCCGGCCCTAGAGGTAGACAGCTGGGGCAGGTGGGCACCCGATGGCCCCCAAGGCCTCCCCCAAGGTCCCCCATGCACAGCCCTCACCCGTCTTCTCGCATATAGCCCAGCCAGCCTCATGCCTTGTGGTTGAGCAATGTCCTCATCTGGTGCACTGCTGGGCAGAGATGCACAACTTTTGCATTTCTTGAATTTTTGTCAGCCCTTGCGCACCTTGCAATCTTTCGTGCCTTTTTCTTTTTTTTTTTCTCTGCAATATTTTACTTTTCTGGTCTCATTCTCGCAAATACAGCTTACCCGTGATCTATCTGTTGCAATATATAGCTCGATCTTAGAAAGAATGGATTTAATTAAGGAGGCGATCTGTTTCTGGATGCAAACCGAGAAAATGTCTTTACATTTCTGCATATGTTTAGGTGTATTACAATGGCTACCATGGTGACACTTCTGAAACCTTTTTGGTGGGCAATGTGGATAAATCTGGTCAAAAGTTAGTGGAGGTTGCCAGGAAATGTAGAGATGAAGCAATTGCAGCTTGCAGACCAGGGGCTCCCTTCTCTGTAATTGGAAACACAATCAGGTAAGCCTTATATTGACAAGTAAAGGGAGGGCTGGCAAGTGGGACAAAGGTTATTGGTGGTTTGGTATAAAGCTGATGACATGTTTTATGATTCAAAACCATCACTTCAGTCTGATATCAGTATGTGAACTGCCAAGCTATAATGTTGTTCCTTGGGTAAGAGAGATTTTTTTTTTTTTTTAAAGTGAATTACAGTAGGGTCAGCAAAGATAACTGTAGAAAGAGTCAAAGATATTCATAAGGTAGATTTAAATTAACAGATGGAATTTGCGGTGGGTTTTTGTTTATTTTTTTATTTGTGTGTGAAACTACACCACATCTGTCTAACGATGTAAGAAGGTTAGAAACCATTGTTTTCATTGAATAGCAATAACGAATGTTACAAAGGAATTAGTCAACATAAATAAGTCTCTTTGTTTAAAAAGTACAAAAATATTTAACTCGAGAGCTTCTGATCTTACAAAGAGCAGTGCATGCTAACATCACAGGGAAAAAAGAGCTCACATTCAGAGGTTTTTCCCTGTTTTGCATCTCTTCTAGCCTTCGCATAAATGCAGTCACGACTCTTCTTCTGCTGGTGCTTTTGAATAAAAATACGGCTTAGTTTTTTGAAGGTACCTATGGATTATTTTAAAATGTTTGCCAAAAAAAAATAGGCATACATCATATACATTTCATCAAGCAATACTTCACTGGACTATTAATGGTCCCAACATGCTATTGAATACATTCTGATTACTTAAAAGCTGCAAGGCTTAGTCACCTTGAAAGGATGCTGCTTTTTTTTCTTTGTAAATCTTCAAATACTTTAAGGAAAAAAGAGAACAGCAAAATATCAGTTAGATGTATTTATAGCTTTAAAAATATTGTAACAGAGTCTGAATCAAACTTTAGTAAAACCTCTTTGGGTTATATCTGAGAAGCTTTTATTGAAGACTTTGTATAAAATTGTGTTTTTGACAGTTTTAAATTATAGGCTAACTAGCCTGGAGAAAAAGGATAGTGTCTTTCTGTTCTTTCATAGGAAATGTTGAATCAGACCCCTACTGGGAAAAGAAATTTAATGCATATCTCACTATCTTACTGTCCATGAATATAATAGAAGTGAATTCAAAATGTAGTTTTATTTTTGCAAATGGGATGAGTCGATAGATGCACCTCATATTTTTGAACACCTAGGGTTCAACAAATTTACTGGTGGTGCTCTTGCATTTTAACAAAATTTATTCTTGAGTAGAAGGGGGCACAGAACACTGGATTCTTATTCAAGCATTCTATCGAGCTCTGCATTCATGGCTGTGTCTAAAGGGCATGTCAGCCTTTGATTCTCTCTGAGAGGTAATTATCCTTTTCCTGTCACGGAACAACAAATGATAGCTAACTACAGAGGCACATTTGCAGTAGTCACATTCATCAACTGCAGAAAAAAAATTCAATTTAATTGTGCAACACAGCTGCACATAGGCTTTTTGAGCATTTCTGTTGTTCTCCCTGTCTTGCTATTCCTCCCTCCAGATCTATTTTTTAAACTTTTTTTCTGGTTATTTTTTTCCCCCTTTTTGTCTCTTCTTCCATTTTTACTCTCTGTACTTTCTTGTTAAAGTAATTTTCCTTTGTGGCTCTCATTCTTTTTTCCCCATTGAAGGCTATGAATGTAGAAAATTATCACAATTACTCATATAATTGAGCCTCTTTGTAGCAAGTGCAACTCCAGTAGCCTTTCTCCATCATGAAAATGGTTTCATTATAGGGTTTTTCATATTCTCTGACACCATCTACACAGAGGAACAGGCGTGCAGATGAGATGTACTAGGAACAGGGTAGATCAGTAAGGTCACAGTAGGAATAATTAGCTCTGCTATGGAAAGAGCATCTAGGCCTTTTACTGCTACATAAATGTACTGTCCGTGGCTTTTAGTCACAAAAAAACTTACTAACAAATGGAGCTCCCGCCTACTACTTTGAAAAAAAGATTTGTATCAACACTACAATTTTCCATCATTAAGACTAATAACACAGAGCCTAGTATACATCAAGGGGAATAAAAAGAAAAATCTCACATTCAAGTGGCGGCTGGGTGCTGACCTTTGTTCCCTTTTTTTGTGTTCAACTTAACTCTTTACAAAAAAGAGCCACACGCCACACCAACATGCAGGTGAACTCCAGCTAGTGCTAGCAAAGCATGGCATTCAATTGGAAAATCTGATAAATCTCCATGCAGGATAATGCATTTCATTACAGATTCACTACATTAATTCTAGCTGTATTAAAAAAAAAAAAAAAGAAGAAGAAGAAGAAGAAAAATAACAGAATTGAATGTGACATTGGATTTTTGCTGTGTTGGTACGGAGGTCAGTTTACTTGCAAAGTGTAAATATATAGTCAGCGCCCCCTTTGAAAAGCAGATTAATCAAAGCTAGTAGGTGTTCAAAGCTACATATGAAATAGCAGGTCATTAACTTTATTTCTCAGGATTTTATCATGTAGATGATTTAAATGTGCTGATTTGTTTAGAACTACTTTAACACTGCCTCTGCTGAAAGGTCGCCTTGGTTTGGTGAAGCTGTGTGGTTATTTGTCATTTGACATTTGTGTGCAGACAGACATACGTACATAATACATATATCAAAATCTTAACTTTCAGGAGAGTTAGATGTCATAAATACCTGAGAACAAGCGTGTACAAGCTGCAAACATTTAGGCCCATCAGAATGGAAATCTGTCTAGGTTTCTGTCATCAATATTTTCTATAAAGCTGCTCAAGTGATATGCAGAACGTATCTTAGGCACAAATAATCAGAATATTTCCTTTCTACAATAGGTTTGGGAATAATTATATTGCAGAGGTAAGTTTGCATTCAGTATTCTAACATAGTCTTTGTTATGGAAGCTTGATAGCTGACACTGAGTATTTCTTGGATAGCAGTTCCTTCTCGCATCAGCTACAAGTTGCAAATAAAAGATTACACGGATTCATGAGATACTTTGCTTAGAAAAATTTGAATCTTTGCTAACCTGTTCTTATTGAAGGTGATGGCAAAACTGTCAGTCAGCTCCAGTGGAAACAGAATTGGGCCCCATATTCCATTTTGTTCTACCATTTCTGACATTTCTCTTTCAGACAGAAACAAATCGACTTTGAAATCTACTTTTTAGACAGGGAGTTTAGGTATGTGGAAGTGTTGTGAGTGCAGAGAGCTAAAAAACATAAACGTGATATTGTTAAATAAACCAATTTCCAACTCCTAGGAAAAAAATAGTAGTGATGAAAGTATTAATAAATGGTTTAAAATGTTTAACTCGTAAGTATATGTTTTGATATTAATTTAGAACAATATAAAGCAGATTTAAAAAAAAAACTGTTTCTATCAGATTATGCACATTTAAACAATAAGTGGCTCAGGCAAAATAAGTCATTTTAATGTCATCTGTGATAGATTTTCCTTGACAGCTACTGTAAATTACAATTACACTGCTTCTCTCTGCACTTGAAAGTAAGCATTGCAATAAATTATCTTTTATTTCAATCCATCATGTCTGCTTTCAGAAACAGAGAACCTCAAATAAAAGTTCAGCACTATTGTAAGAAAAATACAGTAATTTATGTTCCAGTTTGAAACTAAAATGTACCTTTCTTTCAAAAAACAATTGTTGGCTTTCAAAAATATTACTAATTATACCTCAACATTTATTGTCATTATAGGGAATCCCTGAACTTGTGCATTCCCTCAGTCTAGGATTACTATTTAAGAGAAAAATACTTTAATATTTTCCCAGTAGAATTTTGTAATTTCTCAAATTCAATAATACGGTACTATTCAAAATCAATATTTTCATCACAAGCAAATCTAGTTTAGGCTGATGCTGTTTTCAAGAATTAAAAAAAAAAAAGCAAACATGCCATTCAGTGGTCATTTTGCTAACAATGTATCTAAGAAAAACGTGATTACTTCTCATTCATTAAAAAAAAAAAAAGATGCATTCATATGGATCCCTAAGTAAGAAAACAATTATCATAGGTCTGTTAGTGCTTTCAGTGTTTCCCAAGCATGTTCACTGCCCAAAAGTGTAAGACAGGTTTGTTTAGCAACTTCAGCCGTTCGTGGCATGCTGCTCTGCGAGACTGTTGTTGATAAAGTTTCATCCCTGGGGAGAGAAGCTGGCACTGGGGGGAAGCGTCCCTAGCTGGGTGTTCAGCCTGGGGAGCGAAGCAGTCTGTGCCGTCTTGTCTTCCCTTGTGCCACCAAGAGCCCAGAGAGGCAGTTGCTGTCAGTGCTGAAAATGGGATTTGTTTCACTTTGTTTCTCTGATGAGGGCTTAGAATACTGGACCAGACCTGTGTTGAGGAAGAAGTGACAAAATTTGGTAAAAAGAAAATAAAATGCATGGTTTGGGGTGTTTGCCCCACCACCCCCCGCAAAAAATGAGAGTTCCAGTCCTAAGACTGAATGGATGTTTTTTCCTCTGGAGCTGGGATGGCTGTTATCCCGTAGACGCTCCTAGAGGCTACCTGCACAAGACCAGCCCCCTAAGGAAATTCTTTTGACCTGCTTTTCAGCTTCTTAGCGGGAGGGATTTATCCCATTCACCCAAGAACTCCTTTCAGGGGAGGCTCCAGAGTATCAGGGAGAGCTTTGTAGAGTCGGTCCTGCCTGTTGCTGCTTTGTGGCATTTTCCCTGTTGGGCTGCTGGCAGTTCGGCAATGCATGTCTCCACACTTATCCCTCATTTCGGAGAGTTAGCTGTTGTCTGGCAACATGGGAAGAGGATGCTCAGGAGGGAACTGACACCCAGCTCTCCTGTCTCTGTCCGCTCTCAGAAGCATGATACCACCATACGAGAGGCTCTGCCTATGGGTTTAGGTGGACAGCCTGGCCCTCAGTGATGTTCCTTTACCAGCTGGGCTGCTGCTGGTCCATCCTGACACCAGACGCTTTGCCTGGCTTTGCCATCGGCAAAAGAGATGCAGCACTGCAGGTTCTCTTGACTCTGCAGCCACTGGGCTGAAACACATGGCAGCAAAACATAAAATCAAGTACTGGGCTCATTAAATGATTATGCTTTTAATCCTGCCCAGTTCACCTCTGCCCAAGCATGCCGCGTGGTTCAAAGAATAAAATGTGTGATGATAAATGTTGTCAATGGATATTTTTAACAATAATTATTCTGAAGAATCTTTTTTTTCTTTCTTGATGCTGTTGGTGCAGCATGGCTCTGCTGCCCCAGCCTTTGCTCTGGAAGTGATTTGGCCAGGGGAAGCCAGGGAAGCCCCATGGCTGAGGCGAACTGGCAGACTGGCACATCCACCCAGCGGCGCAGCTCTCCTTTCCCACGGCAGATGCCAGGCAGCCCAGCTCGGCTGTGCTGCCTCCTGCCTTCACTGCTTTCCCGCTTGCAATCAGGACTCCTCCGGCTGCCTGATCTTACACTGCCTGCCTGCAAGGAGCAGCGCATGGAGCTGGGGCTGCAATCTTGTAAGGTTGCCTTCCAGGGAAGGCTGGAAAGAAAGGCCACCACTGACAGATCCTGAGCTGGGCAATGAGACAGTGAGACCAAAATGTTGAGCTGTTGTCAGCAGCAAATGGCAAACTTGGGGAAAAATGCTCCACTCCATGACATCCCGATTTTGTAACCAGATTCCACAGCCTGGGAGTCCTGGAGGCCAGAGAGGCTGGCCAAGATCAACAGTTCAACTCGCTCTTCTCAGAGCTGTTTCGAAGTCCTCCCTGCCAGCATTTACATGTACATATGCATTTACAGAATTACCTTTGCAAGTTGTAGCTGGGTTAGTAGCTTTTTTTCTTATGAAAGCTGGGTGTCTTACTATAACTCTGCAAGGATGTAAGAGCTCACTGGGATTTTTTAAATACTTCAAAGTAAAGCTAGTAGTTGTGGAGTGAAATTCCCCATAAGGAGCTTCTGAAGCACATGCAAATACTAAAACCAGATTGAACGTGGCTGAGTTTCATACCTGAAGCTTATTTTCTCCACAGGTTTTCTCTGTGTCACTTCAGGTTCATTGGCCACGTTACGTTTTATGTAAAGAATACCCAAGCTTTGTACGTAGGCATTATTAAGTGGTTAGGAGGGGGGGCACGGGCGTCTGTCAGTGTAGATGTCAAAGCCCTGTGAGCTCCAAGATCCCCTATTTTGATCACAGACAGTAACCACCGAGGTACAGATGCCAACAGAATTGTTTCCAAGCTGTTTGGCAAGAAAGTGGCAGAATTCACCACTGAAATGCACGAGAACCTCTTCTTTCACGGCATGAGGATGGGATACTGTCTTAACGCTGCCTTCTGTGTGCCCCGGCGCTCCTGCGCCCGGTGCCCAGCACACAGCTCCTGCTGCTGCTGCTGCCGCCGCTGCTGCTGCTGCCGCCCTCCTCGGCACCCGCTGAATGCTGGGGCGAGAGCTTCCCCTGCCCTCAGGAGAGTATGTAGCCGTGGTGCTCGGAAGAATAGCTTCCCGTCTTGCTACAGAAGGTGGATTTTTGGGGGGGTGAAAATCCTGTAATAATACAAACCATTTCACAAACCGACCATGCTCTTTCAGTGGACAGGGATATTGTGCAAGGACATCAGCAAAGCTGAATAGTCAGTGGGATTGTACATGCTTTTACAAAAAGGCTTGCAGAAGAAGGTGAAAGAAAAGCTTGTCACATGTTGCATGGACAGCTTCTCCCATCTCTCTTCAGAGAATCTCTTCACCCATATGGGAATCATTATATGCATTTCTCTGGGCTTGGTCACCAGAGATCTATTTTGTTTTGTGATGTTTCTGAGTAATCTGGCTTTCTAACTCCTCACTGTTGCCCATGCTTCTTCCTTGGCCTTCAGCATCATCATAGCCAGTGCGCCGAGTGTCTGACCCAGACGTGGGTGACATGATAGAAAGGCATGGGAGAAAGTCTTTTCCATTGCTAGTAGGACTTTTCACTGCATAAATCTTCTTTTTTTTTTTTCCACATAAATGATGTATAAGGTAAAAACCTGGACTTTGAATGCAACCAAATGAAGCCCAACTTCTAGCCCTATTGGTAACCCTCTTTGCCAGTACTTAGGAGTTTGGGGGCAGCTAAACTTGAAATTTCCATTCTTCTCCAGAGTTAATCAAAGAAATGTGATGAGTCTTTGTATCAGGGCGATGGGTAGGTAAAAGCTAATATACAAATCCTGTTAAAATGTGCCCTTAAGCTCTGAACACTGCAGCATTATTAACCATTGACCCAACTCTCCTCTCTGTTTCGCTGTGGTGGAGCACCATGTCCCTCAATTGCAGTGGCATTAAATTCTGGGATGGTGACCCACAGGCACTGGAGCCAGCACCGCAGGGTCTGTGGAGCCTGGTGTGCAAAGGGATTACTGTGTACAGCAAGCTGCAGCTGCTTTGCACCTGAGTAAGAGCCTCCCCGTGGGGTTTAACATGCTTTAATTTCTCTGACGGCTTACACCTTTATTTGAGTTTCTTAACTTCTCCACTTTCCCACCTGTAGTCAAACTCTGAGAAAGCATTTGTTAGGGTGTAAATACAGACAAACCTGAAGTTTTTAAGTGCCTACCTTGATTTAAAACCAACAAATGAAGGTTGTAATGTTGTAGGTGAAATCTTTTCAGGCTAAGTGCCTTCCTGTTTGCTTTTAGAAATAGTGCGGGGGTGATATGCAGGGACAGGGATAGCTTTCTTGTCACTTCTAATCCACCTCCAGGTCCCCCTGAATGTCCACACATTTCTGTTTCGGATGTGGGCAGCCCTCCTGGCTGAGCTGCTTCAAGTCACCCCCTCCACCACTGCTTGAATAGGGGCAGAGCCTGAGGGTGAAGCCTGCAGGCACAGGGTGGCCCAGCAGCCAGAGAACACCTCACATTTCTCCAGGTCCTCTGGATTTTAGGGATCAGGATAGGACTTTGCTTTCCCACCATGGGTAGGGATCAGTGCCGGGACGTGTTCCTGCAGGCAGCTCTCGGAGACGCTCCTCCCTGAGGCAGGCCATGAAGGACAGGACAGATCTCCCAGGCAGAACTGAAATTCCATAATTGTTATGATTTGGTTTTGCTACAGTGGTGATGGGTTCATTAGAAATATGTTGTTAATTAGCGTGAACAAATTTGCTGAAGTTGCAATACATTTTGGTACTGAATGTTTGCAGTATTCTGAAAGGGAAGCAGTAGGGCTCTTAACTCTCCCTGTCGGCAGCAGGACCCTTTCCTCCTGCAGAAAACCTGGTGCAGGCAGTGGGTACGCGGCCCAGCACGGGCTCTGCACGTAGGAAGGACTTGACGGAGGCTGCAGTTTGGTGGTGTGCCAGGGCCTTGGCTGCGTGACTTGGCTGTCCTTTAGCTGTCCCACGTTAAAACAAGCTCCCAGTGAGCTCATGGAAAAGGCTACCCTCCGTCAGACAGGGACATGACATGCTGCCATCTCGCTCAGACAGCAGGGCTGGCACAGGAGCTACCAGCCTCCGCTGGCAGGGCTGTTAACTCTGAAACCTAACAATGGCTCATCGGTGCTAGCTCTGATGGCTGCTGTCCTTCAGAGCGGGCGCAAAGTGGTGACCCGGCACTGGGGTGGGGGTGTGGGCTTGCAGGAGCTGGGTGATGCCGCTGCCACTGCGGGTACCAATGCGGTGGCAGGAGCCAGGGCCGGGGCTGGCTAGCGGAGGTGGTGGTCAGGGTGTGCTCCCTCACGGTGTCCTCTTTGCCCTGCAGCTCCGTGGCGCGGCGGGGCGGCTTCCAGGTCTGTCCCTACTTCGTCGGCCACGGCATCGGGTCGTACTTCCACGGGCACCCTGAGGTGTGGCACCACGGTAAGCGGCCCCCGACGGCCGGACCCGCCTCCCCCCGCCGCCAGCGATGAAATGACTCCGGGGAAAGGGGGGGAAAACGAGCAGAGCCCCCCGCACCCACCCACACTCCCGGTCCCGCGGGGGTGCCCGGGGCGGGGGGGCGTTTCCGCGCTGGAAAACCGGCGGGCAGCCCCGGCCTCGCTTTCTGGGAGTATTTTTCAGGACAAATCACTCTTTTAACGGAGTTGCCGGGCCAGCTGGGGCCCGCGGACCGCCTCCCCCCCCGGCTCCGGCCGGCAGCTCCGGCCGGCAGCCGCCGTGTCCCGCGTCCCCGCGTCCCGCCCGCGCCCGAACCGCGCCGGCAAAGTTTGTGGCGGGGCAAAGAAAAATCTTCGCTGAAACGTTAAAGCCCCCGGACCCGGCCTGGAAAGGAGCCGCCGTCGGGGCGGTCCCGCTGCGGCCGGGGTGGGATCGCTCTCGGCGGGGGCTCCGCTTCATAGCGGGGACCGGCGTGCACGGTACCTGCGAGCCAAAAAGGGGTTTAAACCAAGTGCTGCTTGCGTTTACTAAAAGAAAAGGGAAAAAAAAAAAAAAAGCCCCAACAGCCATAAACGCGTTTTTATTTTCTTTTGTAGCCAATGACAGTGATTTCTTAATGGAAGAGGGAATGGCGTTCACAATAGGTTAGTAACTCTCTGCTATGGTTTTCTTTAAAAAAGCACACACAGAGCAGCCCAGATCTGTACCATTTCTTTATTGGGATATAGAGATATCCATGCAGATATGGGGATGTCGGCGACACTGACCCCTTAGCAAGCAGATTTAAAAAAAAAGAAACAAAAAAAACCCGCGTTAAGGAACCAATCGGGTGAAATAGCTTCCAAATGCTACGATTTAGAAAACGAAATGTTGATTATAAATCTTATTAAATGACACGTTTGAGGCGTGTTTTTGGCAAGGCGGGGACTCAGCCGGCGCGCTTGGGCTGCGGAGGATGCGACGGCGTCCCCGAAGCCGCGGTGTAGCAGGGAGCTGCCTGCTGGCTCCCGTGGCATCCGCTGCCGCCAGGGCTGCTGCGGGGGCCTGCGGGCCGCCGCGCCGGTAGCCAGGCACAGCCTCGCCCCGCAGCCTGGGCGCGCTACGTACCAGTCACGGAGAGCTGGGGGGGGGAAAAGCCCTCTTTCTCACTGTGTGGCTAAATGGCGCGGCAATTAGAGGGAAAGAAGAAAATTGTTGTTTTGCTGATTTAATGAACATTTTAAGCCTGTTTAAAAAATTCCGATATTTAAAACTATCTGCTGTTGATAAGCGTGGTTGGTGCTTTGGTTATTATCCACGGGGTCTTAATTAAAGCTTGATTAAAATTCCCCGCTTTTACAAAAGAGGAATGGGCAACTTCCTACCTCGATATTTTGTCTTCCTCTTTAGTTCACATTTTAGTGTTGCGAGAGAGTGCTGGCCCAGGGAGGACGGGACCTGTGCAGAAGGGGAGCGACCTGCCGGGCCACCCCCCGTCCTTGCTTGCTTCACAGCCCACACGGGAGTGCGACTAACTGTAGAATGCATTTTGTTTTTCTTGTTGCAGAGCCAATAATAATGGAAGGATCCCCCGAATTTAAGATTCTGAAGGATAAATGGACTGCAATTTCTGTAGACAATAAAAGGTGCCTGATTTTATTATTTCATCTTTTCTAAGCCATGGAACTGATCACTGACAACCGAAAAAAAAAAAAAGCACGGGTGAGTTTTACAGGCGTGGTGGACACATTTGCCCCCTAATAACTGCTAAATGTGCATTTCAGATCAGCCCAGTTTGAACATACCATTGTGATTACCTCAGAGGGAGCAGAAATCCTCTCTAAACTGGTGGAAGAAGCCTAAAGATGGAGCAAGGAGTGGAGGGACTCGCTGTGCTTCTGGGATTTCCAGTTTCACTCGGGACAGAGAGGAGGTTTCTGTAATTTCTGTGGGGAATGGGTGCTGCGTAAGTCACCACAGGGGACAGAAAAAGCAGCTTGAGGGGTCGGCTCTGGATATAGTCCTTTCTGTGTGTTACCTGGTGAGTATTTAATAAAAGTCCCTTGGCTTGTTTGTGACCCTGGAAGCAGCCATGCACAGCCTGCAAGTGCAAAGGGTTTGGGTTATTTGGGGTGAGGGGCAGAGAGCGGGTCCCCTCTCTTCCAAATACTATGCGGGACAAACACATATCGCATGACACGGTCCCAGTGCCGCTGAGAGGACAGAGGAACGTAGTATTTTCCCTTTATAGCTGAGCTATGGAGTCAATTTGTCTTCACTGCGATTAGCACAGTGCTGTTTCCCAGGCTCTAACTTCTACTACGATGGAAAAAAGTTTCCCGAGGGTGGCAGGCAGAGGCAGCAGCCTCTTCCCCCGCAGCCATCCCAGCAGCTCTCCCCCTTCCCGCCTCGGCTAATTTCTCTTTGCACAGCATAAAAAGTGATTAAAAATGAGATGCGAAGCGCGCTTCTCTGGAGATCAATAATTGCCCTGCTTGAAGAATTAGCCGGTTTGGGGTAATCACTGCTCTGCGGTGCCCACGTTAGTTAAGGGAGAGGCACTCTGCAATTTAAGCATTTAACAGGAACAGAGGAGTTTGCAGTCTGGGGGATGAGCCCCGGCTCCTGCCCGGAGTTTGGAGCTGGTGGTCCTCATGAGCTGCAGGTCCCGCTCGGCCCCTCGCTCGCTGCGGTCCTGTCCCAGGCCTGCTGGGGTTTGCAGTAAGCCGGTTGCTGACCGCCCCGTCGGGCCAGACATGCTACTTAGAGGCTACCGGAGCAAGACCCGGTCCTGTGAAATGCGGGGCAGCCTCGGGGATAAGCAAGTGACATCCCAAAGCAGCCCAGACCCGCGGCAGCAGCGGTGCGGTTTTGGTACAAATAACTTGCCCTTAATTGTAGGCAGATGCGGTCCTGTGCGGAGGGCTGGCCGGCTGCGCATGCAGGCAACCGGGGCTGCTCAGCACCGGCTCCCTCAGTGGCTCAGGGCAGAAGTAAGCCGCTTTCTTACAGCTCTACTCTGCTGTTTGTTTTCACTCAAGTACAGCGAGCTGTCAGCTCTAATAGTTTCTAACAGCATCTTTTCAAGAAGCGGGACCCCCCTAGAACACGGCTAACACCGCGGGGCAGCCGCTCAGCTCCGTCCTCCCCGAGAGGAGCTTGGAAGGCCTTAAAACCTGTAAAAACAAACGATGCAGCCAGCAAGTTTACAAATACGCAGAGGTTAAACAGGGCGCTGCGGCCGCGGGAAGGCGAGGGGCACCCAGCACCCCCCGGGGGGGGGATGTATTTTGCTGCCAGCACCCCGCCGCCCGGCCGCGCTGCCCGCTCCGAGAGGCGCTGGGGGTGCCGGGGGCACAACAGGGGCGCGTCCCGGGGGGTCGGGCCGCGCCGGGAGCCCCTGGATGGTCCCGCAGGTGGTAACCTGCTCCCCGTCCCCTGCCCTGCCGCCGGGCCGCCTCCGCCCCCCGTCCCGCGGCGTGGGGTGAGGCGGGAGCGGGGCAGGCGGGAGCAGGGGACCCCCCCGCGGCCCGGTGTGAGGGGGCTGCTGGCAGCTCCCGTTAGTCGCCGCTTGCTCTGGAGTCCCCCCGGTAACTCTGACGGGACTGCGGGTTTCACCGGCCGCTGCGGAGCGGTGGCGGCCAGGCGCTGGCACGGATGGCGCAGGTTTGTAGTCCTAATTACGAACGAGACTAAAGCGATGCCTCGGCTGTGAGGGGACAGCCGACGCCTCGCATAAGCCCTTCACGCAGGACGTCTTGCAAGCACGATGAGAGCCCCGACGGGGAAATCGCGCCCGCGGGGCCGGGGCGGCCGCGGCCCTTCCGCGCCCGCCGAAGCCGCGCTGCCCGGGGCGGGCGATGCACGGAGGGGCGGCGGCGGCCCTGCCTCGGGGGACGGGTGGGAGCGGAGCCTCGCCGGGCCGTCCGCGGGGTTTTGGCTAACGGGGGCGGGGGGGGGGCGCTCCGGGCGGGCTGCGGGCCCCACGGCCGGCGGGACTGTGGTTCGCCCCGGGACTGCCTGCGCCCGGCCGACCGGAGGAGGTGGCGGCAGAGCCGGAGAGCACGGAGCAGCCTCCCCTCCCCGCAGCCGCCGGGCTCGGGGCCGGCGAAGGCGCCGGAGCTGCCGGGGCGCCCCGTCCCCTCCTCGGACAAGCGCCCAGACCCGCCTCGGTGGTCACTTACATGGCCAGGGGGGCAAGAGCCGGCTGCCGGAGGAGTCCGTGCGGGGACGCACCGCCACTGCCCCTTCCCGCGCCAAGCTGCGGCGAGTTTGTGAAAATGAACTTTGCGCATCGCGAGCAAAACAAAAAAAAAAAAAAAAAAAAAAAAAAAAAGGAGGGGGCAGGAAGTAAAAGAGGCGTTAGGAAATGGGCAATTAAAACCGACAGAGCCGCTAATGAAAAAAAAAAAAGAAAAAAAAAGGTCCAGGAGCAGAAGGGCTCGGTCTTGTCAGCTTCGCACAGTCGTGAGCCGGCCGCTTCGAGGGCCGCCGCTGCCCGACGGAGCCCGAAGGCGGGCGGGCGCTGCCGGGGGTGCCCGGCCCCGCTGCCGGCACTGCCCGCCGCCGGCGGCGGGGGAAGAGGTCGGCGCTAACACCGCGACCGCCGTCGGCGCCGCGATTTGTTTTGAATGTTCACTGTTATTGGTGTTCTCCCTCTGCCAAAATGTGCTTGATTACATAGATGTGGTGCCGCGATAACTGCGCACCCTAGACAGCCTAGGTGTAACCGGGAAAGTTCAGCCCAGGCCAGATCAAATCCCAGGCTGTTTAATGCTGAAAGGCTGCATGTTGCTATTAGTGTTAAATATATGGCTAATTATGCGTATGAAAATTAAACATCAGTGTTATGCTAATGGGGCCGCCTTCAGCTGTGGATCAGAGCACTTGAGACTAGCATTTAATCAAATGAATCAGTAACTAATACATCTGCACGTGTGAACTTTCACAAGATCATTTTCCTGTTACAGTCACACCGCTGAATTATGAAAGAAATAATTATCAACACTTTCTAATTATCTAACAAAGTAATTTGGGATTCATCGTGGGCTTTCTGGGGAGGATCTCCCAAGTCCCACCTCATTTACCGCTCACGCACGCGGAAGTTTTCATTTTAAGCTCAAATGCGCCGTTTGGCCCGTTCCGCGCGATTTTTGGTTCGTTGGATTTTGGTTGGTTTGTGGTTTGTTTTTTTTTCCCCGTAAGAACAATCACGGCAATGACCCGGCGGCGCGTTCCGGCGGTGCGGGCGGCGCTGGGACCCGCGGGCCGGAGCGGAGAGCCCCTGCGCGCCCGCGGAGTGTGCGCGGCCGGGCAGACGGGGGCCGCCCGCTTTGTCGGCGAGTCCCGCCGCCGTCTGCCGGAGCGGGGCCCCCGCGGCGGGCCAGCACCCCCGCAGCCCACCCGGGCCGGCGGAGCGCGGCTGCCGTCCCCTCCGCGCCGCCTGCGCGGCGAGGGGCGGAGGAGAAGGGCGGCGGAGGGAGGCGCGCTGCCTCCCGCCGTGCCCCGGCTCGGCGCCCTCCGTCGCCGGCGGCGGGAGCGGGCGGCCCGCGATGGGAGCGGGGGGCCCGGGCGGCTCGGGGGCCGGTGCCGGGCCCGGTGCCGGTGCCGGCCGGGGAGCGGTGGCGGGGCGGAGGCCGGGGAGCCGGGCGGCCGGTGCCGTCGGGGCGTGCGGCCGGCGCTCGGGGACGCGCGGCGCTGCCAGCCCGGCTCTCCGCGCTCACCGGGGTCCGGGCGAGCCCCGAGCGCCTTGGACCAATCCAAAGCGATTATGCAAGACGGCGGACCAATCAGCTCCGCCAGCTCATGAATATTCATAGACTTGGCTGAGTCAAAGCTTTTAGGCGAGTTTGTGTAGATCTACAGCATCATGCTTAGACTTTTCAAAGAGACAAACTCCATTTTCTTATGAATGGAAAGTGAAAAACCCTGTTCCGCTTAAATTGGGTTCTTTCCTGTCCTGAGAAACACAACAGACCCCAAAAAGGCAAGCTGAAGAGAGAACACACACACAGACCAAGCGACAAGAAATGACCATGACTACCATGCCAGAGAGTCTAAATAGCCCCGTCTCAGGGAAGGCTGTCTTTATGGAGTTTGGGCCGCCCAGCCAGCAAATGTCTCCTTCTCCCATGTCCCACGGACACTATTCCATGCACTGTTTACACTCCGCGGGCCACTCTCAGCCTGACAGCTCGTACAGCACAGCTTCGTCCTTCTCCCGACCGCTGGGCTACCCCTATGTGAACTCGGTCAGCAGCCACTCGACCAACCCCTACATCAGTTCAGTGCAGTCCTACCCCAACAGCTCCAGCCTGACTCAGACCCGGTTAGAGGAGACAGGTAGGTGCACTCGGCTTTGGGGAGGGGGGGAGGGGGGAGGGAAGGCAGGGAGGGAGGGAGGGTGCTTGTATAAAAAAAAAAAAAAATCTATCGGGGGGGAAATTAAATTAAATTACAAAATATTAGTCAGGAGAGGCTGAGGATCACAGGGGAGCAGTACACAGAGCACACAATGCCCGGCTGGAAAAGAAATCAACCCAGATGTGCAAGTATTAGTCTTCGTAATTATTTATTGCGTAGCGCTGTAAACAATGTATGCAATTAAGGGTAATTAAACCTAAACTGCAGCCTGTAAAAATAGCAAACTTTCTCTGGGAAGAAGCCTGGGCTGCCATAATCGCCCGGAGCCTTTGTTAGCGTTACTCGAGCTTCACTTTTCTTCCTCCTCATCATTGTTATTGTTGATGTTGCTGCTGTTATTGTTGCTATTGCTGCTGCTATTACTGTTACTGCTATTATTACTATTGCTGCTATTATTATTATTTATTCTGCATCGTTTGTGGTTTGTAGGGGCCGAATCGGAGAAAAGCACTGTGGTAGAAGGAGGGGAAGTTCGCTTTAATGGGAAAGGGAAAAAAATCCGCAAACCCAGGACTATTTATTCCAGTTTGCAGCTGCAGGCTTTGAACAGGAGGTTCCAGCAAACTCAGTACCTGGCTCTCCCCGAAAGAGCCGAGCTGGCAGCATCTCTGGGACTCACCCAGACCCAGGTACAGCTCCGAAGGAGCCGGCCCTGTCCTCTCCCTGTCCCCACGCGTGATGCAGACGGGTCACAACGGCGGGCAACGGGGCCCGCAGCGACGCCCGCCCCAACGCGGAGGCGCAGCCGGTGCCGCGGAGGCCCCGCGGGGCCTCCGCGGCCCCGGCTGCCCCTCCGCGTTGGGGCGGGCGGGGGGGGTGGTGGTGTCTTACCGGGTGGTTTGGCATCACAAAATGGCAACGGGCACAGCAGCCACGGCGGGGGGGGGGGGGGGGGGGGGCGGGGATAAGGGGGAGAAGCTGGGGGGCCGCCGGGGTCCGTCGGGGATGCTGGACCGTCCCGAGGGATGCTGAGCCCTGTCCCCTTCCCCTTCGCAGGTGAAGATTTGGTTTCAGAACAAGCGTTCCAAATTCAAGAAGCTGATGAAGCAAGGAGGGGCCGCCCTGGAGAGCAGCGCCTTGACCAACGGCAGGGCTCTCTCGGGCAGCTCGCCCCCGGTGCCCCCGGTGTGGAATACCACCTCCGCCTCCGGTAAGGCCTCGTCGGGGACCCCGGGCACCTACATCCCCAGCTACACGTCGTGGTATCCTTCGGCTCACCAAGAAGCTATGCAGCAGCCGCAGCTGATGTGATTATCAAGCCGTTTTCCCCTGCCGCAAGCACTATCGGTCCCGAAAAGAATTAAAATTATTGCGGGAAAAAAAAAAAAAAAAGAAATTGAGTAAAATAAAAGGAAAGGGGGGAAGAGAAAAAAAAAAAGGGGGGGGGGAGAGAGAAAGAGAGGAAAACCACAAAAGAAACCCAAGCAAACAAACAAACAGGAGGCCTCTTGCCCACCCAGCCATTAGGACGCTGCACTGCAGCTCGGTGCCGGAGAGCACAGATGTGATGCGGGCCGGTTCCCAGCGCTGACAGCTGCCGGAGCGGCCCCGAGCACCGCACAACAGCCTGGGAGCAGGGCGAGCGCCGGCCGCGGCTTTGTGGGACAATCAGAAAAAGATGTTTTTTTGGGGAGGGGGAAAGCCCTCTCCTCTGTCCTGTCTGTCTGTCTGTGTCTGTTGAAATGTAGGTCATTTATTTGCTATCCCGATCTGACGGTCTCTTCAATTGCAAGGGGGAAGGAAGCTGTACCATTTCCAGAGCTTCTTTCCCTCGACATTTTCTGTACCTTTCACTACCCATCTGTATATTTTTTGTTGTTGTTAAAAGGGGAAGACGGGGGGTTATTTATTGATTTAAATTACCACTACGAGAGTGCTAGAAACAAACGGACAATCCGGCTTGCGGAGTGCACTGCTCGGACGCACAGTTTACTTGAAACAAAACCACACACGGTCCCCCAGCCCCGGCCCCCGCTCCCAGTAAATCACCACAAGAGAAGGATGCGATTTTTAACTTTTCCAATAACTTTTATACTTCGCTGGTGTGGAGAGGTTTGGTCCGAACGATTTGCATTTCTCGCGTATTTAACAAAGGAAATAAATGCACGTTGTTTGGTACTCTCAAGTGGAATCGCAGCAGCTGCCGAGCGCTTTGCCGAGGTGAAGCGAGGCGCGGAGGACGGAACGAGAGCCCCGAGGGCGGCGGCGGCGGCGGCGGGGGGGCCCGCCGGGAGGGCGGGCGGGCGCACCCGCGCAGCCCCGCGCAGCCCCGCGCAGCCCCGGCGAGGCTGCCCCGCGGAGCGCCGGCCCGAAGTCGAAATGCACAAACCGACGTGCAGGAGCTACTCGCTGTACATATTTTATTCTTAATTATTATTATTATTATTATTGTTCTGTAAACATGTTGCACAAATTTAGCCTTTTTTAATTATTATTATTATTATTATTTCCGTTCTGTTTCGTGTGGCTGTAAAACATGATGCTTTGTGTACTGAGATCTTGACATTTTACTTGTGAAACTCGGAAGATGTGATAAACTGAGCTCGGCTGTGTTTAGTGTTCTATATGTCAAAGTTTAGTTTTATATTGAGAATGTTAACTTATTGCTTTGTATCTGGGGAAGGAAAGGAAAAAAAACACACAAATCTTTGTACATAAGTTATAAAGTTTCTTTGAGACAGTAAAATTATGGTTTGGAAAAAGAGACACGCGTGCTCCCTGTCTCGTAGCGCGGCCGGGCGCGGGTCCCGGGCCAGGCTCCGCGCTCCGCGGCGGGACGGCGGTGGCCGGAACCGGGAGGCGAGGCGGGGGCGGGGGGCGGCCTGGGCCCGGGTGCGCCCGGCCGGGCCCAGGCAGGGGGCGGCGGCCGTGGGCCGCGGGGCGCTCCGCGAAGGGGCGGCTGGGGACCGGGGGGGAGCCGGGAGCCGCTCCAGGGCCGGGAGGGGGATGCGGGCGGGCCGGGCCGGCCCCGGCCCCCCGCCCCGACAGCCAGGCCGTCTGCCTGAGCCCCGCATCCCCTCGGCGGCGGAGCCGTCCCGCTGCCGCCGCGGCTACTCCAGCGCCGTGCTCAGCCGTGCCCGCTCCCCGGGGCGGCCCTGCGGCGGGCACAGCCCGCGGCCGCGACCGGCGGGTAAGGCGCTGCAGGGCGGAGGGGAGCGGGGGGCGGCTGGGCCGGGCCGGGCGGCCGGGCGCGGCTCTGCGCGCAGGTTCCGCGGAGGAGCGGGCGTGCAGCCCCGCGGGGGCAACGCTCACCCGCCCCGCCACGCGCCGCCGCACGCACCCGCTCCCCAGTGCGCGGGGCCGGCGCGCAGCCGCTGCGCGGCAGCGCAGGATGCGCCCAGGCGCGCACACGCGGCGCGGCGGCGCGGCCCGCGGGGGTGCGGGGTCCGGCCCGGAGAACGCTCCCCAGCTCGGTGTTCCCCGCGCTGCCGCGACCCCGGCCCGGTCCCGAGCAGCCCGAAGCCCTGAGCGGCTCCGCGGCCCCGGGACCCGCGCAGCTCCCGCGGCGGCTGCGGCCGGAGACCAAACGCCTTTGACCGGACGGGAGCGGGGTGGTCAAGCGGCTCGGAGCGCTTTAAAGACATATTAGCTTCTCCTAATTCAATAACGTCTTGCTAACAGTGTAAAAATAGAGAAATTATTAGTTTTCTCTCAGCGAGGCGGTCTTGAGTTAGAGTCTATTATAATTGTACATTTGAAAATGTTAATCTCAATACAGGCCTAATTAATTCTGCCTTGTTGCTGACAAGTAGTTCATCAAATATCTGATTCGAAGATTTTCATAATGAGGATATTAATTAAACTATGAATAATCCAAAGGTGCTTATATTGAAACAATACCTCATTACAATGATTAAGTCCTGATTTCGAATATTATACCTTTAACAATTGTCACCCCGCAAACACAACCTTATGGATGAGCCTGTAAATGGCAAAATGCAATTTTGGGATATATTTTTTCCTTGTTGGGAAAAAAAAAAGTGCCCCTCATTTTCAAACACTTCTGAAATAGGTTACACACAGCTTAATGATGATCAAAATGACTCTTTTCTGCAAAAAAAGACCCCAAAGTGCGCGTACAGCTGCAAACCCAAGAGGGTCAGCATCATTTCACTGTATTCTCTTCTTGATTACAAGCCGAGCCCATCAAACACAACATAATTACAGTAATTTCAGGTTTATTTATTCTAATGCAGTTTCCCCATCTCTCTGGTAATTATGAGCAATTTTTTCGCCCAGGGAATCTTTTTGCATTAACAAAAGAGATAACGCACTGAAAGCCAAATTTGCTGTGCATTGAGAAAAGCGAAGAAAAAAAAATAAAATAGGTGCGAGCTGCCATCTCTGCAATTCTCCTATATTGGAGCTCTGCAAATTGCTTGCAGGTGTATGGAGCAGAGCTGTCAATAGGAAGGGGCTTCCAAATTAGCAAATGCACAATGTTGAAGTAATGAAGACAGACTTAGCAAAATTGCCAAACAACAGATACCTCTTTAATATCTTCCACCCAAAAAGAAAAAGGGGGGAAAAAAAAAAATTCCCTTTGGAGTGTCCCTGCGAACCCCCTTGAATGGCTGGGGATGTTGTACATGTGTCAATCTATTTGCAGAGCACAGAGCGGCCCCTGAAACTAGAAAAAAAATCAAATATCAGAGCCCAAGCCCGTCTGCATTCGGAATTTGCTCCCTTCGTTTGACAGAGGGGGATAAGAAATCCCTGCCGCCGCCCGCTCGGCTCTCCCCGCCGCCGGCCGCCTGCCCCGCTCCCGCCACCGCCGCCGCTCTCACGCCGGTGAAACAGTGCCACGTCCCCCCCCGCGCCGGTGCCCTCCCCTCCCGCCTCCCGGCTGCCGGCTGGGCACCGGCCGGTAACGCTCCCCTGCGCACGGAACCGACAAACGCGCTCCGCGAAACCGCCGCCGCAAACCAGCGCGCCCCGGCGCCGGCAGCCCCCGGCCCCCGCGGAAGCTCCGGGCGGCGGAGCGGCCCCCGCTCCGTTCCGCTCCGCTCCGCTCTGCCCGCGCAGCGCTCCGCGCCCCGCCGCGGCTCGGCCCGCGGGATGCCCCGGCGCGGCGCGGCGCGGCTCGGCTGGGCTCGGCATCCCCGCCGCCCGGCCCGCCGCCCCGCTCCCGCTCCCTTCCCTCGCCCTGGCGCCGGCGGCGGGAAGTTTTGCGGGGAGACTGGGCCGGCGGAGCCGCCGCTGGTGCCCCCCCCACCCCCCCCCCCGCGGCCCTCCCGGGGCATCCGTCCACGTCGCGCCCCGTGCACTCACCTACCCCCGCGAGGAAGGAGCCACCCTTACCTTCCGCCTCAGTCCCTGAGGCTCTGGGCACAAGTCTTTGCTTTACAACAAACCAAAGGACCGAGCGCGGCTTTTTGCTACGAAAGTTACAGGAGCGAGAGAGTGTGAGAGACAGGGAGAGGATCGGGGAGGGAGAAAGAAAGGGGGGAGAAGGGGAAAAAAAAAAAAAAAGAAGAAGCCGAGCACAATAATAATATCCTGAGAGTGCAAATGTGGATTGAGATCCCCCAGAGATGCACATGCCTCTGAGCGCAGCAGCCTTTTTGCAGCTCTGCTCTTGCAGAATATGACTGAAATTTTCTGCTATATAGCCTCTGTCTTTATAGCTGATGAAAAAAATTGCAGATTATTAGCATAAATGTTTACTCTTCATTACGCTGATGACATTGTGCACTCGAGATCTTGGTAATCTTTGGGAAAATTATGAGTAATTTTTAAAAATTTTAAAGCAGCAGCAGTTACCATGCAATTCAGGCTAATTCTGCGTAGGCTCCGAACGGATATAATTATCGAGGAGTCAAGATGTTATGCTAAAAACTATGCATTGATATTCCCATTTATTATGTACATACAACTTTGACAATGTTGATGCTTGAAATAGCAGGAAATTGTCTTGCGCAAAAATTACAGTCCATATTAGGACATGTGAAATTGCGAAGAATTATATAGTAATTGCAGGCTTTCAGATGGGAGAGCCAGAATGCTCAAACTAGTGCAAATGTGGATAAAATTACAGATCAGAGCAAAAATTAGGGAAAAAAGGGGTCTGGGATTTTTCAAGTTGGCTATAGGATTCCGGAAGTGTCTAATGCCACATGATTGCTGCAGCTTTAGGGGAGACATTCATGCCTCAAATAACTCCTTTTGCCAGAACCGCTTTAATTGAGTTTCTCGTGCTTTTTCTTTTCACGGGGGCAAATGAGTAAATTGCCTACCCACGGCACAAGCCCGGCCGGCCCCGCCCGTGCGCCGGGGAGCAGACGGTGCCCCTCGCCCGGGCGGCTGCCGGGCCGGCCCCCCCGGGCCGCGCTGGCCGCGGAGCCGTCGCTTACCCCTGCCGCCCCCCGGGGCCGGCCCCGCTCAGCCGCCCCCGCCCGGGGCCGGGCCCGACGGGGGACCGCCGGCGCTGGGACCTGGGGCGGAATCGGCCCGGCCCCCCCGCCCCAGCCCGTCCCGGGGCGCCGGGGAGGCAGGGGCAGCTCTCGCCCCCCGGCTGCCCTGCACCCCGCGGCTCTTCCCGGCCCCGGGCGGCCGAGCCCCGCGTCGCTGCTGCCTTGTGCGGGGGCACACGGTTCACAGCGGTGCCTGCCCCGTCCTACAGGGCAGGAAAAGAGCATGAGAAAACGGATTACAAACACACACCTATCTA
The DNA here is from genome assembly GCF_047370975.1 of Nipponia nippon. Taxonomy (NCBI): domain Eukaryota; kingdom Metazoa; phylum Chordata; class Aves; order Pelecaniformes; family Threskiornithidae; genus Nipponia; species Nipponia nippon. Next base: position 77,566,895 of record NW_028262369.1, on the reverse strand, counting down.
TACGTATGCGCCTACGGTGCGTGCGGCGGTGCAGCGCGCCTATGCACCGCTCGCCTTCGCCGTCCCCAGCACGGTGTGAGCCGCATCCCAAGCCCGTGCGAGCAGCGGGCGAAGCGCGGAGCCTGTCAGGGCTGCGGGAGCTGCGGGGATGCTGCAGGGTGAAGCACGAACACCCCCACGCACACACCAGGTGCGGGCAGCCCAGGGAGAGCTGCTGCTAGCAGGCAGCAAATTAATACTAACAAATAAATAATAAAATAATAAATAAGTAAATAGGAGAAGGAACGCGCGGAGGGCAACGGGGGCGGCCCGCGGTCTCCCCCGTCCCGGGGCGGGGTGCTCTGCTCCCGGGCCGCTGACAAGCGACCCCCGCCCGGGCAGGGCCCCGCCCCGGGGACCCCACGCTGCTGTCGCCGTCCTGCCCGACCCCTCGGGGCCGATCCGCGCTCCGCACCGCACCGCTGCACCGGGCTGGAGTCGGTGGGCGAGGAGGGGCGGCGGGAGGGGACGGGGACACGGGGGGGCAGGTGTTTGGGGGGAACGTTATTTAACAGCGAGGAGCGCCGGTAAAAACGACGGGCTGGGGAGTGTGTGGGTGCTGTCCCCGTCCCGGCTACGTCCTGCGCCCACAGTTTCATCTTGCATCCCGGACGAGCGGTTTAGCAAAACTTGTCACCTGGCAGCGGGGTGTCCCAGCCCCCCCCCCCCCCCCTCCCGCCGGGGCCCGCGGAGGCACCGGGCGCTGCCGGGAGCACAGCCCCTGCCAGACCGCGGGGGCGGGGGGGCTCCGCGGGGCTGCTCGCCACACGTGGCCCCGCCACGCCTGCCCCTGTCTCTGGAGGCGGCCCCGCTGCCTTCCCCCCCCCCCGCCCCGCTCCGTGCCCGCCGCCCGAGCGCTTCGCCGCCCGCCAGCGGGGAAGCTCCTTCGCCCCGGCCCGAGCGGGCGGCCGAGGCCGCGGCTGCCGGGTCTCCCCGCGGCCGCCGGGGGGATGACGCGGGGGAGAGGTGCGGGCCGGTCCGGTCCCGCTGTTTCCCGGGGCGGCTCTGGGCTCTCCTCCCCGTCCGCGCCGCCCTTTGTCTCTCCCGCTCCCTCCTCTCGCCTCCTTCACAGCCGCCTGCCTCGTCCTCCAGCACCCCCCGCTTCTCTTTTCCTCACTCCTCCTTCGCCCCTCTGACCCCCCCCCCCCCCGCTCCCAAACTTTCCGCAAGCTCTCAGGAGCAATCCGCCCCCCCCCCCCCCCCCCCGTGTGTCCCCTGTGGGGCTGCCCCCCCCGCGCCTTCCCCGGCCCCGCCAGGGCTCCTCATGCCAAGGCCTGTCGGGAGAGTCCGGCCGGGCTGCACATTCCCTGCCCCGGGCGAACTGGCCCGGGCCCCTTCATCATCTTGTCTGCAGCGGGATCCTCCGCACCGGTCCCTCTCCCCCCGCACCCTCCCAGGCTGGCGGGGCCCTCGGGGCCACAAGGGGCAAAGACACCCCCCCTCACCTCCCTTTACTTCTTCCAGCCGCCGGGACCTCCAGGGATGCAGCCCGGAGGGGTACACCCCTCAGGGTTACAGCTTGGAGGGACACAGCCGGGAGGGGTACGTCCCGAGGGGGGCAGCCCGGAGGGGTGTAGCCTAGAAGGGGGTTCAGCTCGGAGGGGTGCAGGGACGGGCGCGGAGCCTCCCAGAGGGCTACATCCTGGAGGCGTCCAGCCCTCGAGGGATACATCCCAGGGAGGTGCAACTTGGAGGGGGTGCAGCCTGGAAGGGGGTTCAGCCTGGAGGGATCTAGCCCTCGCGGGGTACATCCCAGGGGGGTTCAGCTATGAGGGGTGAGGCCTGGCGGGCTACATCCCGGAGGGGTACGTCCTGAGGGGGCCAGCCCCCAGGGGCACATCCCGGAGAGGTCCAGCCGGTGCCTCCAGCCCTCGAAGGGCCATAGAGGGGCTCGGGGGTGGCCGGCAGCTCCGGCCCAAGCAAAGCTCCCACGCAGGTTACCGGCCTGGGTGCCACTGACGGGGGGGGAGGCGAAATTTCTCGGGGGCAGGGCTGCGCCGGGGGACCAGCTGCAGGCGTAGCCCGGTCCCCGGACACGGCCCTGCCCCAAACCCCTCTGGCCCGTCTGGGAGACGGCAGGAGCCAGTCCCGGGCGAAATGTCGCTGGCGCCAGCCGGCGGGGGGCGGGGGTCGGGGGGGCGGCTCTGGGCTGCTGCAGGCAGCGCTGAGTGATTCATGGCCTCGCCGAGGAGACTGGCAGGGGCGAGATTTTATTGTAGACGGGAAAGGAGAGGGGGGGAAGAAAGGGGGAGGTTGCCGGCTTGCGGCAGCAGTTGCAATGGGGAGGGGGTGGAGGGGACGCAGCTCTCCCCCCCCCCCCCCAGCGAGGGCCGGGGTCCGGATCGACACCCCCAACCTCCCTCATCCCCAAAGAAACTCAGCGCGGGCACCATGGAAACAATAATTTATTTAAATAATCTCTGCTTATTGTAAAAGAAACATTAAAGAGTGTTTAAGTTTTCCATAATAAATAACCAAAAATACCCTGTTTTGTTTTGTTTTGTTTTGTTTTGACGACTCTAGACATCAAACGGCGCAGGGGCAGGACCAGTGGCGGGATTGCCGGCGGGGGGGGCGGAGGGGAGGGCTCGCCGCCCGCCCCGGGAAGGCCTCGTCGGGGCACAAAACCCACCCGGAGGCACCGCGGGGGTGGGAGCCCCCCCGGCGGCGGGGACAGAGCCGCGCCGGCACCGCCGCCTGCCACCGGCCCCCCTGGCCGGACGCTTTCGTTCACGGCTAAAAAGGATAACTTGAACACGGGAGGCTCTTGTTTTAAATCTACATATAAAAATTATTTATCTTTTTTTTTAACATTTTATTTTTTTAATCCCCAACATCAATGTGAGGTCATCCGCAAAGGCACCTATCAACTTTAAAAAAATAAAAAATAAAGTTAACCAAAGTTCTGCACCGGTGGTTTGATGAAAAAGCCGGGGAGGAGGCGGAGGGACGGAGGGAGGGGAGGAGGATGCTTGCTCCGCAGCGTGGTTATTTTGGCGGCGGGAGGGCGGACCCCGCGGGGCCGAGCGCACACCGGGTTCGCCGCCGGCGACGCGACGGGACGGGACGGGGCGCGGAGCGGTTCCTCTCCGCCGGGACGGCCGGAGCCAGGCTTCACCAAAACACCAGTGCTGCACCTCGGTGCCCCGCGGCTGCCGGGCGCGGCCCCGCGGGCTCAAGTCTCTGCGGCGCCTAGAAGATGCCGCCGCCGCCGCCGTGGTGGTGCGGAGGCTGCGCCGGCTGCGGGAGCGGGGCGGCCGCCGGCAGGTGCGCCGGGCCGCCGGGCGCCGGCGGGTACCACGAGTAGCTACCGAGGAAGGCGGCGGCGGGGCTGGGGCTGGCGGTGCCGGCGCCGCCCGCCGTGCGCGGGTGCGGAGCGAAGTCCCAGGCGGGGGGCGAGGCGGGGGGCGGCGGCGAGGCGCTGCGGCGGGGGGGCGGCTCCGCCGGGATCTCTCCGCTCTTCCACATCTTCTTGAACTTGGAGCGGCGGTTCTGAAACCAGATCTTCACCTGGGGGGAGAGGGGCGTCAGGCGGCCGCAGCCTCCGCGGGGCCGCCCCGGCTCCCGGGCCCCCTGCGGCGGGGCAGGGACGAGCAGCTTTCGCGGCCCCGACCGGTCCCGGCGCTACCCCGGCGGCGCGGCCGCTTCCCCCGCACTCCCCCCGCGGGGCCGTCGAGGCGCCGCGGGCCGGCCCCACGCCCACCCCCGCACCCGACCCCGCGGAGGGCGAGCGGCCCCGGCGGAGCGGGACGTGCCCGGGGCCCCGCGGCGGGAGAGCCCTACCTGCGTCTGGGTGAGGCCGAGGGAGGCCGCCAGCTCCGCTCTCTCGGGCAGGGCGAGGTACTGGGTTTTCTGGAAGCGCCGCTGCAGAGCCGCCAGCTGGAAGCTGGAGTAGATGGTTCGAGGCTTCCGTACTTTCTTCGGCTTCCCGTTCACGATCCTGATCTCCGGCTCGCAGTCCTCCTTCTCTGCTGCGGCAGAAACGGTGGTCCCGGTGAGGAGAGGCGCCCCGCCGCCCGGGGCCCTGTCCGCAGCGCGGCAGCACCCTCCGCCCCGTCGGGGCGGCCCGCAAGGGACGAGCGCCCTCCAGGCCCACCCCGGTTCCCGAGCCCCGACCGCCTCCTCGCCGGGCCTGGAGGGGCCGCCCGGCTCCCGCCAGCTTCCCCGAGCCGCCCCCCCCGGGGCTCGGACGTACCGGAGTCGTTGTTGGCCGGAGAGGCCCTGCTGCCGTAGGGCCCGTAGGAGCCGTAGGCGCCCGCGTAGCCCAGGTCGTAGCCGGCCTTGGCGGAGTAGGGGGCGGTGCCGCCGCCCGCGTAGGGGTAGGAGCCCACGGGGCCGTAGGGCGGCCCGCCCGCCGCCCCGTGCTGCTGGTTGGTGTAGTAGCTGCTGTCGGTGGCCGTGGAGACGGGCAGCGTGGGGGACTCCTGCGGCTTGTGCAGGCCGCCGTGCTGGTGGTAGCTGCCGGCGGAGATCTGGCTGGCGTGCATGTCCGGCACCAGGCTCTCCAGCACCCCGGTCATCCCGCGCCCCCGCCCGCCGGGGCACGGGCCGCCGCCGCCGCCCCGCGGCCGTCCCCACCGGGGAGAGGCGGTCAGCGCCGCGCCACCATGCTCGCCGCGCTGCGCTGCGCTCCGCGCCCGCGGGGCCGGGCCGGGCCGGGGCGGGCAGCCGCGCTCCCGCCGCCGCCAGCGGGACGGGCTCTGCGGCGCCGCGCGCCGCCGGGACGGCATTTAACACCGGTCACGTGGCGCGGCGCACGTCACCTAGCAACAGCCAATGGGGCGCCCGGCCGCGCCGTATCCCCGCGGGTTCGCGGGGTGCGGGACGGGAGCGGCGCCGGGCGCGGGCACGAGCGGGCGCGAGGTCGAGCCCTGCACGGGGATGAGCGGCGCCACGGACCGCACCGGGACCGGGACCGGGACCGGGACCGGGACCTTCCCCGGCCCCGGCCCCGGCCCCGGCCCCGGCCCCGGCCCCGTCGTACGGCTCGTGCCGCCGCCGGCTCGCTCCGACGGGGCGGCCCGACCGCCGCCGGCGAGCGCTCGGGGCTGAGGCTCGGCCCGGCCGCTTCCGCCGCGCTGTGCCCGGTGTGTGCCCCCACCCGGCCGGCGACCCCAAAGAAGTGCCCGCGGCGGCCGTCCCCCCGTGAGCGGCATCCCCGCGCGGGCGCGGCTGCCGAGGGCGCCGGTAGGACGGCAAGCGGCGGGCGGAGCTGGGGGGTCCGCGGTCGGGGGTCCCTCCCGGGCGTCGTGGCCGCGGGGGGTCGGCCACGTGGGGGTAGCGCTGCCCCCCTCCCCCGTGCCAGGGCGGGAGCGCTTCCCAGCGAAACCTCCGCGACGTTACACGCGGGGGGGGCGACACTCCGCCCGGTACACGCACACGTGTGTTTCACACAGCCGTTGCTGACGGCACCCACGGGACGTCCCTCTCGCGGCAGCCGGTAACGGCGCGTTGTGGCGGCTCCGGCGGTGCCGGGCACCCCCGAGCGGCCGCCCGTCTCCCCGCCCCGTCCCTGCCGGCTTGCGGCTGCAGCGGGGAGGGCGCCGGCGGGCGGGGGCGGGTGCCGGTGCCGGGGGGGGGCGCGGCGGCGCTGCCCTCGGCCGCCCTCTGCCGGGGGCGGCGCCACGGGGCAGCAGCAAGCGGCGTGGGGGCGGCGGGCTGCCGGCGGGCACGGTGCCTCGGCGGCGCGGGGAAGCGGCGTCGGAACCCATGTTTGGTTTTGTTTTTCATTGTCCTCGCTGGGCCGCCCCGCCGCGGAGCGGAGCCGCTTGTCAGGACACGCGCTTCTCTCGCGGCGGGATGGCAAGTCGCGGGCGGTCCCCGCGCCGCCCCGGGTGGCCGCGCCCCTGCGCGGAGGGCGGGCGGGAATCTCACGGGTGTCCAGCGTGGGCCCCCGCGGAAGGGGCAGGGAGGGAGGCGGCTCTGCCGCGAGGGTGGCTGCAAGTGGGACAGAAAAGGCGTCAGAATGGGAAAAAAACAAGAGAGGCCGGCCGCCCTGGCGTTATTTGCGAGGGCCGGGGGCGGCGGCCCCGGCGCGCCCCCGCGAGCCCCCCGCGTGCCGACCGCGTGCCCCGCGCCTGCCCCGGCTCATGAGCCCCGGCGCGTGCCCCCTGAGGACCCCTCCTCGCGCTCGCCGCCGCCCGGCGGGGGGGCCGCGCCCTCAGGGCGCAGGGGCCGGGGCCGGGCGGCTCCGCCGGGCGTCCCGCCCCCGCCGCGGGGCGGCCTCGCCCCGGCCGCGGCCCCGCTGCGGTCGCTTTGAAGCGGGGCGCGGCTGGAGCCTGTCCGTCTGTGCCCGGCGGGGCGGCAGCGCTGCGGCGGGCGCGGGGCGGAGGTGAGCGGGGCCGGGCCGGGGCCCCGCCACGCCGGCGGCGGCGGCAGGTGGCCCCGGGAGCGGGGCCGCGGGAGGCGGGGTGCTCGGCCGGGCCGGCGTTAAGGCCGGGGTGCAGCCTCCGAAAGAAGCGACGTGCCCAGGACCCGGGGTGACACCGCCGGTACCTGGCGCCCGGCCCTGCCGGGGCGAGCGGAGCTCCCCGGGGCCGGGCCGGGAAAGAGTAGCGGCGGGTACGGGGAGGGCACGGCGCCTGGACCCGTGGGCTCGCGTACTGCTGTCTCTCTCAAACATAGTTGGTATTTAATGCAAAAGAAAGCTGGGTTATAAAATCCGCAGTCTGCGCTTACTGCTGTCCCAAGTTACATCGTTGTGCGACTGTTCCTGGGCGTCGCTGGATGGGGCCAGCGGCCGGAGCCAGCCACCGGCGGCCCGGGAGAGAACGGGGCAGGCGGGCAGTGATGGTCAGCAGAGGTCGGGGCAATCGGCCTCTCTCCGTTAGTCACGTTTTGAAGCCTGCGAGATAGTTTAAAAAAATGCAAAGGAGAAAGGACATGTCACCTTATATTATTTAATTCTGAGGACTTAATAATGCAAAGGACTTTCTTGGAAATTTGTCCTGCTATGTGGCAAAACTTTCTAAAATTAAAATAAATATTTTAGTGCTATACAGCCCCATGCATGTGCATGGTGATTGACACAAAAAGTAAAGGGCATGGTTTTGTTTACTTCGGCCTATATGAATAGTCTTTCTCATGCAAGTTGTTTCTCGTAAGTTAGCACAGGGTCCAGAAATTTAAGTGAATTGTCACATGGTAGCTGCTCCAGAGTCTTATGATTTTGTTCCTGCAATTTGTTTTGCCTGTGTGGAGGCACAGGCTCTGCTGGAATGACCGCTGGAGAGTTACTTATCCATATGGCTGATCTTGTGGATCTGATTTTATTATTTATTTGCTTGAACTTTACTCATGAGTAAGGTGGTTGTTTTAAACAACAACTTGTATAAATAAGAGCATGACTCTCTGGGACATGAAGGTGAGCAGGTTATGATGCAGGGAGGGAAGACATCAGGCAGTAGGAAGGAAGGAGGAAGGGTTGTACTAGGTAAGAGACAACTCGACTACCATGGATGTTTTAAAATCTGAACCGGATTCCTCTGAATCCGTCTTGGTATTAGCGAGGAGTTTAAGAAAATAATGGCATTAGGCTGGCCCGTGTTTATGTGTTTTCATGTTCTCATGTCAAGTTAATGATTTTAATTCTACCTTTTTTTTTGTCTGCTTTGGGAACTGTGAATGTTGTCAGGATGGGTAATTAGAGCGGACCCAGGGAGGGAGACAGAGGCATGAGGTGAAACTCAGAGGTGAGGAGTGTTTTGTGTACCTGCTATCACCACTCAGCAGTCTGGCTTGGTTTTGGTGTCATAGATCATGTGGTATTGTTTATGTCCTGTGAGAAGAAATGTTTGGGTGATGCAAAAATATCTGTCTTATGGATGTTAGTCATTCAGTTGCACATGGGAGAAAGATGCTTGCCTTCTCATTGCGGAGCAGTTCAGTGTTCAAAAGTTTTGGTCATGAGGTTTATATAAATGTACAGCACTTATTGCCAGAGGCTGCAAAACAATTGAGCTGGCTTTGTTGTTGTTGACTTTTTTGTTTTAGAAGCATCCTCATGCTGCTAGGACTCTGGACATATTTTGCTTATCAAGTATACTAAACACAGTGTGTACAAACAGAAGAAAGGACCATCAGTCTTCAAAATCATCCGCTCTCCAGCTGATTAGTTTGTATTATTTTTTTTTTAACAGGCCAGTTGTATATGACTGATAGAAACGGCTACAGTAACTCCTGTGTGGTACGTTTTGTTTTATTTTTTATTAAGTATTATTTCTATGATTCTCTTCCTAAAACAGACTGTAGTTGTTAATATTTATTTTATTTTATTTATTATTATTTTATTTATTATTTTATCCATTATGATCCACATCTGCCTGAACCATTTCGCTTATTTCAGGGGGAATGTGGTGAATCTTGGGAAGTGGGCCTGGTTATTTCTGATAATGTTGCAAAAAAGTAATTGGGCAGTAGTCTCTACTGCACTGGCACATTAACAAGTACGGGTTTCTTTTCATGGCTGTGGGAAATGCTTTCCAGTGCATTTATGGTGATACAATGCATGGTCCTGAGCGTTTGTCTTCATAATAGAAGGGTCATTTAAATCATGTGCCACATGAAGCCATGAGGAGGGTTTATGCTTGCATTGTACCTATGAGATCTGGTGTTACACTTTTGAGTAATGGTAACAGTTAAATCTTCCTTTTCCAAGGGATTAAGCATATCAGCTTTTAGGAAATTGTATGAGTCTTTTCAACACCCATCCGGAAGCTTGCTGCCTGCTGTGCTTAGTTTCAGAATCCAGCATTATCATTTTCCTCTCTAAAAACTGTTTATTGTCTCATCCATCTGTGCATCAGATTACTTCATTCCAAAAATCACAAAACTCTTCTGGGAAGAATATGCCCCCTTGCGTGGCTCCCCGAGGTTTCCTTTCTTAGCCCCTTGTTGTAAACAGCTTATACAAGGGTGATAGGAGGCATGGGCTCTGTAAAATCCTTTCAGAGTTGTTTATTAAGCTGTCTTGGTCTCAGATTATCTTTCTCAGTGAAGATTCACTGGCGGCTCAGCACCTTTCTTCAGTAGAAACCTTTGCAGACTGGAGCACGAACTGTGACTTTTAATAGTGGATCAGTCCGGTGTTACTTAGCACAGGTGTTTCTCATGCGTTTCCTTGTACTATATTGAGGAAGTGCACAGCCTGATGCATTGGGGTGAGTGTCTAATATCAGCACATTGTTGGGTCTAATTATTGCTACAGACACGGGGAGGGAGGAAGGTCTGTGTGCAGAATGTGAAGGCAGTAGATCAGCAATCCTCCATGTGTGGCACGTGGGTTTTGGGAATAAAGCAGAGCACACCCAAGCAGTCCCTCTTGCCTCCTTTATGGCTGTGAAATCCCACCCAGTGCTTAAGTAGGGCCCTTCAGGCTGTTCTGACCACCTCTTGTGTGTCCAGATTTTTTTTTTTTCTTTACCAGCTGTATCATAAGTAACAGCACTGACAAAAGCTGTATGCTTTTTTTTTTTTTTTCTATAGAAGGGGATTGGTAGAAGAGCTAGAAAATAATCTTTTAAATAGTGTTATATGGGAATATTAACTAGCCACAGGCTGGGCAACCATGGCTGCAGGTACACATACATTCCGGAGCAGGTAGTTCTGAGCCCACTTTATAGTGGATTTGAGCAAACTCAGGTTCAGCCCACAGGTAAATCTTTGTTGAAAGTGTTTTGTGTGTGAATATTTAGATGGAAAAAATCTTCAGTGAGAGCATGCATGAAAAATACTTTCAAGATGAATCATTAGATAATTTCTAATATTGCTGTAGATGACAAGTGTGAGAGAAGCTGAGAGGCGTATTTTGTGGGAGCAGATTTAGGCTGAGTTGATCATTTGTGTCACTATGAACTCTCATTTTGCACAGCTAGTGGAGAACAGATTTTTTTTTTTTTTTTTGCCTTGATTGTAACATCTGTACAACCTTTACCTGTGCAGTCTAAGCACAGTTTAAGCAAACCGTTCAACATGGAGAATAACCTAGACTGCTTTGGTTTAAGTGGGATTATTGTAAGGGTTCCATTCAGTGGACAATGGTATTTGGAGCTGAGAAACACTATATCACCTCAGTGTGCTTGTATCAGTTTTGATTTGTAGTGCCAGTGAACTGCCTGAGGCATGGAGTGCAGTTTCTCCTGCAGCATGTTGCTTGAGCTGACACCTCCTCTGACTGGCAAATAACAAGGTTTGTTCCTGCTGGAAAACATGAATGTCTTGCTTGGAAGGATGGGATGCTTGTTTTGCTTTAAAGAAGATATGCTCGAGAACAGACCTCCTAAGTGGATTATACAGCTGCAACACACTTGGGGTAACTCCTAGATGGCTGCATTTCCATCTGGAAGGCCACACTAAATGGACTGAAATTGTGGGCCATGCAAACTGCAGATCCTCTTCATGGGAACACTTGGGCTCTGGAATTTGGCACTGGCTATCCCCAGCCTTCGTAGGCAGCTTAAGTAGAGATGGTGAATTGCTTGAAGATGTAAATTTAGAAGAAAATCTTCTTTTGTGTAGTGAGAAAATATGCACATACAAACCACAAAAAATAATTGTCCTTGAAGTTCATTTGCTTTTTGTTTTTAAAAGTGGTGAAGTCAACATGATCAGAAGTGAGTGAGTTGAGATGATTTTGACTTGTGAAGCCACAGCTGTCCCATGAACTGGCTGGGGGACTTTTTCCTCAAGCTGTATAGCTGAAGTCTGTTGTGTAAATATGAAAACAGAGGGAGTTTCGGGCAGTGAGTTGTCTGTGAGGAGCACTTAACCTCATAGTCTGCACACATATCTATCCTGACGTTGTTCCTCCCTTGGAGGGAAGGGGATGAAAGGAGCTGTGTTCAGATTCACAAGAGTTACTGGCCTTTTGTTTTCTTGTGGTTGCTTAGCTTACAATATTGGCAGGTGCTTTACACATGTATTTCATCTGATAGTATTTTTCCTGTTGGCAGAATGCCTAGATCTGAGAATTACATGCCTTTTATGAACACTGCTATAAATCTAAATAAATTAAATTAGAATGTCGCTTTTGACTTGTATGCATGGCTGTCAGGAGTTAGTGTTGCCACCTAGACCAGCTCAAGCTCCTTAAATGTTTGGGGTTTTTTTGTTTTTTTTTTTTTTCTTTTTTTGACTTGGAAACTATATAACCCAGAAGAAGAGAAGATTGGATCTAAAGATCTCTCTAAATTGGGGAGACATGGATTTGATGGATGGACCATTCGGTGGATAAGGAATTGACTGGATGGTTGCACTCAAAGGGTTGTGGTCAATGGCTCGATGTCCAAGCGGAGTTCAGTGACAAGTGGCGTTCCTCAGGGGTCCGTATTGGGACTGGCGTTGTTTAACATCTTTGTCGGCGACATGGACAGTGGGATTGAGTGCACCCTCAGCAAGTTTGCTGACGACACTAAGCTGTGTGGTGCGGTCGACACGCTGGAGGGTAGGGATGCCATCCAGAGGGACCTTGACAGGCTGGAGAAGTGGGCCTGTATGAACCTCATGAAGTTCAACAAGGCCAAGTGCAAGGTCTTGCACATGGGTTGGGGCAATCCCAAGCACAAATACAGGCTGGGTGGAGAATGGATTTGGAGCAGCCCTGAGGACTTGGGGGTCTTGGTTGATGAGAAACTCAACATGACCCGGCAATGTGTGCTTGCAGCCCAGAAAGCCAACCGTATCCTGGGCTGTGCCAAAAGAAGCGTGACCAGCAGGTCAAGGGAGGTGATTCTCCCCCTCTACTCCGCTCTTGTGAGACCCCATCTGGAGTACTACGTTCAGCTCTGGGGCCCCCAACATAAGAAGGACATGGACCTGTTGGAGCAAGTCCAGAGGAGGGCCGCGAAGAGGATCAGTGGGCTGGAGCACCTCTCCTATGGGGACAGGCTGAGAGAGCTGGGGTTGTTCAGCGTGAAGAGAAGGCTCTGGGGAGACCTCATAGCAGCCTTCCAGTACCAGAAGAGGGCCTACAAGAAAGCTGGAGAGGGACTTTTTACAAGGGCACATAGTGATAGGACAAGGGATAACGGCTTTAAACTGAAAGAGGGTAGATTTAGATGGGATATAAGGAAGAAATTCTTCACTATGAATGTGGTGAGGCACTGAAACAGGTTGCCCAGAGAAGCTGTGGATGCCCCATCCCTGGAAGTGTTCAGGGCCAGGTTGGATGGGGCTTTGAGCAACCTGGTCTAGTGGAAGGTGTTCCTGCCCATGTCAGGGGGGTTGGAACCAGATGATCTTTAAGGTCTCTTCCAACCCAAACCATTCTGTGATTCTAAGATATTGAAAACTGAGGTAGAGCACAGCAACTGCTGAGAAGGGATTACATAAAGTGGTAGGTGGGAAGTTAGCTAAGCAAATTCTGTTGCCTTCAGGCCCTCTTACATTTTTAAGTGACTTTGCATCTAATTTGCAAAAGTGGTTGAACAAATGGATTAAAAATAATGGGAATATTCAAGTGTAAAGAATCTAAGAGGCCACAGGGTGTCCCCACTGTTCCACGCTGCTACATCCTGATAGGCCGTTTATCCTGTAATACAAAGCTTGACACGTTTCTTAAGTGTGACACTTTGTATGTTGGAGGTTTAGCATTCATTTTCGTATTCCCAATGCTTACTAATTGACAGGGCAACCAATTAACATGTGGTCTGATGGAGGGAGAAGGGAAAAAGGGGAATGCTTTGCTTGGCTTGTTTGCTTTAGGTCTGAGTTCTCTTTTAACTTCCAAAGATTGGGAATGGACAAGACTTGATTTTTTGTGAAGGAACAGTTATTCATTCCATGTGAATGCAATTTGGTCGCTCAAATTAGAATGAGAATTTATTCAGAAAGGTAATTTTCTGCCCACTTTTAAAAGCCTACTACAGTTGGTTTGCATGTTGACTAAGGAAGTGAAGGGGCGTACCTAACTAAGGGCTTGTCTGAACAAGGCTGGTGGCATCAAATACACTAAGGTGTGAAAGTAAAAGTAATGTTTTTGGGCTGTTAGGGTAACCTACTGTGGAAGTGGTTTAGTTTAAACAGAAGGGAGGCATTCTGCAAAATAAATGTATCTGTGCAGGAAGATGGTACAGAGAGTAGCTACGATGATAAAACATACACCCTGGCTTCTGAATAACATATGTGTCCCAAAACTCTGTAGGTACCATATGTGATGGACCAGACTGTGGCTGATGCTGCACAAGGATATATGCAGGGAAAAGTATAGAGCATAAGGAGTATAGAGCATAAGGAGCTTTACGTTAGGGCTGGGTCTTCATGTGAAAACAGACTCATGAGTCCAAGACCATGCTGTTACATGTAGGCCATGGCAGCGATGTTTTCCTTGGGAATTCTGTATAGCTACAGCAACTATATCCAGTTACTTCAGATTTTCAGCACCTTTGTCATTTGAGATGAGGAGCAATAACATTTTGAATAGCCTGTTGTGCTTGGAAATCCATGCAGTGAGGCTTTGTATGCTGGGTACAGACAGATGTGTCCACATTCATACTTTTTTTTTACATGCATGTGGCCATTCAGCCTTCTGGGAAAGCCTGAAGAGGAAACTCTTCTTTCCCGAGCAACTTGTTGCTTTTGATTGTCCCTTCTGCAGTGCAGGAGCTGTGAATTATATTTTTGTGTCAGTGGCACACTTGCCTTTTCTTACTGAATTGAATGCTGCAATACCGGCAGCGTTCTGCAGTCTTGTTTCTCTGGTAGCTTCCAGGCTTGGATTGTCTATCCTATGTTAAAAAGCTCTGTAGACCAGACTTGTCTAAATAACTACAGTAATTATGCTGCAAACAACACATGACTGGCATTTCACCTAGAGGTGTTTCCTTGGGAGTTGGTCAATGTGAACTTACTTTCTTAAGAAGAGCTACTCTAGAAGTAAGCTTAGAGTGCAGCACTGAGTTAACATATAAACTAAGTCTATTCTTGTCCATGAGGACATGCTACCCAAATCTATATGATTGTATATGCTTTTATTATTGAAAGGGCTCGGGAGGAGAAAAATGTTTTCTCTTTTCCAGCAAGCTATGCCTTCTGGGTGCTTTATGTGGAAATATAAGTTAGCTTTTTTGTATCTATGGTTTTCATGACCAGTGTGAAAGGATTTTTATAAAGGACGCCTATGCTATCACCCACTTTAGTATGTGCAAGATTCCCACCGGACCGGATTCATACTACTGCTACCACTGCCTGCTTAGTCAGTTGGCTCATTGACATCAGAGGTAGCTTTGCATGAAAGACAAAACTCTGGTGGATTTGTTAGTGGGGCTAGCACTGTTCAAAACAATGGGACTCTTATGTATGCAGAGACTGCAAATCAGACCTAGTCTTTCAGCTCTTATATTGACTCATGTGAAGTGAGCCAGTGATGAAAGCTGATCACCCAGTAGATAAAACTTTTACAGTGCTTCTGGAACCGAAAGGCTGGAGTTGCGGTGCAGTGTGTGCAAGCTGCTTGTGAGCTGGGAAGGTGAGGCATGGGCAACCGGGCTGTTGAACTTGGCGTGGTCAGGTTTTGTAAGGAGCCTGCAGTTCTGCTGATCGAGAATCCTGTTGTATGGATCTTAGTGCTGGAAGAGTAACTGCATTACTAAGTGCACTGCAGCAAAGGAAAAGGCTACCTTACAAGCAGGGGATTTTTGTGCTCTAATTGAAGAACTGTGAACTGTTGCTCTTGAACAATGTGAGGCAGCACATACTGGAGGAGTAATTGCCCTTCAGACATAAACTATACAGAATATGGGTTGCATGCTTGCTTCATAATACTTTTTATGTCCACTTGGCTGCTGCCTGCCTTATTTCTTCCTGCGTACGCATACCCTTCTGGAACGGGGAATAATTACTGCAGTTTTTCAGTGAGAGAGTGTTGTAGTTTAACCCCAGCCAGCAACTAAGCCCCACACAGCCGCTCGCTCACTCCCCCCCAGTGGAATGGGGGAGAGAATTGGAAGAGTAAAAGTGAGAAAACTCGTGGGTTCAGATAAAGACAGTTCAATAGGTAAAGCAAAAGCCGTGCACGCAAGCAAAGCAAAACAAGGAATTCATTCACTACTTCCCATCGGCAGGCAGGTGTTCAGCTGTATCCAGGAAAGCAGGGCTCCTTCACGTGTAACGGTTACTTGGGAAGATGAACGCCATCACTCCGAATGTACCCCTCTTTCTTAGTTGTCCCCCTCTTTCTTCTTCTTCTCCCAGCTTTATATGCTGAACATGACATCATATGGTATGGGATAGCCCTTTGGTCAGTTGAGGTCAGCTGTCCCGGCTGTGTCCCCTCCCAGCTTCTTGTGCACCCCCAGCAAACTCGCTGGTGGGGTGGTGTGAGAAGCAGAAAAGGCCTTGACTCTGTGTAAGCACTGCCTAGCAGTAACTGAAACATCCCTGTGTTATCAATGCTGTTGTGAGCACAAATCCAAAACATAGCCCCATACTAGCTACTATGAAGAAAATTAACTCTATCCCAGCCAAAACCAGCACAGAGGGCCAGCTACCCAGAGGTTGTGAATTCTCTCATTTTCTCATTCCCTAGCAGGAATGAGGCAGGAGATGGCATTCCTGCCTGGGTGGGCCCAGGTCACTTACTACATCTCATTCTGTATATCTGGCCCTGTAAATGGTTAGGAGAAGGCAGCAATAAGAAACGTGGTCTCAGGCCTTTTACCTACAGTTTGGCATTGCTGGCATGGCTCTTGTGTCTGTGTATGTGTATGTCTGTGTGGCACAGGAATGCAGTGGTGCTGTGGCTGGAGTATAGCAGCTCCCAGCTTGCTGTGGGAATGGGGATTTGGATGTTGCCGTCTCTGACCAGAAGAGATGTGTCCCATGTCATCAGCCAGCTTGACTTGGGGAAAGAAAAACAGGGTGGTGAACATTGCCTGTCTAGGTTATTGGCCTCTATGTTAGCTGCTCCAGTCTTGACAAAACCCAGGAGCAGAGACAGATAGGAAGGTGTCTTCATAGCCATATTGTCAGGAAAAAAGCTTTCTTCCAGGAGATGGCACATTTCCACCAGGGTTGTGCCAGCACAGCTGTGTTGGCAGGGAGACTCCAGCCCCCCAGCCGAGAAGAAAATTCTGTGTTTCACCTTTCATTCATCCAGCGATGAAGCCAGGGCTTTCCTAGCAAACTCTGGAAAGGTGAAATAGGTATGACAGGAAGCATTCCTCTAACTGGTAACTAGCTGTGGCTGCCAGTTGGTACTCACCTAGCATTCCTGTAAATGTTAAATTCTGTTGTTATATCAAAGGCTGGGGAGCTGGGGAGGGGAGAAGAGAGTACTGTCAAGTGTGAAACTTACCTGGCTCTGGAGGGGGAACAGGAAGGAGAGAGTACTGTCATCACTCAAGTGGGGTGGGGGAACAATGTGTTTTGCAGTCCGGAGATTTGCTTTTAATTACTTAAAACATAAAGCATAAACACCGTTAAGTTGAACCAGAGATTGCTTTACTGTTATTGAACTTCATTTTTGTTATGTGCAAAGAAGAGTCTAAATATTTTTGAATTCTAAAAGTGTCCTCACTCTTCTGGGGAGGATTCGATAGAGATAATTTAGCAGTTTGTAAGAGTATCTGTCTTTAAGACGAAAATGTGTTTTTGTTGATCCCTGGTTTGCATGACCTAGTTAACTAGTTAAGTTTCTTAGAGCTCTGCAGACACTTAATAATAACCTTGCGTTGTAATTAGCAGTTCTTCAAAGCAATACCAAGCTTCAGCAAATGTATTACCCTTGATGATTTGCTCAGTGAACTGATAGCAAAGGTAAGTAAATAAGCTGCTGTGCCAGCTTCTGTCCTGTTTGCCTGATGTGCTGCCCAGCAGTTACTTAAGCATATTATAGGGAGGTAAATAACTTGGACCTTCCTTTTTTCAGGTGACATGTCTGACAACTAGCTGTTTTCTTGTTGCGTCTCATGCATTTTCTTTTTTGACAGCAGCTCACCTGACAGAGTTGATGTGCTGTCTGTAACACAAGTCTAGTGTCTGTTTTTAACCCAGGAAGTCAGTGATGCGTCATCTCTTGAAATTCTGTTATTCTTAAATTCTCTTTGCTGTATCCATTCTTTCTGGCCCTGGGTGCATGCATCAGCTGGGCAGAAGCCATGGGAGGGCCTCCCACCCAGCCAAAACAGAGGAGGGCTCTCTACCATGCTCCCTGCTCCCCAGTGGGCCCAGCTGCTCCAGTAACATGACATTTTAAAAACAAATGTACATCATATCTGTTGTATAATTGCACAATGATATATAGCAATACTCAGTTCATCCACATACACAAATGTGGGGTTTGCATTGACAGTTTTAACAGGAGGTTCTGAAAACTTAGGCTTTCTCACTGGTGGTGGTATTTGAAGGTGAAAAGTACAGCTGTATCCTTGAGAAAGCTGGCGGACAAATCTCTTTTGCAGTGACAGTGGTTATACTCTTGCATCCTTACTCCCTCCCATTATGCACTGTTGAAAGTGGATGATTGAAATTGGATTCAGTGTAAACCACAACAGTGTTCATGAAAAATGTGAAAAATAGTTTTAACAGCTTTGCCAAGCAGCTTTAAACTGTGCTAAAGGGTAATATCAGGAAATCTCATGCGATCCTCTGCAGAACCTGCAGCAGGAATAGCAACCATCTTGCAGTCTCAATGCAGTTCCTTCAGGAGGTTGCCTGAAGGTAGTGTTAGGACTTAATCTGCACACAGTATTTATGAAGGGAAACATCTCTGGCCAACTCCCTATCTGCATCAGGTATTTGCACTCCTTTTACAGGAAGAGCAATGCCTGAGCTTTCTTCTGCATGAAACCAAAACTTCAAAACCACATTGTTACCAAATGTGTCTGATGTGTTTGTATTTTCTCTCTGTCACTGGAGCATGGCAGCATCTCTTGCATAAACATCACTATTGTGACAAGATGATTAATGGATAAGTGCTTTCTAAATGTGTCCACTTGGCTGCACTGTAGATTTACAAATGCTACCTTAAAAATCTTCCTCTCCTGGCTCATTTCCTGAATTAGTACTTCACCTGAGCTTGAAAAACTTTTAATTTCTTGGGAGGTTTCCAAAGTTCCAGCATCAGGTCTTCTGTGAGAACAAGACTGGAAAACCATCCTGAACATAGTGTAAAGGTCTACAGCTTACATCCTCTTCTAGATTTTTTGTGTCTGCTCCTATATAACATGATGAATACAGAAATTTTGAAGTTAAATGGTTTTGTTGGTCTGTCTGTGTGTCATGTTCAGCATAGTTTTTGGGCAAAAGCATTTTTTCGGTGCTAAACCATCTCTGGAGTTAGAGTAGGGGGTATGTGAGCTGGGTAAAGCCACAGGGACTGGCACCCCATCATTGCAGGGGCTCACCTCCCTGGAGTGCCACCTCTGGCCTGGGGTGCCGGCATCTGCTGGGCAGGACCCATGGGAGAGCCTCCCACCCAGCCAAAACAGTTGCAGAGGAGGGCTCTGCACCACGCTCCCCAGCGGGCCCAGCTGTTCCAGTGTCCACCCTGTCAGGGCACTGGGCCTATGGGGACAAGTGAGGCAAAGCCAGTAGGACTTGTGCACTATGGGGACATTAAGGATGGGTGAAAGGGGGTGAAGAAACCTACTTGCTTTGTGATGGTTGTGCTGGCTTTCCCTAGTCTCCATCCTTTTCCTCCCCCTTCGTGGTTTTCTGCAAAATCTACTGTGTTGTGTGAGATGTGGCTGATCTCCAGCAGCCTCATAGTGCTGTGACCTCTTCTGACATATAGGAAAATTAAAACAAGAGCAGCGCACTGTCACAGATCTCTAGTATGATCTCTACCGATGGGTTCCCAGGCAAAGATCTGGACCCCATCTGATTTGAAAATTGGTTTGATTTGATAGGTGCTAACAGTTCTACTTGTTTCATATCTCTAGCATTGAATACTGTAAATTGGGAATTACATTTCAGTAGAATCCCTTCTTAGGATTCTTAACAGAGCATAGCTATCAATTTATGGATTACTTCATTCAAGTATTATCTATTATTATTACATATTGCTCCATCAAACACAGTATTAGCTTTAAAGATCATGCATAGAGGAACAGTGTTTAGTAATGCATAGCATTAACAAACAGCATTACTTGGCAGCCTGACCACCCAGCTTATAATACAGGCTTTGGCTTTCACATCAGTGAGATCTTTGTATTGCTGCCAGCATGCTTTCCACAACACTGCTTCATGGTTGTGTAAAACTTCTGAGAGGAGAAGACTTATAGAAATAACAGGCTACACCATTGTGCAACAAGATTATATGCTGCTTATCATAGATGAAGTGCTAAGTACTGGCTGAGTCATCAAAGAGATTGAGATTGATGTGTGTGTGAGTGGATGGCTGCGTGTTTAACTTCTTGCTTGTGTTCCTTGGTGTAATATTGTCTTAGCTGTTGAGCCTGAGTACTTTCACTAATACTTGCTGTGTTTAGCTACTGCCAATTTTGACTAACGACCAGTCACAACAAGGAGCAGAAGCTTTCTAAACCTGTTCTTCCTTAGCTATCTGGGATACATCTGCCAAATTCCTTAAAAAAAGTTTTATCCTTCTTCCCTGATGCTTCTGGCTGTCTAGTACACATAGATTACCTGGATTTATACCTCCAAAATGTGCTTGATTATGATTTGAGAGTGACGGTTTTTACAAATATTTTAATTTAAAAAGTTCCTTTTATAAAATTAAATGGCTTCTTCTCTATTACATAGATATATAGCACTTTTCCCCTTTTTCTTGTGTGTATCAATGATGTTTACTTCAAATACATCTTAGTTATTGCAATGGAATCAAAGAGCTTACAGCACATGTCCATATACCTAGGCAAAACAGTGGCTTGACTTAAAGCCAACAATAAAATAATTAATGACTTCATCTATAAAAACTTAGAACAGTAATTTCTCCAAAACACTTTCTTCTGCCTGGAAAATCAGGAGTCTGTTTTACAGAATAGTCTGGAGCATTCAGAAAACTTACAGCTGAGGTCATTCAAACACTCTACTGCTACCCTGAGAACAATCAGAGTCTATGACAACTTTATCTTCCACCCCACAGTTCTTACTATCAGTGAGCATTAACCCCTTTTATATTAGACAGAGAACATTAACATCTTAATATTACAGAGAAAGCTATGCAGCAGAAAATAACAGCTTGCAATTTCTTGTACAGCCTAAAAATAGATAGTGGTAGCATGTATATTTAGTTACGTGCGGTACGAGCACTTCAGTTTAACTGTACAAGACACTTTTTTGGGCATTTGTTTCTTCGTTTAGCCACTAGAACTTTCTTTTTTTTTTTTTTTTTTTGTTGCTGATAGTCAGTGTTCAAACTGACTAGCAGTACTCAGTGGTCAATAAGCTTGCTTCCGAGGCTGACTGAGGTGTTGGTAGTAGTGTCAGGCAGCGACAGCCACTGTTGGCTGAAATGCCACAGTTTCACTTCGCTTTTCGGAAGGCTCCTGCAAGCCTCAGATAAGGTCACTGCATGACTGCAAAAGAGCAATGAGTGAGAAGCAATAAAGTTCTAGGATCCTAATTTTTACACTTTAAGGAAATAGGGGAATCTGTAGATCTGCTACAAAAATGTGGAATGAAAGCTGAGAAGAAACAAAGATGCAGCAGTAATCCAAAAACAGCAGCAAGTGTGCTAAGAGCTGTCCTGCAGGGTTAGGGGGTTTGCTGGCTTTTAGACCTCTGCCTATTAGGTCATTAGTGCCTGCCTTCAACCTTTGATCTCTCTGCAATTCTGGAAGCTCTCTTCAGTTTTTTCCAACACAAGGCCAAAGTTGTGTGATTACAATGAGGGCATTGTACTAAACATCCCACATATGGATGCAGCACAGAAGACTCAGAGAAGTGGCTTATGTTGCAAGAATGCAACAATCCGCATTGTACAATGTATATTTATCTCAAAACAGCCTTTATTAAGTGAATAAGGCCTGATTGTTTTTGTTTAAACAGAGCTTTTTGGCAGGAGGGAAGATGCACCTCAAGACAAGATAAGGGATGGATAATCTAAGCTCCCCTGTGACACATTAGGCAGAGAGGAGGGGGCTGTTTGTCAAGTCACAACTGTTGGAGAGCAAAGCTCGTGGGAGAGAATGAGGAGCAGCAACATGAGGCTACAAAAACTCAGGGCAGCAATGCTGAGCTGTGTTGTAAGTGTAATGAAACTTGGACACCTTTGCTGTAACTCCCAATAATGTTATGCCTGGAAAAACACCGGAGTTGATAAGTTCTGCACAACAGATTAATTAGAGACTTGACTAACTTGAAATTACTGGTATCTCAGGGAGAAGTGTGTCCTCTGGGTCAGGAGGGGAGATGCTGGATGTATGTATTCCTTAAAAAGGGTTCCCCTGTTTAATTTTTAGGAAACATTTATTTTTCCCTTGGTATTTGGGTGAGTTATGCAGTACTGTCTTTAGTGGTTTCTTGTGATTGCCATGCATGACTGCCTTCCTTGTTGATTTTTATGGGCCAGATTCTTGGCCATTTGGGGGTATCACTGACCTCAGGAGCATCACTGTAGATTTGGGAGTACCATGTACAGATTGGAAACACCACGGCTTCCCCAGTGTCTTTGGGGTTGTTCTGGTTGGTGGAGTAGGGCCAACCTGGGAGCTCTAACCTCTTTCCCTAGGCTGTGAAAGAATCAAAGAATCATAGAATCGTTTAGGTTGGAAAAGACCCTTAAGATCATCAAGTCCAACCGTTAACCTAGCACTGCCAAGTCCACCACTAAACCATGTCCCTAAGCATTACATCTACACGTCTTTTAAATACCTCTGGGGATGGGGACTCAACCACTTCCCTGGGCAGCCTGTTCCAGTGCCTGACTACCCTTTCAGTGAAGAAATTTTTCCTAATATCCAACCTAAACCTCCCCTGGCGCAACTTGAGGCCATTTCCTCTTGTCCTATTGCTTGTTACTTGGAAGAAGAGACTGACACCCACCTTGCTACAACCTCTTTTCAGGTAGTTGTAGAGAGCAATAAGGTCTCCCCTCAGCCTCCTCTTCTCCAGGAGAAGAGAAAAGGAAAGAAAAGGGCTTGGAAATACCTGTATCACCTGATTACCCAAGGCTGCCCTCTTACATATTTGCTAACATGTCACCCCCTTCCTACTTCAAAGAAAATGCCTGATTTTCCTTAGCTTTGATTTTATTGTACTCTACCACCACTGACGATCTGGACTATGGGTCTAGTAAGCTAACGGTTCCCAGGAGCACACCTTTCAAACTACTTACAGCAGTTTTTTTCTTGTTTGTTACAGCAGTTTTTTTCTTGTTTGTTACAGCAGTTTCTTTCTTGTTTGTTACAGCAGCAGTTACTTGCTTTTGGTTACTAGTTAGCTGTGCTAGTGGTTACCAACTCTGACTGAAGCACAGACATCTTGTTGGTGTTGCAGCACTTCTTCATCTTCCTCCTCATCTGTATTTAGCTTAGATGGGCCCCCTGCCCCTGTGTTGCTCAGAGAGCCTGCCCAGGAGTAGTGGGTGAAGCACTGAGTCATGGAAACAGGAGCTGCGTGTGCTGCACTGGCAGGGTCTTAGAGCACGTTGGGGCTGACTCCAGGACAGACTCATTCAAGCTCGCTCTTGCCTCTCGGGCTTAACCACTGGCAGGCTCTGTCTTGTCCCACATACCAGCGCCTGGACTTGCATGGGGTTACAGAGGAGAGTCCCAGGATGTCTGTGCTGTAAACAAAGATGTAACTGTGCAGCCAAATGCTGAAGTCTTTTGAAGGTCTCAGAGGCTGGAAGGACTGTGTCGTGAAATCCATTTCAACCAGTTCAGTTCAGTGACCTTACAGGTCTTTTTTCCATTTTTTAAGGATAAAACCCAAAGGGAAGCATTAGATCATCTGGTCACTATCTGACACTTAGCCTAGCTACCAACTTAGCAAACAAAACTGACAAAATGTGTGATAAACTGTAGTTAGAAGGAATCCTAGGACTAGTGTAGGCATTAATAACAACAGGAAAGTTAGAGTCTTGTATTTTAATCAGGGAACAGTGCCTAAAATGCTACCATTTAGAAGAATAACAAAAAAAGACAAAAATCTTGTTTTCTTTGAGATCACTGCCAAAGATTTCTCTATTTGGAAATGATGTGCTTTTCCATTATTAAAAAAGGAGCATGACAGCACAGCTAGGCTTCCTGTTAAGATTTGGTATCTTCCTACACGGTCAGTAGGGAGAGAGCATTTACCAGGAAATGACTGAAAATCTTTCTGGAATATTGCAGATACCCTGCCCAGAGCCAGCTGTCTCTGACAGTCCTGGTAGTGGTAGACCTGTAATACAGTCCAGTAATTGGGGATTTATTTCAATTAGTGGTAATTTGGGGTTCAAAGAGCTGGATCAGTAACTTACTGCTGTCAGAGCACTTAATTTTACATCCTGTATCTTGCTGTGTTCAGTCTGAAGAGTGAAACTATTTGTTTCATATTGTTATTTAAGTACTATCACTTAAGCAGCACATCAGAGTGCCTGACAACATGGCATTAAAAAGTTAAGGTTCTTTAATAAAGTAAGGAACCCGCAGCCCCATGAATTTGGCTTGTCTCCCTGCAGTACTGCTGTGCAGCTATGCGTGCTTATCCTTGGCTACACTAGGTTTGGTCTGTGTGGGTTTGCAGAAATGAATAGCCAGCCGAGGGGGATCAAACTTCTTGTGGAAATTGGCTGTTCTGTTGCAGTGACTGCCAGTTTTGTTCAGGAATAGAGGAGGCCCATGGAGCTGAGTACAGTAAAGATCTGGTCTGTTTACTGGTTTGGAATGGTTTTGCATGTGCACATTGTTAAAAGTTGGTTGTGGTATACAGAGTCCTCAGTATCTAAAAACTGCGGTCAGCATGCCATGCCCGTGCCATTCAGAACAGGTAAAGCGAGGTGGGACGCTGGAAACCAAGAGTGGGCAGAATGTTCCCTCTGCAGGAAGAAGCATGCCCATTGCTCTTAAAAGCCAGTAACTTGTGTTGCTGAGCCCAGCTAGTCTGCTGTGTGGGTGGGGAGTTGGAGTGATGGAGACACCGGAGGTGGCGTTTCTGTTCCTTTTTAATTTTCCACTGCTTAGCAGTGCAAATGCACTTCCCCATATCCCAAAGCTGGACGGGATCCCGCAGACGTCACAGCGCTGTGTTTGTGCTACAAAAAGCAAACCTGCCCAAGCAACCGTAAAGTCATGCTGGTCATTTGAGTCAGTAATGAACCAGTGCTGAGGCATTCCTGCGAGGGGTGGGGTAAGGCAGGGAAAGGCAGGTGGACCTGGGACATGGCCCAGGTGCTCAGCCCAGGCTGTCTGAGTGACCGATAACCGTCCCAGCATCACTGCTGCTCACCCTCGCATGGGGGGCAGGCAGCCTCAGTTAGCCCATCTGTTCCTCTGGCCTCGTGTGGCTCATTTCTACCTCATGTTGTGCTTCTTGTATACCTGAGTGCAAGACTCACGGACACTTGAGGTCTCTCACCGGTTGGCTGCAGTCTCATTTTCACCCTTCATCTCTTCCCCAGGACCCATGGTTGGGCCTCTGTAGGTACCCGAGGCTGCACTACTGGCTCCGGGCATATTGAGAAAGATTTAATAAATCCCTAAAGGAAGTCAAATTATGTGAGGATGTTAGGTACTCCAGCTATTTTCTGTTCCTCTCCTGGTCGAGTTCGTCCTTGCACACTAACAGCTTGGGTTCGTGGTCACATTAGCCTGGCAGAGACTGTCACTGTGGCTGAGAGAGGTGTTCTGCTGCCCCTGGTTGCTCTCCCTTCTGCTGTACTGACCCCTTCATGTACTCGCATAAGTGTACTTGTGGTAAACTGTGTATACCGTAGTGTGGCTTAATAGTGAAATGACAGCCTTGGTGCCCTTAAGTAGCACATTTTCCTGCATGGCTGGCACGCATGGTGTTACGTAAACCTTAAGGTGTATCCAAGAAGCAGAGTGAAGCAATTGTGTGGCCTGAGGCGTAGGACTTAGGTTTGAGAAATGTGTTGCAAAATTATTGAGGGGGAGGAAGGGAAAAAGGGAGAATTAGCCTATTTTTTCCCCCCACTGCTTTTCCCTGTGACTTGAGAACACAGGTTTGAGCTGTAAGGGTTGTTTTGAAGATTTCAACACTAGGCTCTTTAAATCCCACTCTCTGCACTCTGTGTCTCTGGAGTGACAGAACTGAGGATGGATTTTCCTTTCATTAAGGCAAGTGCAAACTCTTTCTAAACAGGGAAGACATTTTAATACTCAGAAGCATTTTTCTGTAACTGAAATGCTGCATCTGTTGCATCTCTGGTATTTGTACCCTTCCCTGGGTTGCTTCCAGGAGCGTGCAGTAAAGAACTATTTAACAGCAAGGAGACTGTCATGGACTCAGGAAGGTCTGGAAACAAAACCAGCTACGTAAAAATTTAAATGATCTCTTTCTCTTCCCTGTTTTTTGTTCTTTTTACAAGATGATGGCAGACAGTGGCTTGCTGGACTTCTGTTTCAGCTGCATGTAATATATTCCAGAGTAGCAGAAGACACAAAAGCTATTATCCTGAAGGTGTAAATTAGCTTGTACTCAGGACTGTTGCCAGATCAGTGGACAGTGTGTGAAGCATACCAAATGATAGAGCTGCATATGCAGCAATGATAATCAGTCCAGAGAGAGGCTGCCACCTTTTTGCTCCAGCAGTATAAGAATTGGCAAGGAGAGAAAGTGCGCCATCTTGGAGATATTCATGAAGAGGAGAGAAAAGGGTGTTAAATTAGCATTTAGTGTCTCTAGCTGCCAAAATGTCTCACTTGGGCTGCACGTGACTGCAAGCCGTGTACTCCCAGCAGCATGTTTCTGGAGCCCAAGGAGGCTGGGGAGATGCTGGGGAGCACCCGCCATGGTGCGCTCCCAGACTGCGGCAGCGTGTGAAGGCAGGAGGCGGCTGCCAAGTGGTAACTTCTGCTGGATGGTTGAAGTGTCCGACCCATCTGTGGAAAGCTGCCTGGCGTGTGTATGGAGCTAAAATGAGTGACAGAGTTCTGGTTTAAACTTTAGCTTCCAGCTCTGTACCAAGATTAAAGGAAAGACAAGAAGTGCAGGTTGGGTGTACTTAAATGTAGGAAGGAAAATTGCTCTTCAGCTGAGCAATGTCTTCATCTTATCCCAGACAGAACAACCTGCAAGCTATTGGCACAGAAATGTACCACCTCCAGACATATAAGACCAGAAGCCAGTTGAACAAGGCTAAATTGCTTTTTTGGGTTTGAGAGTTTTTATCTACATTCTGACATTGTACTGGATTAGAAAGTAAGAAACAGAAGCAGCAGAACGGTGTGAAACAGCAGTAGGGGAGCTGCAGCTAAAACAAGGCTCCGATAACTACTCTGTTGTCCATGAGTGACTGGCAGATGAAATTCAGGTATTCCCAGGAAGGCTTTATTTTGTGGGTTTTGAAGACAGAAATATAAAATTTCCACAACAAGAAAAGTCCTCTTCCCTTTGTAATAATTTAATTTTTAAAAATTGCATTATCCTGACACCTAGGAATCAGTTAGGGACTCTGGTGGCAGTGTGCTTGGTGCTGGACAGATACAAGGAGGTGTAGGCCATCAGTAAATAGCTATCGATGAATATGGTTACTTTAACAGATTTGCAAAGCTGCATTGCCCATTTTTAATTTTTTTTTGTTCTGCAATAGTTTATAAGAGCTTTCATATTAAATAGCCAGCTATATTTATTCTGTTTTCAAAAGCTGCTTGGTGGATCTTGTTTTGGTGCAGGCTGGTCTTGTGTAGAATCTATGTTGATGGATGTGTGTAGCAATAAGCTGCCCTTAAGATGCTGGAGTGTATATTAGCAGATTATTATCCTTAGACTTGTTATGTGGATTTTTAGGTATGCTTTAATCTCTTGCTGCCTCTTCCCTGGAAGACTGATTTTTAAGTAGCAAAGCTGATTAAAGCTTTTTAAGTTTTGGTTTTTGTTCTTTTTAAAGAAAAGGACTGTATGCACTTTTAACCAGTGTTCACCTAAGCTGTGAGTAACTGTTTGCTTTCATAGTTTAAAATAAAGCCTTTGTGATAGTGACTTGTTCCACAATGTTCAGCTGTGACTCTGGTGCTAATTTATTCAGTTAATCATTAAAAGAAAAGTATTGCTGCCCAGTGACAAAGCAGAGTTTGAGACTGAAAGAAAACTGCTGCACAGGCTTAAGGTGGAAACTAATGTAGGGATAATAGTGATAGACCACCAGCTGGGTAAGAGTTGGCTTTCATGTCTGTTTACTTTTGGATGTAGAGGTAGACAGTAGTTTGGAAAGAGGAAGAAAAGTACTTCCTAAATCCCTACATGGTATGAACTCAGTCTAACCGATTTACTATGATATCTAACAGAATCCATGTAATGTAACGCATTCTTATTCACCTGCACTTGCTTAAAAATGAAAGTGTTTCTAACACAAGCACATTGTTCTGACCTTCAATGTTAACATTAATTGCATTTCCCAGTATCCACATTCTGGATTGCAACTGAAAGACCTTTGATTTATAATGTTAAGCATCTCTTTCTGTTTTCTTGTTTTTGTTTGTTTTTTTCTTTTAATAACTAGAAAGTTCATAATATTTAACATAGCTACATTTAGTAGTGATAGCATAGGATTCATCCTACTGAACAACAGTGAATACTGGAAGAAACCTCCATCGTATAAGAAGTACGATTTTGTGACTAAGGCCATAGTGGGATCTGGGTAAATGAATTGTGATTGTCCATTTTTCAGCTGAGTTAGGCAAGTATTTAGTATGGTCTAAAAAAAGCCACTTCCTTTTTCTTTGCCTCAAATCTCCAAAAGCTAAATGTGGTGGATCTTATGCTTGACCATTTGTTTGTTCAGACTGAGAGCGCACCAGTCTGGTATCAGTTGGAGTATCATCATGTTCTCCAGTACAATTGAGAGTGTTTAGATTACTGGGGGGAACCAGAAACCATTTTGGTATGGACACTAAGGTTGTTCAGAAGCAGCCTATGCAATGCGACAGATGGACTTTTGCAGCCACTTAATCTGATTTAATCTAAAAGATGAATTAGGGACAGTGACCACAGGAGAGCGTTGGGGACCAGCCTGGGAGAAGTATCAAACATTCTCTTTTCCTGGGCAGTTCAGCTTTTGTTCCTCGCCTTCTATATTTAATGCAGTTTCCATGATTCAGCAAGCTCAGCATTGAGAAAAGTGCCAGACTGATGTCTATAGGCAGCCCTGTCTTCTGTGTCCCTTCACTTGTGTCTGCTATCCATAAGTGTGACTCTGCTTTACAGAGGTTAAAAGTACCTCTTCCTGCACATGCCATTTTTGGATCCTTTTTCCCCAGTTAATTTTGTGTTGCGTGTTTATAATGGGTGGCCTGGTTTACTTGTGAACTTTCTGCATGGTGCCCTGTCTAGAGGCCCCAGCTGATGCAGCGTGGCCAGGCCACCGGCAGCCAGCTCCATCTCACCGCCTGGGCTAGAGTCTGGGTTCATCATTCTCCACTGACCCATGTCCCAAGCGGTCAATGCAGTTTCTGATTAAGTGTTTTGTGGTTGAAGAGTGCAGGTGCTGTGCTTAGCTGTTGATGGGAAAGATGGCCAGGGGATGCCATGCCTTGTTTTATTACCTGGATGGAGGAGTCATGGCAGAAGTGCCGAATGCAAATTAAATGCAAGCAATGAATATGGCCCTGTTTCTTGGTACAGCTATTAGTAACAAAATACTGGCTATCTCAGTCAACAATTTAATATCTGTTTTCTTCATGCTAAAGGCATTGAAAGCTTTAAAAATTGCTCTCAAAGGGTACTTCTCATACACGCTGTGTGGATATGGGATAATGAGATTTAGAAAACCTCTAAGTAGCCTCTAGAAATAGATGCATGAACAGCTGTAAGTTTCTATGGATGCTGAAAAGTAAATGTGC
The DNA here is from genome assembly GCF_047370975.1 of Nipponia nippon. Classification (NCBI taxonomy): domain Eukaryota; kingdom Metazoa; phylum Chordata; class Aves; order Pelecaniformes; family Threskiornithidae; genus Nipponia; species Nipponia nippon. The sequence continues at coordinate 77,537,952 of NW_028262369.1, read as the reverse complement.
TGAAAGTAAGGCTGAACACTAATATGGGAATGGTTATGAGATGAAAAGGCTTACATGGGTGCTTTCTCCAGCAGTTGCCAGCAGCAGACTGAGGGAGGCATGTTAAAACAAAGTAAGGGAACTACAGATTGCCCCTTCTGTGTTCTCCAGTCTGAAGCAATCAGCAGCTGAAAGAGATCCGGGGGTGAGATGTTGCACATGAACTGCTGAGTTTTACTAGCCACTGATTGACTTACCCTCCAAGAATATGTCTAATCACTTTTTGAAAGCATTTATACTGTTGACACAGGATACCATGGAAGCTTAAAAGCTTAGAAATTTAAATATTCTTTACATGAAAAAAGCCTTTTTGTTTGTTTAAATTCTGCCACCTGGTAAGAATTAGTAGTAGTGAGTGAAATAATTTATCAGAGACCAAGTAGTAATTTCCTACACAGTTTCTCTCATACAGACTGCTGTCATGTTCCTTGGTCATCTTTGGAACAAGAGAGGCAAATTTTACTTCTGGTACTGCAGGCAATGATGGCAGGGACTGAGGAAAGACAACTCTCAGCTCTGTATGCCATCAAAAAATTAGCTTTCTGTGCACAACATAGCAATGATAAGTAACCGTTGGAGCATACCAACAATTTGACTTTACTCCAGAAGGTCCTCTATATGCAAGAAATGCAGGGTCAAGGGACAGCTGACACAAGGCAGTCATAAAGCAGCTCTTTATTGGTGAGTGTCCTGGTTTCCGCTGGGATAGAGTTAATTTTCTTCATAGTTGCTGGTATAGTGCTGTGTTTTGGATTGAGGATGAGAATAATGTTGATAACACACTGATGTTTTAGTTGTTGCTAAGTAGTGCTTACATTAGTCAAGAACTTTTTAGCTTCCCATGCTCTGCCGGGTGCACAAGAAGCTGGGAGGGAGCACAGCCAGGACAGCTGACCCAGACTGGCCACAGGGCTATTCCATAGCATATGGCATCATGCTTGGTATATAAACTGGGGGAGTTGTCTGGGGGGCAGCGATTGCTGCTTGGGGACTGGCGTCGGTCGGTGGGTGGTGAGCGGTTGCATCACTTGTTTTTCCTGGGTTTTGTTTCTTTCTCTCTCTCATTGTTTTCCTTTCCATGACAATTTATTGTTATTATATTTTATTCTGTTTCAATTATTAAACTGTCTTTCTCTCAACCCAAAAGTTTTCTTACTTTTGCTCTTCAGATTCTCTCCCCCATCCCACTGCGGGGAAGGGTGAGCAAGCAGCTGTGTGGTGCTTGGTTGCCAACTGGGGCTAAGCCATGATAGTGAGCATAAGCATTAATAGGGATAACACCGTATCATGTGTGTAGGATATATTCTACATTAGTGATGCCTTTTATTTTCTCAGCCATAAGAATGCCAGCTGTTACCACCTCTGTTTCACAGTCATAGACTGATGGGACAATCATAGTTTGACCCATTAGGGTGAAGAACCCTAAAGGACCCACAATGCCTGCATCCTAACCGTTACAGCCCTTTCATCAATAAACTCATGGAAGCAGAATATTCCTTCAGGTATCCACTCTTATGACAACAGGGATGTTTGCAAATATTTTGGACTGTATTTACAAGAATGTTTCAGATACAGAGACGTCTGCTTTTACTCCTGAAAAAATGGAATGCCTGACTTAGCTTTGATACCCTGAGCTCCTAATAACAGTTCCAGAAGAACACTCTTAATAAATAAGAGATTTAAACCAATTATTATTTGAGGTTAAGTGAAATTTGCACTTGGACTTCTTTTGTGGTCCAGAGGAGGAAGTGGTGGCCATATTCTGAGAGAAAGTCTTAAAAGCACAGGTTGTCTCATTGCCCTGTATTTTGATTTAGAAGGGAAGGAGAGGATTCAGAAGGAATGGAAGCAGTTATTGGGAAGTTTATAGGGAAAAGTCTTAATAATTGCTTCAGTGTTTTCCCATTGTTCATAAATGACACAAGCCTGTCTGCATCGAATGAAATATGCCCTTGCAGCCTTATCAAAAGAAAAACTGGAAGTGAAGTCCTGTGAACGTTTGCCTTCTGGAGGCTGTTCCATATGAAGCAGAACAATTTGCCTCCCTCAATTATACCATTTGTTTGAAGAAAGCAGCAGGTTACTTGCTGAGCAACTTGCTACTCTCAGTAAGCTGCCTCCGCCTTGCGGCATCTCGGGGCTGGGGCCCACTCTCCACAGGCTGGGATGCAGAACACTTGACTTGCTACAGGCTGCACCTTGCACCTTAACAATTTAGATGAGGAAGCCCATCCTTAATTAGTTTGTGAGGCTCTTAGTTAGCAACTCCCAGTTGCCCCTTCCCCTCTGGGAAGGGGAAAGTCTTTTGGTCAGCTCTATAGAGGAGAGAGACAACTGCTGCTATCTCCTGGCGTGGTGAGCCCAAGTGGGAATGGCTTGAAGGAGGAGCAGGCACAGTGTAATGAAATCTGATGCCCTTGGCATAACATAATCTGGCATTACTATGTAGCTTTAAAAGTAATTCTACAGGGAGGATAACAATACTATCACAAACTAGTTGTGCAGCATTTCTGCCAAACTTAGCTTTTTAGCAGCAAAATTAGTTTAAGGAATCCTTTCCTTAAACTGCTTTTTCTTCTGATTTACACTTCAGCCACAGTCAAACTTCTCTGTGGCTTTATTTAGTTTCTGAGTCAGACTTCTTCTTTCTCTTTTTAAATAACAACCTTGCTAATCTGGGAATACAGTACTACTGTACCCGCCAGTTCCCCTCTTCTGCATGAACTCTAGGTGCCCTACATTGCATAGCGCTGCTGCCCTGCAGCAAGGGGTCCAGGTGCAGCTACAGCCTGTGAAGCAATAGCCTGCTGTCACACCTGTCTAAACACAGCTGATTCCTACCTGCTGTGATAGCAGCTCCAAGTCCTGGATTACCTTGGGCTGGTTACGGAGCAGACCATTTGGGGGTTACCTACCCAAAGCTGACTTCCTTGTTTGAGAGGGAAGAACAGTCTAGGGGCTTATAAGGTCTTTTGCTGGTCTGGGTTGCGGCTCTGCAATGCTGTGAGTAAGAGCTGTGCTCTTCCTTTATGTTTCTAGCTGTGCCACATTCAGGAAGTCTACAAGCACAGCCTCTGCGCTTTGGCGTTGGTCTTTGTGTCAGGACTCCATCTCATCCCATATTTAGGCATGTGGGCTGGGAGAGCAGTGCAAGATGAGAAGCTGCTATGCTGGGTGAATGCGGTAGAAATTTAGGAAAGCTTGAGTGTGCCCTGGAATTAAATGAGAGCTTGTTTTTTACTAAAGATAATACTGTTTTGTTTGTTGCATTAGTGTTATCTGAACCTCGAGAATTGGCAGTAGTTCCTTCAGACCCTTGCTCTTCCTTGCTGGTTAGCCTAGCCAATATATCTTAATATTTTATGAGACAACTATATGACAGTATGGACCTTAAGATAGGATATAATATATGAAAATGCTGAGTCCCTTCTGTGTCTGTGAGCATTATGAAATTTGGGAGTACTTGATACAAGGCTTTGAGTTTTGCACTTTAAGGGTATGGTATATTGATAGGATATTAATATATGTTTCTTCTACCTTCATGTAGTGAGGAAGTGGTGCTGTCATATTTGAATGAATCCTGTAGAAACAGAAGATGTTCTAGTATGTCTTTTGGAGACTACTGAAAAGTGTCCATGGCGTTGCTTGGCTGGGACTGGGTTCTCATTTGAGCAAAGACTGGGGTCACAGCCATCACAGTTAGGTTTACTGGCTAACCAGCTAGCTTGCAGAGAAACTGCTTTTGTTTTTAATGAGAAATGTCACATTATTAGCACTATTTTGATGCAGAGGAGTCAGAATTGCTGAGCCTGTTTGAAATTTTCCCTTGGTTCTCTTTTTTTTATTTTTGGCCTTTTTTTTTTTTTTATAAAAATGTAATAATGACTGCATGCTGAAAGCGCTTACTTTACTCATGGCATAAGAATACTTTTCCTGTACTGTGTGTGCATTTTGAATATGATCCAGAGTCCAGGAGTGATTCATGATGCTTTTGTAACAGGCACCTGACTCACATATATCATGATGAATCAGCTTCCTAGGCCTGGTGGATGCTGTTCTGCGAAAGAAATGTTCTTCGGGCATGGTACGCCATGCAAGCACACGTTCCTAGTCTCTTTCTGTGTTCATCCTATCAATTACTAAGACTGTAAATCCACATCTAAATTGTCTTACTGTTTATACAAATTAACATTTCAGAAAACCAGTATTTTGCCATTGGTTCAATTTATTGTATGAATAGACATTCTTAGTCGGCTTTTACAGAGCCTCAGGGTGTTTTATTCTTTCCCTTGTGACACGTTACTACTAGCTACCTCAGTGGTAGCTTTGTCCTTGCACCAGAATGGCTCTGCAAAGGATAGATTTGCAAGTAGGAAAATGTTGCAATATAAGTAAGACTTTCTAAAGCTTCACCTTCAGCTTGAATATAGTAGGATGAAGTGGAAATGAAATAAGAGAGTTTAGCTTAGGAAAAGCTACCCGTATTTTGGAGGGTCTCTTAAGATTAAGCTGACGTGACTCTTAAAATATTTTAATTAACACTTCATTAACCTCAGTGTGTTTGGAAGATTGAGAATGATTTCTCTTCTGTCCCCATTGGTGCAAGCAGAATTTGTGTCTGTTTCCCTTGAGCTATATGCTAGACATTGCCATAATGTCATTATTATAAGAATGAAATATGTGACAAAAGCTATTTATGAAAAATGGCCATGGGCAGATGACCTTTTGTGAAATGTGGACTAGGCACAATTTTCTGTTTGGAGACGCACTTCTTGAAACTGACAGTGATTATCATAGGACATGATTTCTTAACAATGAAATATCTTAAATAACATAAATAAAAATTAAAATTATATGATCCTTTTGAAAGTGAAGTCAAGTGTACCTACCTTTCTGGACAAGAACAAGTAAATTTTTTAGCTCTCAGAAGAATTTTGTGGGTGCTTTGTTCTTAACAACAAATATGATACAGGCACATGTTAACTAATGTTCATTATGTCATGTGCTTTGATTTGGGGTGTCTGTTTTTGGTCATGAAGCATGAGAATTGCGGTACTACTCTTCAAAGTGTGCAAAATACAGGAATACTATATGCAATGTATATACTTAAGTGTTAATAATAGAGCTGATTGTATTGCTTGAAATTAAGATTGCCTGGCACTTCTCTGTAAAAGATCACTTTTCAGATGCTTATAACTTTACCAAATTTTAATCTTTTAGACTGATATTCTCTATGTTTGATCTGTGTGTGATGGTGAAAATTTATGTGCATAAATTTTAGGGAAATTGTTTTTCTGAATATGCCTTGTATTGGTTCCATATAATGGAATTTACAAATAAAAAAAAAAAAATTAAGAGTTAGGAAATCACATCTGAAGAAATTATGTTAAAAGAACATATGTTAAATGCAGAGTGAAGCATGTTTAGGAAATACCAGAATTAAATTTTCCTGTGTAACTTGGGTTCAGTAGTTTAGATGGAGTGAGTGACAGAGGCATCAGCTACATACTTACTGCAGAGGATAAAAATAAATACTGAATGCTCAAATACTAAATGAAGGAGTGTTACAGAGAAAACAATACTCCAATAATGTAATTAGAGACTTATAGCCTAATGAGTATGCGCCTGATGTTGCACATATAACTTTTCTTTGGGTGTGTCTGCAGTCTAATCAACTTTTTTTCAATGAGTCATTTTATTAGACATAATAAACCTAAATGAACATAGATGACTATTCTCTGGTTTAACTTTTGGGGTTCTGGGGAAATATGAATAAGAAACAGCTTTCATTGTCACTTTGCACTATGCCATACAATTAGTCCGTGCTGGTATATAAACCTGAAACAATTGCTTGGATATAGTGAAATATTTTCTATTTCTCTCTTTGTTGTAATGCATATTGAAGCTTTTAAATATTGTTATATTAATGTGTAATTGCCAGTAAGGTGTCCTGTACTGGATTTCATATTATACTTACATAATGAAAGTAGCTTTTGTATACTCCACTGCTGTTATACTTGCAACAAAAGGTGAAAGTGATTGATTCATAGTTAAAAGACTGCATTTACATTGAAGTATGACCTGGAATATTCTGTTGACTTATAAATGGGAAAGAACGAGTGGTTTATATACGTTTATCAAGTGTATAATAACTTGGAATTCTTGACATCATGGTATGATTTTTATACCATGAACGTGGTATAAAAACATGTCTTGCACCTGCCAAAGATCTGAATGCAGATACTGTGTTTATAGCTAGGTACTATTACTACAGTGGTAGTTCAGGAAATACATCATCTTTGCAATGTCTCTTCACCAGCCACCAGTTTGGAGGCACTTAGTGGTAGAGGCGCCCGCTGCTGCAGCAGCGGATCTGCCTGCAGCAGACTGGCTGGGGTATGTGCCTGAGCCTCTGTGCACTGGGAGTGGGAGCAGTACCTGTCTCATTGCTTCTGCCTTTTTTCCTTTCCTGAGCCTGCATTTTTTTTTACAGGAGAACTGAAAAGTGAGAATGTCCAGGCTTTTGGTGAACTTGTAGGTTTTAAATTCATGTGAGTTTTTAGATCCTTGTTTATAAAGTTGTTTAGTTATGAATAAAGAAAAAGTATTGCTAGCAATCATCTGTAGTTGCGCCTGCTCGCAAGGAAGAAACTGCCCGTAACTGAGGTCAGATTCTCATCAAGAAAATAAGATTCAGCAAAAAGCAGCATGAAATAAGTAGGATCAGCTTATTTCAGATCAGATCTGTGACTGCCAGAAGCAGAAGTTCCTTAAACAGAATTTAAAGTTCATGTCTCTGTCAGTGGAGTAAGAGGGAGAGTCAGATCCCCAGTTCTCAATAGCTAAAAAGTCTCTCTAGCACATCACTTCTGTTGATGTGAGAACGTAACTGAGGAGAATATTGGAGGGGGCTGGAATAATTGTTTTAAGGCACTTTTATGGTTTCCTTCCAGCAACCTCCTGCTACACTGAAATGCAGCAGGGAGATCTGCATGAGGTGATTCACCTTGCTTTTAGGGGACTTATTGCCCTACCTGAAACAGCAGGGATAGGAGTGTTGTACACATCCTGTTAATACCATCCACAGGGCATGCAACTCTCCCTTCAAATCTCACAGCTAATTCAGGATCACTTCTAGTGTTGACAGGTGGTGGAGACGGCACAGCACTAAATGGCCTTGCAAACATCCAGGACATCTGCGCCACCCCTAAACTTTAACCATATCTGGACAGATGGCTAACAGATCTCTGAGTATGGGCTGTTGGTTGTCACAGGGTTGCTGAGCCATTATTGATCCTCTTCTGATCATTGCTAATGTATGTGAGGTAAACCCCTTGTACAGCTTCATGAAAATGTCTTTTCTTATTTGAAAGTTTTGGGCACAGTGCACGTTGTGTGTCCGTTTGCAGCGTGGTTGCACAAGCACAGCTTGTTTCTGTATCCTCTCTCAGTTGCTCTGAACATAAGCTATATCTCTTTCCTCAGACTAGCATTTGAGACTTGTCAGTCTTACATGGTAGTTGCTTGTGCAGAAGCAAGGACAAGAAATACTGGCTTCATAAAAAGCAGCAGTGTTTCGTTCTGGTAATTATGGAGGGTAGGATTGATTTCCCTAACACGTAGCATCTTATACCATGCAGCTGTAGCCTGTTGCCAGGAAATGGATTTTGCAGGCCTGGACCATTTCTTCCTACAATTGCAAGACCAAATGGACAAGTTGTCCTGTAACATCCTGTGAGTGTGCTTAGGAGGTAGTGCAGTGTCTTGTGGGGCTACAAAATGGGATATGACTGCAGCAAGCTGTAGAGCTTGTTATGGCTAGTGCCCATAGTGCAGCCCAGCAAGATGAAATGATACTATGCTGGCAAGGGGAAATGCAGGTGCTTATCTTATGGCTGGTGTGCAGTACTGATGGTATTAGAAATGCTTTAGGAATTAGAAATGCTTTTTGTGGGTTTAAGAGATTTTAAAAATAAGGCAAAAAGCTTTTCTTTTTCTCCCCAGCCAATGTGAGCTTGTACTTTATCTGCAGTGGAGTCTGAAATCCAACATCCTACTGTATTGTGTTTCCCTATAGACAAACAACTTCCTTACCGGTCTTGATAAGAGTCAAATAACCTCCTGTATTCAAAAGGCAATGTTCACAACTGGCTTCTAATTTCAAAGCCAAGATCTTATTTCCTATGAAGACTATCATGCTACATCAGCTGAAATTATTATTGGAAGACACAGCAGTAATCTGCTTCCACTGAAGATGAAATGTTCCAGCGTGAAATTTTATTTTATGTTCCAAAGATGTCAGCTGCATAGCAGGCATTGTAACTTGCAGGAAGAGTTTGAGTGTAACAGCTGATACATTTTTGAGAGTCACATGCTTCCTTTAAAGTTGATAAAATTCTCATTCTAATGACTTACTGCAATAATAGCCCTTTTTTTTTTTTTTTTTTGGCCTGTATGTTGCGCAGACATCACAGCTGCTGTGATAGTCATCACACAGTGAGTAATGAATGCAGTGCAGCAGAAGTGGGCCTTGCCCAGATGGTGGCACAGAAAGCTGAAACTCCTCCCAAGCAAGTGCTGATTGCACCTGGCCCCCTCTGCCTTTCCCAATAGGTTGTCAAGGCAGAAGTAATTTCAATTTATGAGTTTATGACACAGATTTGTTGGCTCTTGTTTTTTTCTGGGTCTGCCTGCTGTGTCTGGTAACATTTTTGCCTCACAAGTGTGAGCAGTGTATATCAAATATATATAGAATGGTTATGCACTGAGTTTAGGGCAGTGACAAGCTTAATATGGCTTCACGATTTTGCCTAGAAGAAACTGTCTTTGCAGTTTTATCATAGAAAACAACCAACCTACAGCTGGAAGGACAGAACAGCTGCACTCTATTTCTGCCACAGGTCATGGGAGTAGGGTTGTACAAAACTTCTTGTGTAAACCAGTAAAATTATTATGATGAATTTGAGTTGTATTGTAAAGAATTGTCTTGGTAATCCATTCCACATCAGCCTGGCTCTGTGCGTAGTGAAATGATAATGCTGGACCAGAAGGGAGTGTGGCTGAGTGGTGCTATGATGGTTTTTGGCTTGAAATTGTTGGGGCAGGAGGTCTGGTATGCAGCCGTGGGCAGGGTGTTTCAGTTTTATCAGTTACAAATGGAAATGCTGTAGTACCTCCTGGACATATTTTTTCTCTGTGCCCTCAAAATAACAGTTGCCAGGACTGCTTCCCTGCTTTACTACTTTGTTTTACACTTTCCAAGACTACAACGGAGTTGCTCCGACTTTGCTCTGCAATAGCAGAGTGGCAAATCTGGCCATGATGTCTGAGTGTGGGGTTGTATCATGACTTTCTGAAAATGGAAATGGTGAACTATTTTTTTCAAGGTGGGGTAGCCCATTTTAGCTGACAGCACATTGACCCAACATGGTCCTCAGAAAATGTTATTACTCTATCTGGCTTGGCTTATTCAGGACTGTAAGTGGCTGGTTTGGTAGTTTCTGGGGTTTTTTTTGGTGTTTTGTTTGTTTGTTTGTTTGTTTTGGTTTTTTTTGTTTTTTTTTTCTCTCTCCTCTGTGGCCTCAGCTTTTTGTGGGCACTGAGAACACTGCTAGGACAGGCCTTGGTAACTCTGTTTTAGGGCAACATTTTCTATTCATGGCAATTTCTAACTACTTCAGCAAAACCAACGGGTCTGGACGTGAGTTAGAAAGCATCAGTAGTGAGTTTGCTGCTGTGCTGCAAGCCAGCTTGTGAGTACAAACCTAGGGAAGCAGTAACAGCTATCACAGCCTGTCTGGGCCAAAAGTGACTGTAACTCATAGGCAAAGAGTTGAATGTACATGGCACTACCTTTTCCCCACACTTCCCCTCTTCTCCCCTGGTAGCTTTCCCTCTTCTGACTGTTTTCAGCCCAGGATGGTTTCCGGAGCTTGATGTGCTTTGTCTATCTAGCAGCATGAGGCAGGCTCCCTTCCAAGTATGTGTTTGCTCTTCCACACCACCTCAGCTCTATTTAAATGTCTCCAGGGCACGGCTTGGCTCAGGTTGCCACAGTTTGGTCAGCAGTGTGAGGAAATGCTGTGCATGTTTGTTCTGAACTGACTCCTGATGGCTTCGTTTTCTGGACCCTGTCTCCAATATCAGAAGAGACCATGAACAGCATTCTCCACCCTCTCCTTCCCATTTTTTTGCCACCTGCTCCTGAAGCCATCACTTCCCCAGGCTGAAGGATCATAACCTGCCAGCTGACCCATACCTCTGTTCTTCCCTGTTGTCTCCGCTGAACCTTTCGCTTGCTGAGATAAGGGGACTAGTCTGAACTGTGGTCAAGGTCTGGAAAAAGCATGGATTTATTCAGCAGCATAATGTTGTTTTCTTTTGCTTACTGTTCTGTTCTTAATAACTCAATGGAGTTTTGGCGGTGGCCAAGCACTGAGCTGATGTTTTCATGGAATTATCATAACCCCAGACCATGCTTTAGAGAAGTAATGGCTAGGAGTACTCTCTTCCTCCTCTGAGGTGAGAGAATCTGGTCTTTTACACAGTGGGGATACTAGTCATATCTATTCTGAAGATAGTTTGGACCGACTAATTTAAAAACAGTCATCTGAATTTTCTGCAGTCTTTTTAAAGTGGGTTGCTCGTAATATTCCTGTAAACAATACCATTCAAATCTGCCATTGCTACAACATCTCAGATATATCCTCATACAGATTTGTTTATAAAACTACACTTTTCATTTTATTGCAATTGTCCAGGTTGTTGGAGACAGTCTAGCAATTGCATTCAGTTATGCTATACATTTGAATAACAAAAGAAGTTACTGTTTTATATGTCAGCGGATACGAACCCTATGAGCTTCATGAGCCCTCTTTTCGCTTATTATCAGCTCTAGAGAATCACCCTTATTCATACAATTCTGGAAATTTATTCTTGACTGCATTTGCTGGAAATACTAGAAACATCATTTTATATTATGGAAACACCTACTATGTAGAAGGCATGAACCTGGGGTTGTGTTTTCTATAGGGCTTATATGACGAGCTTAAACTCTAGAGTGATTATTTCTAGAAGTATATATAAACTGCACCTTGATGGATGGGGGCTAGAAAGAAGCTTCCAGTACTGGCAGACTGTGCTCAGGCTGTCCTGTGTCATGTTGAGGAAGATTCAGGACTTGAAATGCTGACAACTCGTCCCCAAAACACTCGGCAACTGTGCACAAGGTTGTTCCTGTGTTACTGCTGTTCAGTGCAGGTAATATTGTAGTGCCAAAGATCTGTAGCCATATGAGTGGTCAACATGGCAGGAGAACAAACACACAATTAGATGCAGAACTTGTGGCTAAACGATGGCATGATTAACATGCCATCTCTCTCCCTGTATCTAAAATACATACATATAAATCTTATATATATAAATCCCTCTACTGAAAACTTCTGCACTTCTTCACCGAAAGAGTAGTCAGGCATTGGAACAGGCTGCCCAGGGAAGTGGTTGAGTCCCCATCCTTGGAGGTATTTAAAAGGCGGGTAGGACGTGGTGCTTGAGGTATTATTATACCTCTATTAACTGTATATTTTTAGTGTTTCCACTGGCTAGTTGCTACTTACCTATTAAGCCTGGTTGAACTGGAAACAGAAATAGCTTCTAAACAGGGGAAAGAGAATTTCAAGACAGGGAAACATAGTAAGGCAAGCTTTAGTAAGGGTGGGTAGCATTTGTGAGAGAGTAACAAAAGCAAAAAGTATACAAGTGGAAAAAAAAGTGAAAATTAGCTAGAGGTACGTGGTGAACCCTGATGGCATATATGCAGCCAGGTTTGCAACGGCAAAGTAACATGTATATTTGTACTGCATGTCTCTCTCTTTTTCTTCCTTTTAGTCCACTGTAACTCTTGAGCCTATTGGCTGCAAAATTTAACAGAGAATGAGATGTCTCAAATATATTTAAGTTCCTACAAATTTAATGAAAATCAGCAACTGGGTAAAAGAGAACAGCCCGATTAGTGCTTCCCACTGAGAAAAGGCAGCTACCTCTTGGCTCCTGTTCGCCTCTGCCGGGCATCAGCCAGCTGGTCAATGAGCACGCGCATCCCTCGCCGGCCGGTCAGCTGGCACACGTGTAGCTGCGAAAATGTCATGGCCCATATGTCACTTGTCTGGCTGAACAGAGTGCACCGGGATAACTGGGTTAAGAAAACTAATACGTGTCTATAGGAAATCGGGCATCACGTTTCTAGTGGCTCATGGAACATGTTTTAGTAGTAACCAAGATGTGATGTTTTACTTCTTCTCAACTAATGTGCACTTAGAAAGCTTCTAGATGTGTGATCTTGAGAACCTCATGGTCAAGTTCCACGTGATCAGAGAGGCTCTCAAAGTACCACTGGAGCTACTGCTCTGGTTTGAAGGAGGAGGAGCGGTCACTGTGTCGTAACTGCAGTGATGTCAGCCAATTTATGCATGATGCATGTGCATTTCACTTTTCATAAAAGAAAATTGTATTTATTTAGACATGAAGTGATACGAAATACTTCCAAATTTCCTCTGTCTCTTTGTGGAGATGCTGCCAAAGGAAAGGTGGAGAAATGGAGAAAAATGCAGTAAATATTGCCATTAGCACTTCTTTTTTTTTGATTGAGAGTGTATTTTCTTCAAATGTTTTTAGTGGGTTCTTGTGTTACGACCTCATTTTTTTAACTCTTAATGTATGCTAGTTCATTTCTACTTGAATGAAGGAGTAAGAAATTTGGGCAGCATATTTTTGAGGAAATGTACTTTCCATTTTAGTTACACTGATGCAACTTTTCCCTGTAGCCACTCTTTGTGGCATCAAGGCACTTTCTCAGTCTTTATTCAGTTTACTCAGGTAAACCTGTCTTAATAGAACAGTATATTGGTGATGGTAAGATGATTTTAATGAAGAGAATGGCAGGGGATACCCCCTAATAAACCTATAAATTCTTTGAAGAACTGGGAGGGAACCAGAACCTGTGAGGACTTCCAAAGTGATGGCCTCTCTGTCACTGCCCCTCTGGCTCAGGGGTGCCGCACTGACTGCTCTAGTACAACCTGCATCTTCACTCTGTGGTGTTCCCATCTTTGTGCTAAAATGCCAGTTTCTAAAATGGGCACAGTGCATGTTCCAGTCCCTGTTGCATGGGTAGAATCTGGGAATCTTTGTCCTGTGCTGGACAGAATTGGGCTGGAGAGAGGGAGCGAACCTGGTGGTCACTGCAGAGGCTGTGGGGACTCCTGCACCCATCCCAGCCCCCTGCTATGGGGTCAGTGCTCCTTAGTCTGCTCTCGCCTGGGGCTTCATAGCAATCGCACGGCTGATGGTGATCCTTATTGCTGTGGTCACACAGGTGGTGATGCGATCTGTGAAATGATGCCATTGATGTCAGCTTTTCTCAGCAGTGTTAGGAGATAATTACCAAACACTTGGGAATATCTGTGTAAATACATGGGAAATTGTTCCCTCGAATACCTTTAAAACTAGTGTGATTATGAACAGGAGATTACTCTGGCTTGCAGATTTATTCATGATAGTTCAATTGAAATATACATGCTTAAGTATTACATGAAATATAAATGCAGTTGATTTTATGATGATTTGTCTTACGTTGGAAGTTGGAAGGCATGCTTTATTTTAATCATGTATATACGTGTTAACAGGACTAAACATACTGATGATTAATATACTTAACCTGGGTGAGAAGTGGTTTGCTCTTGTGCATGTGCCATGCAGTGATATATTTCAAACTACAAAGGATGGTAAAATTAAAAATAGCAGTTTCTGCAGAATGTTGGCACCAGTAGGATACACTGATTAACAACGGGGCTCAAATGTTTTTACAGTGGAAAGACTGTATCTTTGATCCCTATAGCACTTGTATAAATATGGCTGTATCTTTCACAGTCGAGCTTGGAGAGTGTTTGAAAAATGCCATATGATGGAAAACAAAAGTCTGAATTTACAAGTGCTATAGTTGTCTATGTTTACCCATTATCTTATTGGAAAAAAACCAGCATGTAGCAAAATGAAGAATTGTTTGTTTAGCAGAACCTTTACATTGTGATTTTCAAATTCATTTAGCAGAGAGATTAAATCAATGGAAATCGATGGATTGCAGTAGAGTAAAAGTGAACAGAAAATGCCCTCCTGTTATTTGGTGATGAACTACTCTATACTTACATCCACCATGAGTGAGTGTTTGGTCTTTCCCTAAGACAGATGAACAAAAGACAAACAGTATGTGTAGAGTGTGGTCATCTCTGCACTTCAGAAAGTTTGGTAGAGTCAATTGATAGCAGTGCTTTCTGTGTTAATGATAAATAAAGGTGCTGAGGCATTGAAGATGGGTTTTGAGGGGTGGGGGTTAAGAAGAAACGATAACCGTGAGTTTAAGACAATGTAGCGCTTTTTTCAACAATAGAAAAGATGACTTCATGTTCATAATCATGCTCACATTTGGCTAACAGCGTTGTACAGTCAAGTACCCATTAGTCTCATTCAGTTAGATCTTCTGTATTTGCTTTTTAAATATTTTTGAGATTTTACACTGGTTTTTTGATCACCACCTTAAATTTCATTAACAAATTTCTCATTCACTAAGCCATGATTGCCCCAAAGCAGAGTTATGTGATATTGTGCTACTTAATAGGTTTTAAAATTCTTAAAACGTAAGGTTATAGTAATAAGTGGAGGTAAAAAAATATGAGTAAAGGTATTCTGGATGGAAGCTGATCTAGGCTGACAAAAGTCCTGCTATGTAATTATTCTAATTGGAAACAGTAACAGAAAAACAGCTAGGCAAAGGCAATTACTAGAGAGGGATGTGGAAAGAATTTTTTTTTTATGTTAGGCCAGCAGCAACAAGTTTTAACTGAAAGGAACAGAAAGTCTGTATGAGACTGGCAAATGTGTTTGTTGTTTGAGATGAGATATTGAAAGAAGGGCTGTGCTCTGAAATGATGCTCCCTTTGCTCTGACTCCCTGTCTTGAATTACAAGTTTATCTTTTGTAAAGTACTATATTTCTTTATGCATAGTGGGGAATGGAGTAGAAATGTAATGGTACTAAAATCTCTACCAGCTGAGCAGAGCCTAACAAAATTAACTACAAACTATTTCAAATCTGCTCTATCTTTGAAGAATTATATTATTAAATAGTAAAGAACAAACACTTTCAATGAGAAATTTGAAAGTGGTAGTCAAATCACTGTCAGGTGAAACTGTTAGGAAAATTGTGGGCATCACTTTGATTTCCTATTAGAAACAGCTGCAAGAAATGTGTTACCAACCTCCACTACTTCACTGATGTAAAACTAATAGGGAAGAACAAAGCAGATACAAACTTTCTAGGCTTTCCTGTATGGGAAGGCAGAGGTCAGTAAACTGATGCTCTGTGAGCTGATGCCCTGGGTTACTTTTCAGCAAGTTCCTTGCTTAAGTAAGTTCTTTGATTTTTTTTTTTTTTTTTCTTCCTCTGGCACAAATTTACAAATTAGTTTTTCCTAAAACGTTGTTAATATATTTAACAACACTGATGACAAGATAGAGGGGCATTATATGGCCTGGGACACTGTTTATCCTGCGTATTTGAAAGATCAGTGCTTTTCTGGACCTCAGAGAGAATTAGCTTAACACAAGAGCAACAGGGGAAGAGCTAGATACACAGAAAGAGAGATGAATGGCAGAAAACTAAAAACAAACAAACCAAACCAAATGCACCCAGCCCCCCCCAACGACAACAACAAAAAAACCCCAAACAAAACAAACCCCACTCTAACCCAAACAACCCCTTTATGAAGGGAAGGAAACAAAAATAAAACACCCTATGTCTTAAACCTGTGTTTCCTCTATTTTAAAGGTATTTTACAAGTTAAGTTTGTGTGTTGGTTCCCGTTCCCCCCTGCCCCAACATTTCTTGACCTGGAAGAAATAAATCTTAGTTGGAGATTGCAGTTTGAAGAGACATACTGTAAATTGTATCGGCAATATTTTATCTTCCAAGAGAATGTAATTTTAGATGAACCTAAGGAATGACAGTCAACCATTTAATTGGCATTGTGTGCAAGGCAGAATGTACACACTAAAGGTTACCTTGAGGTCTGCAGCTATAATTACCATTGACCAAACCAGACTTTTCATTTAATCAGCCCTCTGAGAAATGATGTTGCAAGGTTAAAGGATTACCATTTTTCAAGAAAGATGTCAATAAGGAATGAAGACTGCTTACAATTTTGCAGTCTTGTCTCTGCTATGCTTGAAATCTGATAGAGTTGGACCATTTAAGTATGAAAAAGAACTGTATTCAATACTCATTCCTACTAAAGACAAAACCAAACCTGCAAACACCTTCCCCAAAGCAAAAAAAAAAAACAAAAAACCAAAGAATTTTAAAGGTGGGAAGAGAAGACATTCAAGTAACTTTTAAATACCTTTAAGACTTGATCACATTCTAGTGAGTTTTTTTAAAATGTAAACTTCTAAAGAACTGAAGTGGGGAAAAAAATGCTGGAAGTGCAGGAGCATTCCTTGATGCAGAATTGGATATAGTGACAGCTGATATAATTTGAGGTACTGAATTCACAGCTGTATAAATTTAGGAAGAGACAGGTCATGGCAACTTTTATGTCCTTAACAAAGGCTTCTTAGTCTAAAATGTGCTTCCCTCCCTTCGTAGGGGTTCACATTTGGTTACGATGAGAAAATTCCAAGAAGCTTTCTACTGTTGAGGTAAAGGGTTGATTGATAACTTGAGGCTAGGATACATAGGCTTGAGAAAATACATACTGTGACAAATGTCCAGTGCAGCCTGAGCATAGAAACATAGTTAAAATAATGTACATAAAGACAGTTACTTCTAGCTTTGAATAGAGAGCATTAGGAGGAAAAATATTGGCGATCCTTCCACCTTTATGTAACTGTATCCATAAGCCCTGTGCAAATGGGATCTCTGACAACTTTTGTTAATGAACTGAAAACCTTTTAAGTGGCTCCTAGATAATTTTGTGGCATGGCTTGATGCACATAAAATGGACAAATCTAAACATCATCTAAAATGAGACTGCATCTTCTCTCTCTGTGGGTTTTTTGTTTGTTTTCATGGGATAATGAGCGTGATATAGTGATAGTTATCTGAAAGTGGAAAACACAGCAAAGAGGAGGCACATTGACACTGTGTGCTGAAAACCCTTCCTGCTCCTTCCAGGGAAGCTGTGTCTTAGGGATGCTGGAGCAGCAGAGTCATTTCTAGGCTCTGGTGTCCCCCTTGCAGTGTTCAGATCCACATCCCCCAGCAGGCAGGGGTTGTGCCATGCCACCACGTGAAAAGCACAGGGCTTTCTGTAGCAGGATAATCTAACAGCTAGATAGCGTGGGGCAGGGGTCGGTTCTACTGTGACTTGTTCATGCAGCAATTAGCACAGTGAGGCCTCAGATTAGTGTAACAGCTGCTATCTTGGTGAAGACCAGACGCTTTGCTGTGGATCTCCAGAATTAAAAGCACAGCTGCTGTGCGGATCTCAAGAGTTAAGTGCAGTAGCTGTCAGGCTTGCATCCTTGTCACTTGGAGGGGCAGTGCAGCTGAGTGATGGGCTGCATTCCTGCAGGGCACACAACAATAGCACTGGCACCTAAGGGGCTGCTGTAAGGGGCCAAGGCAGGAAAGCGCAAGTACTGCAAATGTATTTATCTGCAGTGTGGGAAGAGTGTGGTTCCTTGCACTTTCATCCCTGAGCATTTATATATAGGCTATACCCAACCTGTCTGTGTCTAATTTGGTTAGCATCTCAGTGATTATCAAGTTCCTTTACCCCCATCTGATTTTCAAATCAACTGCAAGATTCAGGATGTGATAGGGAAGGATCTTAAATGTTCACAGTGAGGTCAGCTTTCCAACTTTTAGCAAGCTAGAAATACGTATTTAAGACAAAACATGGAAGTCCTACAAATCATCAGTGAATGCCTGTGTTCTCTTTTTCAGGAAGTACGCTTTGGCTTACACATCCCTCTCGGTACAGAGTTCCCCAGCAGTCTTGCTGGACAGTTTGAAAGTGATTACCTTGGTAACGCCACTTCCCACGGCCAAAAAAGCTTCAGGCAGCTTGTCTTAGTATTGCCTTTGTGCTCAGTGCTCGTAACAATTACAGTGTAAGTCCCTAATTATCCTGCCTCATAACAACTTTCCTTCTCTCCTGCTGGAGCGCTTGAAAGGGTGAAGTAGAATAAAGCAAGGATTTACAGCTCTGAAACTTGTTCAAAATCAAGTCCTGATGACAAACTAAAATGCATTACAAAAGAAAAATGTTTTGATTATCAGTTTCCTGGTGCTACATCCTCCTGTTTAACACTAGTGTACACACACACACTTACTCTTCCTTTAAATCTCAGATGAGAATATGAATATGATGCCAATTAAGAGTATAATGCTAGAACTACTAGCATCCAAAAAGGATGTGGCTAAGTGGGAGCAAGACAAAGTGGTCGTCTGGTTTTGTTTTCCGAGTTCCTCTCGTGATATGGTTTTCGGGTGTTGAGCATCCAAAACTGTACGGAGGTCAAAGAAACTGTACCTACTTGATGTTTCTGAAAGTTGGGTATTAGTTGTTCTGCTGCACCCTGTTCCAAATGCTGCTGTCTTGCCTGTGTTATGGCAATGAATGTCTTGCAGTGAGTCTGACAAATGTCCATTTGTCCCAGGATTGTAAAGCTACAGTTCCATAAGGAAAGCTGCGAAGGTGAGGAGATACAGAGTTTGTGATCTTTAGCTCAGAGGCAGCAGCGGGATGCAATATGCTCCTCTCAGTGCTATCTTGTCCCGTTTCAAGGGCTGACATTGGACACTTTCTTAACTTAGATTTGAGACTGTTGTAATTGCTTTGCAGTTGAATTCAAGGACTTGCTGTATTAATAAAAACAAACAAACCCCACATGGAAGTAGCTCTTGAAACTGAGGAAAATGCTTCTACATGTTATAGACCTCGATGTCTCCTCACATTTAAATGATTGTAGAAGAACACAGATTTGTGTTTCAGGATCTACTGGAGATACTCCTTGTGGAGAGAAAGCAGGAACCTTTTGTTAGCATGGGATTGTACTGTTTACATAGGTAATATCTAGTATTATGACAAAAAAATCTGTTAGTATTTGTTAGAAAAAATCCGGCTCGTCTCTACATTATTAGGAAGGCATATGTCTTTGTTAGGGAAGCAAAGTGACTCTTAAACGCTTCTTTTGTTGTTGATGGAAATTCCATGTTCAATTGTGATGTGTCAAGTATGAATGTAAAAGATCTGCCATTCCACAATAGCTGTCTACAATATATCCTGATGACAGTGAAGCCAAATTAATCCGCTGCATGTCGGTCAATATTTGCAATTGTTTAGAGAGTTTCCTTGATGGACATTTATATAAATAGTGGTTCATTGTCCCTTAAGTGGATGTCACCTCCTGAGAGACATAATCTCCCAGGGGGAAAAAACAATCATGGCAAACCTATCATCAGTCCATAGACTGAGGGACATTCATTTTCTTTTTGTTTCACTGTGAATACCTATTCCATGTGCCTGACACTTTTTTTTTTTTTTTTTTCCACTTTCTGTAATGTACAATTACAATTGTCTAGTTTGTGCTATTTCTTAGCAGAGTTTGGGATGGTCACATTTCACACATCAAATCCTTCATACAGAGCAGAAAGAGACGTGTATAGATTTTTTTTTTTTCTTGTGCACAATTGTTATTGGAAATTAAGGATTCTCCTTTTTCCCTGTGAAATACAAAGTCAGGTTTTTAAAATCAAGACTATACAGTTAAAATGTTAAGATACTAAACATTTCTGTGAAATTCAAGAACTTATATGGACTTGGACTAATTCACAATTGTAGTTTGCAATTCAGATATGGTATGAAAGGGACACCAGTATGTTCAGCTCATCCTTAGTAGCTTCCCTGTCTTCTCAGGTCTTCTGCCAAACCCTTCTATAGTGCTGACAAGAGCCATCTCTGCTCTTTCTCTTCTGTAACCCAGGCATCTGTAGATCGCCAGGCTGTTCAATATTGAAACCCGCTTATGTAGCACAGCAATAGGTGATATATTTTTTTTCATGTGAGCATTTATTTAGGAAAGAACAAGGTTTGGTTAACAGTGTCTCACTGTGCGCTTTAGCAAATTTATCTTGACTGTGCTTCACTCGATTACTGATAGGTTTCACCCTATGCTTGTCCACTACCATGCGTCACAAAATAAGTAGTGGCTTCACATTCCCTAGATGTTCCTTTGAAAACTTATCCAAATAAATGTCTTTGCTCCTCAATACCTTTGTGAGACAAAAAAGTTTTGCTTCTGGTTCTTCTAGTCTTCCATTTTTAAAATTCGTTGTGTTAGGAAACCTCTCAAAGGAACTTCCATCTACACAAGTGGATTTTATTTATAGAAGAGCAGAGCTGGTTCTCCTGCAGGAAGGACGTATTTCTTCTGTCAGAAACAAAGAAATAAGCAAATTAAAACAAGGAAAAGGTCTATTTTGGCTGTGCTTACTAATTAAAGAAGAATTAAAAGGCAAAAGATGGGTAGGGGAAGGGAGATCAGAGTTTGATTTGCTGTTCGGCCTCAGTTTGTAACTGTTTTTCTGGCTCATTGTTAGAAAATTCTCTTCCTGTGCCCCTGGTGTCACGAAAGAGCAAGGAGAGAAATCTTGGGATCACAGATGTCTATGGAAATGGTATTAACTTCAACCCACAATGAGCAAGTTACAGTGCTCAAGAGAGGGACTGACCTTCTGTTAGCCCAAAAAAACACAGAGAGGGAAGAACTGTTAAGTCACTGGGATGCTTGAAAAAAGTGTCCTGAAACCATCCTTTTTCTTTCTTTTGTGCTGTGAATGGCTCAAGCTTTAGGAGAATGAATTGTGTCCTGACAAGCTTGCCTGTCAGTCTGTGACACCAGTAACATCCAGCCCTAAGGCAACTGGTCCTCAGCCTTGTGTACTTGCCATGCTGGCCTGTGGGCCCTCCTTGCCAGCTTCGAGGCCCGACATGTGGACAAGGATCTCGGGAAGCAGGACTTGGTTGTTATCTGTGCCTGCCTGACTCACCATGTTAATAAGTTATGGATATGTGGGTCACTTCTTTCACTCTAGTTCTAGTCCTTCCCACTCGACCTCCAAAACTTCCAGACACATGAGGATTTCACAAACAGGCTGCACAAGGGAAAAATACATTGTTTGAACTCTTCTGTTGGTAGGAAATTCAGTTCAAAGGTGGGCGTTTTCTGTGCCAGAGAGGCATGATTTCTGCGCTTCTGTGCCTTGCGATGCTTGGGTTTCATTTGCAATGATTTTACTTACAACATTTAATAACTGAACAGTCCTTTAAAAAAAAAATTAAAATTAGAGTTAACAGTGACTTCTTTGTGTATACATGTTGGTGGTATGTGAGATTAGTTTTGTTTAAAGCTAATCAGGAAACAATTATTAAACAAAATTTAAAAGAAAGCAAAACATGTTTGTGGCTTGATTATATACAGAAGCTGCTGGAGCACAGCAGAAAGTGGCAGAATAAATAGACAAAAATGAGACTGGATTGATAAATAATTGTAGCAGTATTTGAAAGAAAGGTAGTTTACAAGTAAGTACTGTGTTTCACACAAAGGACTAGGGCATTCTGTGGTGCTCCCATGATATTTGTGCTTGGCCGCATGGGGCTGTCAGTATCTTAGTATCAGGAGCACTAATGCCCTTCGGCATGCCTACAAGTAAAGGATGTGCTATCCAGTGTGGCAGCTGAGGGACAGGAGAATATAGCTTATTCAAGGTTACCCAGGAACTGTTGAATTCCTGTGGCAAAAGCACTGGAATTAATCCCCTGTTGCAGTGCTGGTGAATTCGTCTATATGTGGACTCCTAGACAATTGATATATAGCAGAATAGCTTTGCAGGTTTCCAGATTTTGGAGGGTGACTTAGAACGACCCTGGCAGAGGGTGTTTATTCCGGTTCACAGTAGCAGGTAGGGCTAGAGGAGGAATTAGTGTGCAATGCACAGCTGTAGGACTCTCTGGAGTCAGGTTAATAGCTTCAGTCCCTGAATGCCCATTTCTGAATCCACTCTCAGCTCATCTGCAAGAAATCTTGTTGCCACTGCAGCACCAAGGATTGTCCTGATCGGTGCTGCCATTATCAACGTCACTTTGCAGCTATGTAGAAATACTGTGTGGGCCTCATTTCAGAAACCCCTCTTGTAGAGCAGGTAAAATTTTCCCATTTTTAGAACAGTCACTGTTGAACAAAAGCCATATTAAAGTGCTTTATAAACTACAATAGTAACTTATTTTTTCTCTTGTTATTACCGTTTTGTTGAACTCCCTATTAACAGCGAGAAATTCACATTGCAACATGTTGGTGCATGACTTATCCTAGGATATGCTGTCTTTTGGGTTGTGGCCCTACATGAGGCAGGAAGGTGTCTCATAAGTGGCTTTTACCAACAAATTAACTCAAAGGTAATATTCCTACACTTCACCAGTGCTTTTTTGTCTGTTCCATTTGCCCTCTGCCTCTAATGTTAAAGGAGGTGCCAATGACAAATAATTTTGGGCAATACCCTGTTTCTGGTATTGCTTGGATGTCGATAATATTTCTCTGCAATGCAGCCTCAGGGATTGTCATATCCCCCACCCAGTGGCTTGCAAGGAATGCATTGGATAATGACAAACTGCAGTGTGCTGTGCTCGGAGAGCTAATGAGGTGCTTTGTTCTTCAGCGTCAGTACATATTTCATCTACACCTTTCATGTACAGAAGTGGAATTTTAACTGGCATTATATGCATCTAAAAGGAAGTGAAATTCTAATGCAAGTGTAGGTACTGATATCCTAACCATAATGATTTCATTATGTCCTCCAAACTCAGCATCAGACTGTCCTTGGGGGAAATGGAGGTTTTGAATGTAAGGTAGGAAATTACCAAAGGGAATTGAGGATGCCCTTCTGAAAGGGTGTCAAAGATGCTGTGACTTGTTAGAAGGAACAAGAGTGTGATACATGCTCAGACAGTGCTTTATAAGGCTTTCCTTCAGACTAAGCACCTCTATTGAATGCTAAGGCTGAATTTCTACAAGGTGAATGTAACCATATGATAAATGTGCAGGAAATATAATTTCAATCTTGTCCTTTCTTGCTTTTTCTATGTATTTAAAAAACAAAAATCTCATTGTGCTACTTAAAAGGCTGGTATTTTCAGACGATTACTCTGGGTGGGAATGAATGGGGAAAATATGCATTTTGACTCTTTAAGAAAATGATGTGTCTCCTAATACTATCAAAGTGGCACATCAGCTGTTGGAAAAATTGAGCATTGCTATCTGTGTAAAAGGATGCTGTTTTGAGTGCTATAAAATACACCAACTTGCTCAAGTTGTCTCTTCTATTGTATAGACTCTTATTGTATCTTCATCACTGCTGTGTCTGATCATCCAGCAGTAGTGAATGAAGTGATACAGCTAATATCTGCCGTGTGCTCTTTCACTGTTCTCTTGCAGGGAGAGAAGTGTATGTAGTGAAATGTTTTATTTGGGATTTTTTTTTAACTGTGTGTATATACAGGCTTGCACGTGCTGCTATGCACTTGTGCTAAGAGGTCAAGATCTAAGAAAGAGCGTGGTTTGTGACATTTCACAATCCAGCTGATTCTCAGGATAACTTTGTCTTCTGCCCAGCTCAGCCTATTGCATTGTGTTGCTTTTGCCAGAAGACCAAAACTGTCTGCAGAGGTCTTGAGCTCTGGAGCAATGCCAGGTAGTAGGTAGTGACCCAGTCTGAGGTTATTTTGACAATGATCTACAACCCCAAAGAAGAATCTCAACAATGTAAAACTTGGTTTCTTTGCATGTCTGAGTCAAACTGCAGCTCTGCTTCCCTCCAGATTGATGCAAATTTCATGGATTTATTTACTTGCGCTAGTGTGTGTCATCGCCCCATCCCTTCCCCATGTGAGTCACATGGTGGAAATGAAGGGTGCTTCCTGAAGTACCGATGCTCTGAAAGAAGAGTTGCTGGTTGTGTCTGCTACAACTGCTGGAAAAGTTCTAGTGTTTCTTCTTACCCCCTGCACTGTTCATCTCCTGCTCCTCTGTTGTGTTGCCATAGACAGCTCTCTCTTACCAGAAAGTAACTTAAATGCAGTGTTAATAACATGAGTAGTACCAGTGCTTGGACGTAAGTGGGAAATGGGTTAAAGGATGGAGACTAGGGGGCCTTCTGCCTTCTGGTAAATCTCTGCACTGAAACTGAGCTGCAAAATTTCTTAGTTGCTTGGAAGATGTCTCCTGTGTCTGTTTGTTGCTGCCTGCCTATATTATCAAGATCTTCTTTTGGAGCAGTATTTCAAGGTGATCTAGAATCACTATGTTGCAGACACATTAGTGCAGACTAAATAGAAGAAGATAAAAGGCAAGTTGATGCAATCATATTTGCAGAACAATAGAAGTGAGAGGGATCAAAGGCAAGCACATGGCTGGGTCACTTTGCTGGAGTACTCCCGACACATAGCTTTCTTCACTTGAGCTGCTCTTAGCAGTTTTCCAGGGTCTTTGGAGCAGAAGTTGGAAGCATGCCCAAGGAAGGTGTTTCACCATTATACGTTAATTTTTATTTACTGCTCGACAGCTGAGAACCAAAGAGTAGAGTCTGTTCTTTGATACATGGCTGACTTCTTACACACCTCTTTAAAGTCCTCTCATCAGCAGGAGTTATGCTTCAGCCAGTCCTGAGGCCTAAGGTGTTGAATGCCTCTTTGGTACGTGACAGATCTTCTGAAGGTACTAAAGCTGGAAGCACCATCAAACTTCCAAATTGTTTGTGGAGTGTATAATGGCCCATTAGAGAAAATAAGAAAGTTAGGGAATAACAGTGAAATGTCCAAGACCTACAATTGCTCCTCATTGAACAAATGGTGTTACACTGCAGCACCTCAGTTTTCCTCCCTGCAAAGAAGGGGATCATTACCCTCATCTGTAGAATACTTTGAGGCTGACAGCTGAAGGGGACTGTGGAAGTGTTTGGATTAATTACTATTTATTATGGTGTTACTGTAATGGCTACCACTGCTATAATCTGATGTAAGTTCATTTATATAATTAAACAGTTCTATTGTCAACAGAGATTTGAGTTGCAGCTTAACTGTCCTGGTATATTGAGACAATGTAGAAACTTCCTTGTGACTTGCTGTGGTGCAGACCCATTGCTCTCCTGGATTTTAGTGAGGATTACTTAGTGAAGAAATGTGCTCTAAATCTGAGTAGCCAATCTGTTTGTTTTTTGAGGAGCACTGTCCTCTGAAAATTTGGATGTACATATACTTAGATGTTTTCGTAACAGCTAAAATGAGTCTGACTTAATGATGTGTTCCTCTAGTAAAGACCAGACCAGCAGGTATAGAATAGACATTGGTAAAAACACTTAAAGGATCAAGTGCCAAATGTTACAACTCAAGAGGGGAGTCTCAAGAGAGACCTTGGGGCTAAGAAGGAACTCACTGTTTACTCAGACGTTTCCTTACAGAAACTGTGGAAGTCAGTAGCTTTTGCGAGAAGGAAAGGATTGATGGGCAAAGGTGAAATGGCACTGGTGAAAGCTGAACTGCTTCTTGATTTATGGCAGCCACCCGCAGCACACTGAGCACCAAGGGCTGCTCAGGTATTGTGCTGCTGGCGTTAGCCAGGGAAAAGGGTGGATGGTCTGGTTTTGAGCCAGACATCTTCTAGGTTTTTTAAATATGACCCACAATGCTGTCATCTTGCTCTGTCCAGGGAGAGAGTTTGCTCCAGGAGAAATCTTGTATTGTTTTGACTGAAGACTCTAATGTCCAAAGGGAGAAAAATGACCCCTCTTCTCATCCAAGATGGATATTTTGTAATAGATTGGTTTTATGACAGTTTGAGAATGGGGCGTTTCCTTAATCTTGTTTTTTATCATCACCCTCCCTAGCTATTTTGTATGGTGTTTGGAGACGTTCATTAATCATGGCAGCGTTGTCATTTCAGATGGGTTTGGTGAGGCATCCAGCATGTTAGTGCCTGTGAGCTGGCTGCCTCCTGCTCCAGCCAGCCACAGGATCACACCAGTCTGGCACAGGAATAAATAGCTTTACCTTCCTGCATCTTGCAAATCTGCTGAGTGGGTCAGTCTGACTTCTTTCTTTCCCTGGCTTGCTTCCTTCCTTCCAGCTTTCACTCTGCTGTGCCTTTGAAATACACAAGAGATGGTATAATACCAGTTTTACAGAATGAAAAGAGAAGTGAAAAGACTTGCCCATGTTCAGGAAATAAATAAGGCAAGAGACAGAAAATAAACTCCTTAATTCCCAGAGCCTGTCTGGTAGAGTCAGAGCAATCCCCACTGACAGCTCCTCTCTCTGCCTCTTACCATTTCTCTCCCATATACATTTGAAGAAAGTTTCAGGACTGCATGCTTCCTTCTACAATGCTTGATCTGTTTTCCCCTGTAGTAACCGAAGTGGTTTGAGATTCCCGGGTCCTTTTAGCTGTAACGGCCTTTTTTCTTTGTTTAGCTACAATTTAAATACCAGCCAGACTGTGTCAGAATTGTTACTTGCCATGACTACTTCTGACTACCCTCAGCTGCTTTCTTGCATAGGCTAATAGAAGTGCTTGAGAGCAAAGTCTAGTAATGCAATTTCCTTTCTCAGTAGATCTCATTCCCGCTCTTAACCCGTTCACCTCCTCAATAGCAGTATTTGGGAAGCCACGCTTCTGGTTTAAGATTAAAGACACTTCAGAGATTAGTTCCATAGCATCAGAAGATAATGAGACAACTTTTGTTGCACAGGTTACCAAAAGTGCATTTAGCAAATATGCAAATATCCCTTTGCAAAAGAAACTCAGTGTGGACAGAAATGATGGAGGAGAAAGAGGAAGAAGCCCTGAATTTAATTGTCTCTGGGACTGTAGGTGGTTTCCAGGCCATGGACTGATCACTGGTGTTGTGGAGGGGTTATTTGAAGGTGACAAATACTACTATTTTTTTGTCAGTAATGTCTGGAAAATTAACTGTATAAATTCTGTCAAAGTAGGTGTGGACTAGATTCACCAAATTCAGAACTTCAGTCTGTATATGCACTTGTTCCACAGTTGCCTATGTTTTGAATGTGGGGTGCCTGACACATCCCTATCTTAACTGAAATGCTACAGCGTAACAATCAGGGCATGCAGCAGTTAAAACAGCTAACAGGCTGGAGTGCAGCTATCATAACCTGAGCATGTCACTCTGAGCAGAAAATAGGTACCTAAAGCTATAAAGTGCCTGATCAACCCTGGGGCTGTGCTGATGCACAAGTGGGTCTCTAAATGTTGCAGTGCAGCATTTTCCAGCCACTCTTTTTGGCAATTTCTAATCATCTGAACTTGTTAATGAATTTTTACACTTGGAGGTTGGCTACACAGTGGGGTAATACACTGATTTTATTTAATATTTTTTTTTCTCAGTTAAATGTTCTCTTCTACTTCAGAGTGTACTTGTATGAATTTGTGTACCTTTTTAATGCATAAAAATGGCTTCATAGTTAAATGTTTTCCTTCCATGTCAGTCTACTTCACTTGTCTTCCTTAGTGGTTCTTGTTCTGAGGGCAGGAAAGAAAGGGATGAATGAAGTCTCCGTTTTGTGCTCAGTTAGTTATCCAAACACACTTTGCTTTGTCTAACAGCTTCATGTTTTTCACTAGCAAGATCCCTCAATCATAATTTGATCTTTAGAGATGATTTCCAAGAACTTCTTTACAGGCAACTTTTGCATGCCATTTAAGAGATTTCCTTATCGATCTTAACTGTCATTCGTAATCTGTGAAAGAAAATTGTGCAACTGAAGAGCTCTCTTACACTTCTACAGTATAAATGTGATGTCACTCATTCTTTTAGTCTTTGTGGTGTGTGGGTTTGGTTTTTTTTTTTTTAATCCTTTGCTGACATTTAGCAGAAGCAGTATAAACAAGGTTTCTAGGTAATGCAGTTAAGTTCAGTGTTTTACTGCAGTGATTGAGTGCTCTATCATGTCTGACACTATCGCTCACTGATTTCCTTTCATTCCCAGATGTGAATTCTTATCATACCCTTTGCCTCTTCTACCCGCTGCAATTAGCTCAGCTAAAGTAAAGATAAAGTTTCTAGAATCAACCATATTTCATTTCATTATTGTTCTAAAGAAAAATCAGAGTCTCTTTCATTGCATGTTTGGAGCACCTCAAATAAATAGCAGGTCAAATTACTAATCTATTAGCTCTTTGTCTGCCATGGTATGCGCAGTTAGTCATGAAATATTCATGCAATTCAGAAAAAAGCTTGGGGGGGGGGGAGGAGGCAGCTCCTGAAATAAAACCACAGTATCATAAGGTCAATCAGTTTGCTGCTCTTACTCAAGCGCAGGTCAAGCCTTTCATCCTAGAAACTTTGCCCAAGAATTATTTACTTTCAGCTGTCAAGCTTGTTAAATGATTACCTAAGTCAATAGCGTGCATTTTCTTTATTCACTTGAAGATTTTTATAAACGACTTTTTTCCCCCTAAAGGATTACATTTTTACAGTACATGATTCTCTATGTGTAAGCTGTTCACAGAAGTCCTAATCTAGCTTCAAATTAAATCGATTGGCAACTCCTGTTGACTTCAGTCAGAACAGCATAGCGCCTGTCTGTCTTCATGCATTTGAAGAAAATCCATTCAGCAGTAGAAAGCACATTCAATAGCACGTAGTTATAAGACTACTGGGATTAAAAGAATATGAAGTCGCATATGCGCATAAGTACAAAACTAGATGTACTTTAGTTGGGGTTCCCACCCCATCTCCCCATCCAGCCCTGGAGAATGAACAAACACATGATAAAAGATGAGATAATGTAACTTTTAAATATAAAGAAAAATAAGAACCTATGATAAACTTATGCTACTATTGTGTTCATTATTATAATATCAGATTACCTTCTTCTGTGTACTAGTGACATACACATTTTTTCTTCTCTTGTGCTTCCTCATCAGTGTGAAAAACGTGTAAGGGAAGGTTTCGGTTTGAGGGTGATTTTTCCTATTTAAATGCATGTATGTATTAGGGAAGGTGAGAAGAATCCAACTTGTAATCTGGAGCAAGAGGTGACAATGTTGGCTCCAAGGTTAGTTGAAGGCAATTAATTTCATGGATTCAGGCTGATGCTTGTAGAAGCTTGCGTCTTTTTCCATTATGTCAGGTGAACAAAGTGTTGCCCGTCATCTTTATTTCAGCACTTTGTTTATTTTGATTAATCTGGTTCAAAGTTTTGGAAACTTTGCGGATTAACACATGGGACCCTGGTTTTATATTTGTTGGCCAGTATGTTGCACTCTGAGCATGCACACTGCAGTATCTTGTAGCACTTGCAAGTGTCTAAACACATCTGGATTTTTGACACAGTCCAAGACAGGAATGACTTTCTAATTCAGTGTGGAGAGTCAGACTAATCAGAAACATTAACTGAGGATACATAAAATTGTGGAGTCATAGGGATGTTGGCTGTAAGGGACATCTAGTCCAGCATCCCTCTCAAGGCAGAACAATTGCAATTGAGCCAGCTCTTTGTCTAGCTGCATCCTGAAAACCTGCAAGGATGACTATTTAACCTCTTCCAGGTTCTCCAAGGTGACCTCCTGCTGGAGATTTTTCTTTTTTTTTTCCCCAAATATCCAGCCCAAATCTCCCACGCCTCAATTTCCAGTTGCAATTTTTTGTGCCATGTTACCCTGTTTGTTACTAAGAGTTTAGCTCCATCATCTTCATAACTGCCCTTGAAATAGCTGTAGGCTGCTGTTAGAACCTCCTATTGCTAAGCCGAGACTAAACACATTAGAAAGGACAAAATATTTCATAGGCAAATTTTACTGTAGTAGAAAATATGTCCTGTGGCACATGCCACACATACACATCACCAGTGGCTGTTGAAGCTGGGGAATCATGGTAGAATAGAAGCGTGACCCATAAAACATGAAATTTCCACTGGCTGCTAGCCAGTGTTTGTCTTGAACAATTTAAAGCTCCACCCTGTAGCAGGATACCCTGCCCAACAGCAGGCTCAGGAAGTGACACATGGATTTGTTTTTTGAATAAGAGCCTTCACTGGCATGAAAAGAAAATGTGTCTAAATCCAGCTGCCTTTGTGCATCCTCCAGCGTAACTGACACATTCCCATAACCTGTTCCTTTTTAGTTAGTGGTATGTGTGGTCCTTTGGTCTAACACGCTACCGTTAGAGATGGAGGAGTCATGGGGAAATGGAGCTGGTGTTGGGTCCAGCTACAGTGTGTTATTTCTAAAGAATCGTGCAAACACCTTCATGTTACCCGTTTCCAGATAGCACCTGCAGTGTTGTTGCTGCGATGTTTATGGCAATGTATAAAGTAGTTCAATAAAGTTTCCAAGACTCCAGCTAAAAAAGATTTGCCGCATAACTTATATCAAATCACCAGACCAGTGGGAATTTTTTGGCTTACCATAAATCCTAAAGAGGTAAATACAATACAGATTTAGATATCCTGAAGTGTTATGTTTATCTCAAATTACTGCATTGTATTAAAATGCTAAAGCAAACCCATTTGCAATATGTGCTGCTCTTAGGAAACTGATGCTGGTTGAAGAAATGTTTTCTGGGATATGTAGATGCTGCTTTTTTCATGGGAGGGGAATTGTCATTTCTTGTGCCATCCCATTGACTATGCCTTGCAGTAAAGCATTCATGATTTTGTAATATGGAAGTTAGGATTTTTAATGGGAAATACCCTTTTTTGTTGCCAGGAAGTGGAAAAAATACATGGTACACTTTGAAAAGATGATTTTGTTGGTAGTTATACAATCAGGATTTCCTTCAAGAAAAGGCAGGCTTAGGAGATTGTGAAAGAGCTTGTTTTATATCTGTGTTGACTCGTAAACTGAGGTGCCATCGACTTTAAAAGTGCTGTGCATGCTGTTTCTCTGCATGGTCTTCTGCTGTGACGATGAAATAAAGATCAGGTGCTGCGCAGCCCATTGAGGTCGAAATGCCAAATGCTGTTATCAGCTGTGCGTGCTACTGGATAATGGCTGCATCAGTCTCTGCTGCTGGGGAGGCTGTGGGGACCTGCACGACAGTCCCCGTGGGAGCCTGTGATGCTCACCTCATTGCAGTGTGGGACGCTCCCTCCCTGGGTGCTGCTGCTGGCACACCGAGCCCCAGGCCCTTGCGTGCTCTGCTGCACAGGGCTGGATAGATCCCTGTAGTTAAAGATTGCAGATCGAAAAACTAATTATGCGGTTATGTCACACAGTGAGCTCTAAAACAAGAATTGGTTTGGATATTGTCTGACAAACATATCCCGCAAAGCCAAAACGAGGTGCAGCCTTCTTTCCTGTGCTAGCTTTTATTCCACCTATACAGGAGAGCGTCTGCACTTGTATTTCAAGTTCTGTTTAAATCATTTGGAGATGTGCTGCTGTGGAATGCAGACTCCTAACTCCTGTTGAAGGCACTGGGAGAATTGCTGCATAGAAAATTTCTGCCTTTATTACCATAAAGAAATAGAAACCCACCATGCATTGTCAGGGATTTGTGTGTTAATTATCACATTTCTCAGTTGAATCTGGTCCATGGCGACATACCCATAAGGAAGTATTAAATCTACAGATGAAGAGAGGAGCACAGCTGATTAATGATTGTCATGATTCTTCTCATTTGCAGTTGGAATCTGGAAAGGGCACTAACTTGCATTCTGGTAGAAAATTTATTTAATACTCCTGTATTTCTCTTCCTTGTCTTAAATGATTTTTCTCTGTCTGATTTTTAAGGGGTGAGAATAATAAAATATTAAACTTGGGAATATAAAGGTCTATATTCAATGTTTGATGTTATTACAGAATATTTAGAAATTGGTCTTTGATCTGTTCAGTATTGTTCCAAAGGTCAGGTCTAAAATCAAAGCTCTGCACTGGATATGAGAGATATGAGCTCCTTTCCCAGCTTTTCTACTGATCTGCAGATTTATGATGTTGCTGAGATTTTCCAGTTTTGCCATCTCTAAAGTGAGAATAATGATACTGATTTCCTTGGCAAGGTGTTTTGATGATAATGAATGTGAAGAGTTATTAAGAGCTGGGTTTTTATTTTCAGAGAAATATTACATTCAAATGATTTTTATTTGTCACTGAATTAACATACTTTATTTGTGAATTTTGCAACTTTTCTTTATCCTCTGTTGGAATAATTTTCATTGACAGTTTTCAAAAGGTATTTCATTTTAGTCTTGAGAATACTTTTTCAGGGTTTTTTTTGTTTTTAAAGTACTCCTGGTGGATTCTAGTCAGTACATGTTTTCCTGTACTTACATTTTTATTTAAGGAATAACAATGGAGACAGCAGGTGTGGTGACTGATTCTGGTGATTGATTGACTAGTTAAGTGCTGATGTCTATAGGAGGAGTTAAGGCCATTTTTATAAAATTGAAAATGAAAGAAAATTATAAGGGGGTGGATTTTTGTTTAGTGATTGAGACAGCTTTTGCTGTGTATTGTTAGAAAATGAATTTCCTGCACAGTAGCAATTAGATTTCTTGAATTATATTATCATTCTATTCAGTTTAATATTACAGTTGTCACTTACATAATGAGCCTTCTGTATGCAGCTCTGATACACTGAGCCTCGCTATTTCACACTGGGAACATGAAAGAAATAAATATCTACATCTGGATTTCCCCGCGTG
This sequence comes from Nipponia nippon, assembly GCF_047370975.1. Classification (NCBI taxonomy): domain Eukaryota; kingdom Metazoa; phylum Chordata; class Aves; order Pelecaniformes; family Threskiornithidae; genus Nipponia; species Nipponia nippon. Next base: position 77,505,143 of record NW_028262369.1, on the reverse strand, counting down.
TCCAATAATCTGCACAGTAAGTTTTCAGATCCAAATGGTGGAACAGGCACATCTAGACAGATGTACGTGTGTGTGTTTATACTTATTTGTAAATGAAGCCATCCTTTAACTTGACATGTTACTATTTCTGTCCACTTCAATGGAACAACGGCGTATTGTAGGATGTGCACATTTAGGCTTTAGACTGTTTCTGAGCTGCTTCCCTTGAAGTAAGCAAACCAGTCTCCTATTTGTTTGGGTTTTTGCCAATATGCCATGCTTGCTCAAGGTAGTCGGCAGTATCAGAGCATCTGAAATGCTGGGTTCCTGACAATAGCTCACTTCCCAGCCAGCTCCAATTCAGGCAGGACTCTGGTATGTTTCCTGTTATGGTAGTGCCTGGTTATTTCCTTTTTGTGCTTATTAGGTCTTGCATGCTTAATGAAATTATGCTCATTAGAGACTCCAAAATGCACACCAGTCTCTATCTGGTATTGTTTCAGATGATCCATGGAGTTTCTCTTGAGTTTGTACCCAAATCAAATTGTGCCAGTTTCCACATGTCTGCAGTTCTGCAGGGCCCTGCTGCCCCGTGGGGTGAGAGCGCCCAAGAGATGGGTATATCGCCACTCTGCGACAGGGACTCTGCAGAGAAAACAGGGGCAAGGAGACCTTGTGGATGAGGGGACTTGCTGCCTGGCAAATGCCTGTTCATGCGGTGGGAAGTTGGAGGAGCACCGAAACTCTGAAGGGGAGCCTTGGCAGTGAGCGAAAGGGGCTGTGCACAGCCACTGGCATAAGCCCTGGGAGCCAAGGCTGGTCTGTCAGGGAGAGACCCGCAGCCCGTGTCAGGGATCCGGTGGTGCATTGCAGACACCCGCTTCAGGCACCCACTTGGCCTCCACAAGCTTAGCTCAGTTGGTAACCTCCTCATGCACCAGCCAGATGACTCAGGCTCAGAGGTGGAGACAACAGATGGGTTCAGCTGCAGCATGAGGGATTTCAGGAAAATCAGGCACTTAGAGGCTTGGCTTGGACATTAAAAGTAACAGTGTTTGTGCTTGACGGAATAGGCTTGTTGGCTTCAAAGGCACCTACTTCGTGACATTATCTGCAAAACTTTCTGTGTTTGTATGAAGAACATGTGACTGCTTGGAAAGGGGAAAGTTGTGATATTTTTAATAGAGAGAGGGCTAGTGGATAAATAAAAAGAGTAACTGAAGAGTCCATGGCTTCGCTGCCAAATCAAATCAGATTTTTTTCAGCCATTGTCTAAGAGTTATTGGTGGATGTGCTGTGCCTGATAGAGGGATGCCGTCCTCATGGACGTGAGGACTAGTGGCCACAAATCAAAACAACAGCAAAATGTCCTTCCATAAGTGTGGTGCAGAAATGGTTTTCAAATCAAAGGGCCATTTTGTTAAACCAGCTAGTCTGGACTTCATGTTCCACAGTAACTCCTTGTTTAGCAGCAAATACTTTTTATGGTAAAATCATTGCTTCATTCATGACTTCTAGCTTTACGTGAATAAACCCTTTCCATTTCACCTACTTGCCTTGCAGCAAAATCACTTCATTTTGGGCTTTTTAAATAAATGTGGGTTGGAATGAGTGTTTAATTAAATAATAAGGACCTCTGTTGCTCAACTGTTAAATAAAGATCAAGCTCCATTTGGCTGCAAAAACTTTTCAGACATTGCTTAGCAAAACATACCTTATTTTTATAAAGGCATCTGGTGTTTCTGGACACAACATTCTCTGCTAACTCTAACTGCCAGTTTCTTTCAGTGGTGTTTTTATTGTCTTTCAAGACTTGCTAAGCTGCTGCCTTGCTGTGATTTGTGTCAGTAATGAAAACCAGTGGTTTGGAACAAGGTATAATCAGTCAGTTTTTCATGCATCCCATGACTAGCCGTTGTCTATCTTAACTTACTCCCATCATATATTTCTGAAGCAGTAAGTCTCCCCAAGGGACTCTTATTGAGCAGGTGTTGCCTTTTCAATTTTATCCTCGTTAACAATTAATCCTTTTTCACAGTTCTTTCTATAGGAAACAATAGGGTACGTGTTTCTCCTTCTCACAGTTTTTGTATACGTATGTCCAAGGAACGAAAAAGGACACACTTAAATTTTTAAGTATGTTGTATGGTCTGCTTTAGCTCATTGTAAACAAGGAATAATCTCTTAAATTCTGCTCCTTGTGTGCAAGGAGCAATGAAAACAAAAAGATTAAAATCACTTATTCTGTAGGATGGTGCTTGGTGATAGATCTTCGCAAGCAGAAGCATATTTCTTTTGGTAGTAACACTGAAGTCTCTTTTTTTTCCTTTCATATTCATAAAAAATTAAGAACGCAATGATGAAAATCAGTGTTGCATAAATGACATTATATGGTGGTAAGTAACATTAAGCAAATTGTATTTCAATGTTTTTTCTACATGCTTGTGAAAATTAGATTCTAGCTTAGGTCCTTTTTTAATTATTTTAGATGTTTAGATCATTCATATCTGGAAAGTATAGAAGTCCCGCAAGACTTGTGTGTTTGTTTAGTTGCCTACACATGAAACATTGCCAACTCTTGGCATCTGGAGTACGTGACTCAGGCTTTCAAATCACAAGGTTGGCTTAAAAACCTGTACATTTTAAGAGGCATTTTTTTGGTCACAGCCCTCATAAAGCACCTCTTCAGAGATGTATACCAGATCAGTGCATTGCTGGGTCTGTCATACGCTCCTAGACTTCCCAAGGCTGCTCTTGCTCATTTTCCTGTGTTTGAGGAGTGGCCTTTCAAAGGAGCTTTCTGAAATCTGCTCCGTTTCATCACCCCTTATGGGAGTGGATCTTCACGGTCTGGCTGCATGCTACAAGATCGCCCAACACCTTCCCCCTTGGCTCTGTGCCTCCATGCGCCCTTCCTCTCTCAGAAGTCCTGCCTTACCGTGCAGCCCTCGAGGGACACGTGTTGGCTGAAGCACTTAGCATGGAGCTTGAAACATTTACAAAATCTGATTTTTTTCCAGTTATTAAAAGAAACCGTGATAGACAGAACTCCTCTCATGCAATTCTCTATTTCAGTATCCTCAGCACTCTGAAGCTTTCTCAGGGCTAAGGTCAGAGTCTGCTCCTATGACTTGCGTTCTTTTTTTTTTTTCTGTGGGTGCAATCTGAGTCATGAAACAAGCCTGTGGACCTCACCTACTTTCTTGTTTAAACTTCCTTTAAATTAGCCTATGAGACTAATAGACTAAACATCATGTGATAGCCACGCGCCCAGCATCTTATTAAATGGCTGTGATAATTCATCAGGACGCTGTCTGCTTAACTATCACTTACCTGGAATTAATGCCAGAAAACTTGACTGGCCCTGGATGTCAGTGGATTTACTAACTAACAGATGATCTGTTTCAACTGACTGGCAAATCTTGGGGTACACTTGAATAAACAGCTTCAGTTGGGCTCAAGCCTGGATCATGTGTTATGTATCACGCCTCTATACACATCCTCTGCTCCTGCCTGCTGTGAGTTAGACATCACTTGCAGGTAAGGAAATAAGTGAATTCAAACAGCTGCTAAAGGCACTGTAATCTGACTTCACTTTTCTCACTTCTCACTGGAAGTGCACAGAAGCATTTGCTCGGTACAATGATAGAGGAGAAGTAGTTTGGAAAGCTGATGGGCTGCCACCTGAGCCCAGGGAGGCTGGACCGCACACATTCAGTGCACACCATTTAGCATATTAGCAGGCCCATCGTGAGGAGTTGGGAAGGGAGAGCAAAATCACCCAACAGTAAAGCTGCATCCCAGTGCTGTCTGGTACCAACTGGAGGAAGTTCTGTTATTAACACTATATGTTACATGTCATTGGCTACAAAAGCACACTTAAAAATGAGGTCAAAAATAAACCCATAGGAAATAAAAAGTATTAAGTATTAAGAACAATTTTAATGACCTTCCTAAAGACTTTGCTTTCTTCTATGTAATTCTCCTTTCTTTCTTGGAACTTGCTGAAGTCCATGGTTTTGTTCTTGGTTTTGTTTGTTTGTTTGTTTTTTGTTTTTCCTTTGAATAGGTGAAAACTGCCTTCAGAATATTTTTTTGCTTGCTGAAGTATTTTATCTTGAGAGTATTTACAAACTCATGATCAGCAAATTGCCAGGGTTTTCAATCAAGGACAAAAACTCCCACCAGCCAGCCTTTTCTGATAAAGAACTTTATCTGTACTTTAGCTTTCTCTTTTCCTGCTTAGATGACTCACTGGTCAGCTGAGTCATCTTCCAGCACGGCTGTTTACCAAGCTTCATCTCACATAGGACTCTACCCCTAAATCTCTTCACCAGCCACTTGTTGGCTTAGCAGTGCCAAGACTTGATTTGGATACAAACTTTCAATTTCTTTCTCTGAAATTGCATTTTGCATATGTTTTGTCACTTGAAATCTCCTTCAGTTATAAGTCTATTTTAATGTTTACATGAGCATCAAAAAGCTGGCATTTTTTCATAGCTGAAGCTGGAAACCATCCAAATGGGAAGATAGCAACATATTTTCTCACTACTCCCGTCTGCTCTCCCCTCCAATTGCAGGAATAAAGGCATGGGTGGGGAGAGGCAAACAAAACCCAGAAATGATTGTCCTAGATCTGGTCCTCTAGGGGAGTGTAGCTGCTTTGTCATTAGTTTTATTGAAAATGTAGTGTCATTAATTGATATTGTAGGCAAAAAGTCAGATTTCATCGGTTGGTGGACTAGGACAATACAGTGCTCCTGTTAAGGCTATGTTCTTTGCCCTGCTCCACTAACGCTGTTTCAGTACCACACTGGGAAATAATATTCAACTAAACATGGGCCACATAACTTGTTTGATGGTTATTCAACATAACCTTGAGATAAATAGCAGGATGTGCAGCACTTTGCTCACAGCACAGCCTGTTTCACAAACTATGGAACAAGTTACTTCTATCTTTTCAGTAGAGACAAGCGGTAAGTGGCCTTATTTTAAAATACTTAAGGATTTAAAATCAAAGAACACTTGAGAGAGTGATAAGCAGTGACCTAAATCTTTGAACTGAAATTTGAACTTAAGTTCTTTTGAAACTCTTTCAACACTCCCCTCCCTTTTTTTTTTTTTTTCCTCTGAGGACTGGCAGGGGCAGAGGGAAAGCAGCACAACCTTGAGGAAAATTCCATTAACTCAGTTAAATTTTGGAGGACTGGTTTTGCTGTTGTTGCTGTTTGTTTTTATTATCTGAGCACTCAGATAATTCAGAACTGTCACAAAGCTCAGATGTGGATCCAAACCCTCCTGTAGTTTTAGACTAGTAAGATAGATACTGGACTGTCTGTGGTGCCCTTCTTAAGCTGAATATGTTACCTACTTCACCTTTCTTCTACAAGCCACCTTGCAAGGTGTTTCTTTTACTGGCCTCAGTGCTTTAGGGAAGCAGGTGTCGTACTAAAAAGGTTGTTAGCTTTAAAACAAACTCAGCAAAAATATTGTGAAAGAAAACATAAATACATGGCAGCAGTGGTGCTGAAGTGTTGATGTATGTAGTATGCCCAGATTGGGCATCTCAGTCAATCTGTCTGGGGTATGTTTACCAGCTATGGATTTAATTTGTATTCTACAATGAATACCTTCATTTCAATAGACTGCTGATGATCCAAGGCTGGCTGTTAACCTTGGGACAGCCCATTGACAACTGTGAGAAAGGAAAACGCATAGCTAGCTGAAAAGAGAAGCTTGTGAACATACAAAGAAATGAGAGTTGACTCTGAAAGCTGCATAACTGAAATATTCTAATGCAGGAGAGTAGTAGATTTTATTTTCACCAAAATGTGTACCTCTGGGAAAAATACATTCTCTTGGGCCTAGCTCCTCTGGCTGGGCACTATTTCAGGATTGTGACATTGTAAATGAACATGAAGTGTACACTGCTAGAGTGGTATAAAACAGCTTTTTATATAATATGGATAGGGTGTATAATGATTTTTTTTTTTTCTTCTTTACTGGACACAGAAGATACTATTAGTTATAAGAAACCAAGGTCCTGATTCCTTGAAATCAATGGTAAAAATCTTGCTTGACTTTCAGGGGGATTAAGATGTTGCCTCTTGTTTGAGAATATCCCCAAGGAAAGACCAGTACTTGACTCTCTCTCTCTCTCTCTCTCTCTCCCTCTTCTGATATTACGGTCTGGCATGCATGTCATGGAAGATATGCACGCAACTGAACCTCTTGTTTCTCGCAGCAATGCATCTTCCTTGCAACAGAGCTCTGGTCTGTGAATTCTTGTTAATGGTATGTGCCAACATACACAACAGGTTAGGAAACCAATTTTGTAATGTGACAGGATGGATTTTCTGTTGGTTCAATACCACAGAGTCCTATAGAGTCAGACAGCTTAGAAAAATGTACAACACCCTTCATTTGAAACAGTTCAATAGAAACGTGTACTTTCTGTTCCTCTGCTTCCCCAGAAATCTGTCCATCTTTTGCTGCTTTAGACAAACTTCAGCAGTTTTGTACTGTACTTAAAAACAGACATTTGGCCTTTTGCTACTTGCACTTCAGCTATTTCAGGATATTGCCTTTACTTATGAGTTCTTCACTTAGACGCCTTATTCAAATAACTTTTCTTGTAGAGCTCCTTGTTTCTGCATTTCTAGCTTCAAGGCCCATGTGTAAGTGACAATGGCAAGTTGAATGTGATTTACCGATACCTTAATTTGCTTTGAAATATTTTGAAACAGTGTGTTGATAGTCTTTGCTATTGATGCAATTAATAGGATCACAGTTATACGTACAACTCATGTAATGATGTTGTATCTAGTAATTCTTGTATAGTTTCAGAGGTCAGAAATCTGGTTCTTTTCTATAACTGTTGGGTGGATTGTTTTGTTTTGAGTTGTTCTTCTATTTGCCGTATAACTTCCCAATGAAAGACTGTTGAGCCTAAATTCTTTTGTAAAACAGAAGTTGACTTTGTATTTTAGAGAAACAGTCACACAGGTTTTTCAGTTGCTAGGAGTAAAGGATGGTTTAATTATTCATCAAGACAGTCGTTGGTCACTCAAGATCCTGTGTTTATTGGCATCTAAGAGAAGATATATAGAGCACATTAAAGGATATATATTTTTTTTTTTCCTCAACTAGGGCTGTGCAGAATTAAAACCAGATATTGGAAAGTCATGGAGAAAGATCTTGCCCTGATAAATGTTCACAAAGAGCAGTTACTAAGCTATGCTAGTTCCTGGGATACAAACACCTTTGCATGTGGCCTCATCCCTGGGAACTGCACGGGTCAGTGAACACTTGTCAGATGTCTTTTGCTGGTATCTCGGACAACCTCACAGTGGAAAACTCTGTCGTCAGTTAACAGTTCTGAGCCTGGGACGCTGCATGATTTCACGCTCTCAACTGGCTACTGAATCATGTTGTACACAAAACATTCAGCTAGACATCGGTGCACCGTGAGTAACTCCCCGCAGTGCTGGATGTCACAGCGGCTTTGGGGCTTGACGGGGCTCCTGGCACCTGAGCGCCTCTCATCTGGCTGCTCCTGAACACTTAGCATTGTTGTTTGTGGATCTGCTCTTGAAGTGCCACAACAAAAGCCTTTTGGAGAGAATGGGCAGTATTGCAATATGATAAACTAAGCTACAAAACCCAAGTGCACAAATACGTATTAACGAAATAGATTCTAATGTCTCTAAAGTACCGAACCCTCTTTGGGCAACCACTCCTTTTTTAGTGCGTGGATTTTTGATGTGATAAACCCTGACAGCTCTTGCAGAGCCATTATAGCCTAGTACAAAATCAAATGCTTTTATTACAAAGACTCATAGCACCAAAAGACTTGTGATGGCTTTCTATTAAATATGGTTGTGGCACATGTAGTTTAAAAATATGACATTTCCTTTGAAACTGCTCTAGAGCATGTGTACAAGCCACTGTCCTAAATGTGATTATGCAGTCAAGATATTCTTCCCCCTTACTAGTGCAGTCTGCATTCTGTGAAAATAATAGTTGGCACTTAGAGGCAGTCTTTTCAAAGTCTCTTTCAATTTTGAGACTTTTAAAGTATTCTAAGACACTTTAGCATGCATTATACCTGTTTTACAGTTAAGAAAGCTGAGGTACAAACTGAATGATTTGTCTGAGATCACAGAATATGTCAGTGGTAAATCTAGGAAAAGAGTAATGGCGCTAAAACCTGTTGTTTCATAGCTCACTTAATGCATGTTCTCCTGTGTTGCTGTGTCTGGAGGTTAAAGTGCAGAAAATGCTTGTTCAGTTCAGAGATGCAGGACTACAGAAGCAGCATTTAAAACTTTAACGTGTATTTTCACTATTCCAGTTTGATTCTGTACTGATGTCAAGCCAAATTGCTTGGTTACTTTTGGCGGGGGGAAGGAAGTGGAGGGGAGTCTCGAGTAAAATGTTGTTGAGGTCAGTCAAAAGAGACACGATTGAGGCTGCTTGGAAATAGGAAAACAGAAAAGTTGAAACAACTAATTCTTTTGTGTAGCATTGCAAATAGAGCCCTCATGAGCTGAGAAAGGATTGTGGGAGTGGGGGAAGGGAGGAGAGCAGCATTTCACAAAGCAGCTAGCACAGCAGTGTTTCAGCAGAAGATGATTTTGGGGAGTAGCTGCTTGATAAAGTGCTGTTTCACTAGCACCGTAAAACAAAACATCTGCAGACTAGGTGTTCCTGTCTGTGCTGTCCCTGCTCCATTTGCAGATCACTGTTGTTGTCTGTACTACACACCAGCTATACAGTGTCACATTATAAAGTTTGACACCCCCCCTTTTTTTTTTTTTAGAGATCTTTTATTTACTCTTAAATGTAGGTCACTGGTTTTGGCAAACTTGGACATGTTTTTTGTATCTTAAAAAATCTGCACAGCTTGCTCACCAGGCTGCACTGAGTTCACTTGAGTGCATGGAGGAGTTGGAGGGTCCAGCAGACCTGAGGAAGGGCAGGAGGGAGCCTCGTGGCGTGGCAAACCCGAGGGCAGCGTGGACGGCGTTCCAGCTCGCCTGCTGCTGCTAAAGGCAACTGACAGCAGCTGAAATGCTGTTCTCTGCTTTTCTGCTTGTGTCAAGAAATTGTTGTGTTTTATATACCTGACGGTTTGTGTTTGTGTGTTCAGCACAGAATGCTGCTGTGTTAGTGCTATGTTCAGATACACAGGTTTGCAGCAATAAATCTCCTTGTGCACGTATAGTCCTTGATGCTGACTTTATGCCTGAGATAAGCGCTATGCATGAGAAAGGGAGCTGTCACCCTCTGAATTTCCTGGTCTTCATGTAATTAAATTATTGGCCATGATATTGTATTAGCTGTGGCAGGCAGGCATAGCCTTGAATGCATGAGGATCTCTGGTCTGGTGACTGCGTACTGTAGAGGGTGGGTCTCTGGGCTACCTATGCCATCAGGATGTAGGTTTTTCTGGAAGTACAGTAGAGAAACAGGATTAATAGGTTGGGATCGTGCCGCTAAGCTGGTGTTGAAAAGATCACTTGTTGTTTTTTCCCCATCCCAAAAGGGTTACACTTTTCTAATTTAAATCTTTCTAATTTAAAATTAATTACTTGTCTAGATTATTTTCCGTCTCTTACATCAGACCTTAGCAAAAGAATACTATGGGTTTTTTTTCTGTTAGAAGAGTGGTTTCATGCTCACACGACAAGAATGGGATACGAGTAGGGATGGGTAGGCACGCGCTGTCTATACATGTTACACTATCCAGCTTTTCAGGAGCCCCGCTATCCCCCTGGGGGGGTGTTTAGCAGTAGCTGTGTCAGCTGCCAGCTTAGGCATACTTGTGAACCCAGGACTATTTCAAGCAGAGCTTGCATAATTCTTGTAAAGCTCCAGAAGTCATTTTTTTGGGATATTAACTGACAAATAGCTTTTTACCAGAAACCATGACTACTAACCAGTAGCTTTGTGATACAAATTCAGAAAATATCTCCTTCCAAAAGACTTCGTGAAAGCTCATCCAAAAGATTGTGTGTTGCAGAAGAGTTTTATTACCCATTCCAAGATTATCAGACATGTTGGGCTCCAGGACATAATTTCTGTTCTTCACTTCAGCTGCACGTTTAACTATAATATTCTTTTAGGGTCTGACATGAAAGGTGGGTTTCTGCTTTACAGAGCATATGTAATGTGTGAGGGCACAGGCACAGTGGGGATAGCCTTTGGCTATTAAAAAACAAAATATACTTAGAATGTTTGTTTGGCTTTGCTTGTATGCTATATACAATAGCTTTCTCAGTGTATGTAACCTGAAGGGGCTTTCCTACATCATGCTGGCTACTGTTTTGATTTGGAAGGAATAGAAACATCAACATGCCTTCTAATTTCCTCTGCTCTGTTTTTCTTTAATATAATTAGCTTACTAAGCAGTAAAAGACAGTCAAGGTCATTAACAGCAACTCCATTCTTTGTCTTGACATGTTAGCTACCCACTTTTCCTTCAAACTTCTCCTTAAAAATCCAGTTCATTTTAAAAGTTTAGCAACTATAGGAATGCATTCAAATTTGTGTTTCTCTTCCTGGTTTCTGCATTGCGCTCCTTTTGAGTGCAGAGACACTCAGGTGGCAACTACTTCTGCGCAAGATACTATTCTCTCAGAGACCCATGATACTGTTCCTTGTGTGTAGAGAGGAAAATACAGGGTAGGTTTTTAAAAGACCTCAGAGGAATGGGAGCGATCAACTCCGAAAGTCTTGTCGAAGGAGGTGAATGAATAATTAGGTAATGGCAATATATGAGAAACACCTGGAAATGAACACCTGTGTGATTTGACCCTCTGTTGCGTCAAACAGAATTTGTCAAACAAGGGTGAGATTAGTTCGTAATTTCTATGACAGTAAGCACCACTGGGCCCAGTATTAGCTACGTGGCAATTGGATCACAGGAGTAAGCAGGTTTTTTCTACCTGATTTCCCTTGCTGATCCCTGCAACTGCACCCTGCTTTTGCGGGAAAGGACTTTGTTTCCAAGCAGTTTTCTCTTTCTGCATATGCTTTTCATTGCTTTTCCTTTCACAAGCAAAAAGTACCTGAAAGATTAGAGAAAAAGTACCAGTTAGGGCTTGTCAAATACCTCTTCCATTCTGTCAGATGTTTTATGAACTGAGCTATCTACGTAACTGAACTAATTTTCATCATAAACACAGCAGTTGTGTTTATCTGGGAAATACTGTCATTTACAAATGACTCATGTATGCCTTTACAGAACTATTCCACAATAAACATTTATTTTGCATATAAGATAAATCCTAAAGGCAAGGTTTTCCAGCTCCACTTCAGTGTCTGGCTAGAATTTCAGACAGATTGTCTATTTCAAAATCAAAACAAACCATTTGAGGCCTCTACATTTTTAGAATACTTCTTTCTTGATAACAACCACCTTGTAATGGAGTCTCTGGACTCTTTGGCATCGTCTGTTCTGTGTAAGGTAGAAATTAACACCTCAAAGTCGATTTATTTCTTTTCTTTTTTCAAAGCAAATAATAGTAGAAGCATTTGCATCTTTCATCTATATTACAAACATTTTCTGAAAAATACCATATTTATGTAATTAAATTCAGGAGTTCCTTGGCATTGTATATTAGGGGACAAAAGGATATATTCTATGCCTTTTCTTATTATTTTTAAGTATTCTGCATAGTGCTGTCTGTATGCTATAAATGCAGGATTGCCTACTTGTTTCTTTTATAGAACTTAAGTGCAAGTACACTATGCAATGCCTCAGAAAAATATATTAAAACCAAAAAAGGCTAAATTGGAAGCTTGGGGTGTGGTGTTTTTTGAAACTGATTTAAATTGATGCCTAACAGTATTATAGTTGTCACAAGTAAGGTCTGAACCTGGCTATCTTCATTACTCACCTCTGATAGAGAAGTCCAGAGTGCCTATAGCTATGTATTTATGGATTCTTTTTTTTTTTTTTTAGGGTCTAAGGCTTTTACTCTATATTAGGTTTTATTCTGTACTATGAAAGCATATATTGTCTTGCACTGAAAACTATGGTGACTGTTGATTTCCTGCTCTTACCCTATGCAAAACACTGATTTTACAAGTAATGGTCATTTTGTATATGTAGGAAACACGAGTAGACTCCTAGTAACTATCGTCTTTTTTTTTTTCCCCTATCACAAATATGGTGCAGATTTACAGCAGTGTTTTACTGACGTGATAAAAGCAAATGTTTTCCTAGGAATTGTATCTTTTCCTGTCCTTGCAGCTGCCGCCCTTCTTCTTTAATCTCTTGACAAATTAAAGTAATACTTCAGCTTCATTAGACAAATGATACAATCTGCAAAGCTCCAGAGTTAGAACCACATGTGACCGTGCTGAATTTCTGCAGTACCTTTCACTTAGAACAAGGTCACGGCTAGGATTTCTGCAAGAGCTTTAACATGATGCTTAAGAAGGCTTTTCCAAAAAACATGATGGGAATCTCCCTAGGAATTGTAAAGTGAGTGAGGAAGAAGCAGGCTGGAAATAATATAAGTAGGTGTCCATACATATGCTTAGCTAATGGTTAAACGAAGAAAATTGATAGTGAGTGATTTAGAAAGAAAGCATATAGATGTAATTTGCTGTTGACATTTAAGACAAAAATGCAGAAACAGTGACACTGTGATAGAAATCTGAAGGTCCTTTGACCACATTTCCTTTAGTCTTTTAAAGTTGCTTCCTTGTCTTAAAAAAGCTGAGAGGAGCACTGCTGTTGTGAAGGAACTGCTGATGAAGCTGAAGGACGGTGTTGCGTGGTGAGGGGAGAGGGCCGTTCTCTACCCTTGGCGTGGGCAGTGTCTGGTTGATCTCTGCAGAGCTGCCTGAAGCACTAGAAGTGCAGCCCTTCTTTCGCAGATCTAGTTGAGATGTCGGTGAATTTCTTGCAAGGAAAAGGGTAGGAGTGACTGACTATTCACCTCTTCCTAATGCATGTTGTGTGCAGCAATTGATGTGAGCTCCTAGTCCATAACGTGGGCTCTCGCAATACCTTCTTCATGTTACAGTTAATTTTTTCCAGTGAATTATATAGGGTGACATAACTGCAATTTTTCCCTCTGTCACGCATCGTTTTGTATTAGAACAGTTTTCATGTTTTAACTTTTTCCATCAAAAAAATACATGCTTTCCTGGAGCATCTGGATAAAACTGTTTTTCAGACTCCTCAGACATCCTCTAATTTTATTCCAGCAGTAGCAAGAGGAAGTATTCTCTTTTTCTTCTTCGCAGATTTGCAGAATGCAGATGTCAGGCAGATATATGATAATGAGTTTCGGTAGTCTGACTCCAACATTGCTGATAGTTTGGTACAATTAAGTCAGGTCTAATCTTAAAATAGGCCTAAATCCTGAATAAATATAGCATTAGGGTTGCAATGAGTAATTCCTTTTCAAAAGAAGTATTTGAATGCACAAATATTAAAGGCAAACCACATGGGGGCCCAGTATATCAGTACATCTACTTAACAAGATAATTTTATATGGCTAGATTCAATTAAAAAGACAAATACGTTCAGTTTTCACAGCGGAGAACCTTTACATACTTTGTATTCAATCTACCTCATAGGATGTATTTTTAAGCATTCGCTGTGGCAGTGATTTGTATTTTTTTTAACTCTCCCAAAAATGAATTTATTGCATTAATAAGGGCTCTGGAAGATCTGGCGAATCTTGCTGAGGCAGTTTGACACTTCTCTCTCTAGGTGTCTGCCCTCCTCTTTCTTTCCATTCTCTGGCTGGACAGAAGGGAAATGTGTACTTCTGCCTCCCTCCTCTAGCCCCCAGGCTGCTGTGCTCACTTAAGCTGCTGGTGAAGGGCTGGGAAGGTGGGGTTAGCGATGCCCTGCTGCTGCAAAGCCCTCTGGAGCTCATCTGTCAACGTCCAGAAGCTCGTAGGGAATATTTGCTTGTAATGACCTGTCTCTAAGAAATGGCACTTTGGTTAGATTTGAGTAGAGGACATGGTAAGAAGATCCCCAAAATCTCTCATACAGAGCTAGACTGTAGGTTGTTTGTCTGATCTGGGCTGATGCTCTGCCCTAAACTGGAAACTTGTTTGCAAAGTTTCCATATGATTACCCATTCAGCTATAATGTATGAGTAGAGTGAGACCATGCTATTAAGTCATCCAGGACTGCAAATACTAAGGCACTTTTTAATATGATGGTATAACTAGACTGCAGCTTTGTCTGGACTGTTTATTAGGATTGGGTCAAGTGATGCTATATTGCTAAAGCCAGAAGCTAGATGATTGGGCGAAATTTCATAAGAAGGTTGTAACTTATGCAAGAAAATAACTTAGTATACTCTGGTTTATTACCATATTTTCTATAACCATAGAAAAAACTGACCCGAAAAGTTTGCTGTAAATCTCAGCTTAAATTTTGTGCATAGTTTATAAAGGTCATTGTGCCCAAGGCTCCTTATTTTCCACTTAATCAACTACCACTTCCATGGCCCAGTTGCATTTCAGCAAACATCCCTTCAGTGTAATGTGACACACCCAGTGAATTTGCACAATGTGTGCTTGAAGGAAGCCCTGATCTTTTTACATCTGAGGACAATGATTCAAGTGTTTAAAATTATCTGAATGTTCTGCATATCAATTCAGCATTGTTGTAATGCCTCGGTATTTCTAAATGTGAAATTAGTAGATTTAGGACCCAGAGCTCCCCTGGAGTGTCCCCATAGATAGATTGTAGGTCACAATAACATGAGACAACCTAATTACCATAGCCATTGAAGGGAGTGAATGCACAGTAGGCACTGGATTATGAATGCTCAGTTCCAAGGAATCCATTCCCTAAATGCTTGCTGCTGGGTCCTTCGAAGGCATGTGGCGTTTTCTATCTGTTTAGTTGCAAATTTGTTCTACAACCATTGTGACAATATTATTACTTAAAGGTATCTGCAAAGCTGTGAAAGATTCATCAGCAAATACAAAATGTATTTATGCAAATGCCTAATTCTTTTTTTCCTTTTCATACTGAAACTGGGCAGGTGGGGGGGGGGAAGCTGCTGATTCTAGTTTGGATTGTCATGCATATGACTCCTGTGTCCCTTTTAGTTTGTTTTTGTTTTTCCTTATGACATTGCAGATGTGGGGATGGTCCCAATCAGAAGCCCAGCAAAATTTAAGGAGCTCAGATTTTAACTCTATAGCTGAAGATATTTTTTCTTTTTTTTTCTTTTTTAATTTTTTTTTTTTAAAGTAGTAGCCACAACACTGTCTCCATCTCTAAGAAAAGTGAGATCCTGCTTCAAGCTGGGGGACAGGCACCTTTCTCTCTTCAAAAAGGGTACCCAGGTTCAGTTAGAGGACTGGAGTTCAATATAGTTGCTCTCTAGAAATGTTGCTGTGTTCTGTGTTTATGGTCTACATTACTCATTTCTAAAACTGGACATAGCAAGCATCTTACTCTCCAATGGTAACTGATGTTATAGTGCTCATTTTTCTCTTTAAAATAAAGTTTAAAGATTTAGAAACTCATGGGCAGGTTCTGCATGGCAGCGGCCAGGTCAGCCGGTCCACATCCCTTCTCCAGTACGGTCCAGGCTTTGCTCTTGTCATAGCATGAGCTTGCATGTGAGCACTTACATCTCAGCTTCAGAAGGATCAATTTAGCTTATGTCATCTGGGAAGGGCTTTAAGTGGAAGGAAAATAAAGCAGGTTTTGTGTGGCCCTGTATTGTGTGTGTATCACTAGAAAATCTTTTTCCCGTGCAGATGAGGCCCTAATGAGTCAGTGTGAGTCTCCATCCACACTTGCCCCTCCGTAGCTCCCAGGACTGAGCTGGGCAGGGCTGGTGGTAAACTCTTTATGGAAAAACTTGGTATCTTGAAAGCTTTCTAAATATTTTTGGTTGCAGAAGTGACTGAGACAAGAAGCTGAAAACGCTAGTTTTGTTGTTGCCTACAACTTTGCCCCTTTCAAATACTGTGCTGAAATAGTTACACAGGGATTGGTGTAAGCGCTTGCATTTTCGTGGGTCACAAAATAGCAACAGCCCTGAATCACAGCATTTGGTTCCAAGTATCACAGTTGAGGGTTGTGCCTGGGTTCATTTCTACAGCAGGGCAAGGGCAGCCTACCTACAGTTACCAAACAGAAACTGTTTCCACTTCGTATTTAGTGCACAGTTTAGGAGCAGAAGTTATGCCCAGAAGTTCAGTGAAATGGGAGTGTCACGCTTCTAGCTCCCCAAATACATTTTATGGCAAAGCTTAGAGAATTTTAAAGGATAGCTTGTACCACCTCTAAAGGAATTGACCTAGGAAAAATATCTGTGGATTGTTTTGTGTTTTTTTGTTTGTTTGTTTGTTTTTTAAAATATGATTTTGCTTTTAGAAAACTGCATACTAGTAAATTAAAGAATCTACTCTTCAGGCAGTGAAAAGATTCTTTTCAGTGCTGTTTTTTTAAATAATCTGATTTTTTAGTTAGTAGTACTTGAACTTCTAGTATTAACCTTGATTTTGGTGAGGACAGTCTTCAGATTCGTGATTTTGCTACAGTAAGAATTTATTTATTTAAGAATACAGCCCACAGGTATACCATCTCTACAGTGTTACTATACTATATCTTCAATATATACAGGTGCTTAAATATGCAGACAGATACAAAGTACACTCTACAAAGTGCCTGAGTGTTTGGGAATCTAACTTAAAATCAAAGTTTAGCTTGTTTTCAATGGCAATTAAGCTCTTTCTCTGTTTCAGTCCCAAAGAAAATTTCCAAAGAACACTGGCCTATTTAGACACATAAGGATCCTTGAAAATATCATTTTTTCTAAGGACCCATCTTCACAAGGAAGGGGAGCTGTTGCTGATGGTATGTTTAACCATGAGTCTCCTTGAATTGATTTTCAAATGTAGCTTCACAGGTTGTGGCAAGGGTACTAGAAATAGTTTTGTTCCATTACAAAAAGCTTCCCACACCAACTACACCTAGTGTTTCACCTCTGTGTGATAAAAATGCCAATCCCTCAAACTAGGTCTTAAAAAAAAAATCAAAAATATATATTTCAGGATTTCAAGGAGGATTTCTTTATTTCTGAGGCTGCTGAGCTACAGTAACTGCATCTGGTCTGTAAGGCCAAGAGGATATTGGGGGCAGGAAATGGAATATTTTAATCTTGAAGTCACCGCTTCAGGTTCTGCCTGGGGCAGGCAGTGGTGCCGCATCAGTGGGCGAGGGCCTGAGTTGGGTTTCCGTGGGCTCTGTAAAACAAGATGGGCCACCCCCTGCTCAGCCCCGGCCCGTGGGACAAAGCTGTCATTATTTGATGGAGATTTAATGGCACATTATGAAATGAAAGTCGCGGAGGCCTGCGTGGCTATAGCCTTTGCTTTCACTGCCTGTTAACCGCGGGGTGAGTAATTGAATGCTCATCCATGTGTGACTGTCTGCGCTGCCGCAAGCTCATTATTGGCATTAGCGTGCTGAAGTCACCCAAGTCTCTGTAATGGTGCTGTATGTGGCCACTGCAAGAAGTGCTGCTGTCTTTGTCCTTGTCCCAAGATGCCAGCCAGCAGTTCCCAGTAGCTGTTGAAAAATCTTAATTTATAGAATTATTACAATTCCTTTCTGTGCTAGTAAACCTGCGCGCTAGAATCCAAGCTCTGCCAAGAAATTTGCATGCTTGCACGGCCAAGTTGCTGCCTGCTGGTCAGATGCTGTGGCTCTATTTTATTTTAATTTAGTATGAGGGATGGGTGCGGCTGGATAAGCATTACATACAGTGACACTATAGAGAAAGAGCAGAGGAATAAAAAGCAGGTGAGATCTCGGGCCCGTGGAAAAGTGGCGCCTGAGGGCTTCATGGTGTATCATGACATCAGCAGGTACCTGGTTACTCCATTTTCTTCAGAGTTTTCCCTGAAGCTCTGAGGGCTGTATCTGCTTTGCCACATGGTACTAGCAAAGGTGTGTAAATGGGTGAGCACACCTAGTATCACCAGTGAAAACCAGTAGTGAGGACAAAATAAGTATGTGGTAAAAGGTAGGGCTGCCATGGAGAGAGGCAGCTTCTCCCTCCTCTCTGAGGACACGTTGTGCAGAAGGTGCCCTTGGGAGTTAAGAAAAGCTTTTGCTGATGTTTTCCATCATGTTCTTGATCTCTACAGAAAACAGTCATATCTGCTAATGTACCACTTGGAGGTCAATGATTTCTGAGAAGAGATCAACTGACCCGCTTCTCTGAGCAGTTTCTCGAATGTCCCCGTTGTATCACCTCTTGATACCATATTGGAGATCCCACCACACGGTTCCTGCCACACAAGTTTCCTGTCACTGGCATTTGTGTCCTTGTGGCCCGAGCCACTCCTTAAAGAGGCTATTCAGCTCTCCAGGAAGGACCCATAAACATATCCTGCTAAATGCAGTGGGGGGAGGAGGGAGCGACTTCACAGTTGGAATGTGAATTGGAAATTCAAGACATGTCCCCTTTTGCTGTCCAGGGGAGCGCTGGCTGCTGAAAGTGGATTGATCAGCGTCAAAGGTGAATGAAAGGATGGAAAAGACAGACCAACTTTTTTTTACATCTTTATTTGGAGAAGAGGGGAAAACAAATGTTAGCAGCTATTTCAGGCAGGTTTTTTGGGTAAATGACAAAGCCTTTTGGTATGCAGGAAGCAACTGCTTCCCCTCTAGAGTTTTTGGGCACTTGAAAGGAAACAAGGCAACTCCAAACCTCTAAAGAGTGAAACAGTTACAAAGACTGTTTATTCTCCTTATAAAGCTTTTTAAGAGTTTCTCTTGTATCAGATGGAATGGTGATTCTCCTACATCCCAGTAATGCCATTGTGTTTGGTTTGCAAGAGTTTACCTCCATGTGGCAGTGGACTGCACTGGAGTTTTATGAAATTCATATCTGCTAACAAGACATTATATGTGGAATATTCCATGTAATTCAGTTGCCAAAATATCTAATAAGGTGGCAAAATAATAAAGAATATTCATTGCAGAGTTTCATGAGGAGACTTGAAACTGCTTATGCTGCAGAAAACAGGGAAATGTCATCAGTTTTCAGAATGTCATTTTTCTGTTTTACAAACAATAGAGCTCTTTCCCCTAAATCCTTATTATGTTGAGGTTATTTGTCTGTTGGTTTACAAGGACCCGTGCCTTAGCTGCATGTTTAGTGCATATCTAATATGGTGTTTATAGTTACGTGCAGGTTCTTGCAGCCAGACTGCTGTGTCCATGCAAGCCCTTCCTGACCTCAGAGGTGGTCTGTGCAGACTCAGGGAGGAGGTCTGTTGTCTTGTGCTTTGTAAGTCAACAGGTCAGGGACTTCTGTAATGCAGAAAGGGGGGTCAGCAAGTATCAGATACGAAGTTGTATTTATTGAATAGGACTGGAGGATGGACAGAGATGCAAAAACCTAAGGGGTGTGTGAGTGGGTAAGGTACTGCTGTATAAGTGCAGTTCCCTTCATGTGTTACACGATGGCTTGACCAGCAACAAAATTCACTTTGTTAAATCCTCAGACTGCCTAATCCCACGTCTTGCTGTGGCTGTAATACTGAGCTTGCTAAGTCAGCAGTAATTGCGTGCCTGGATGGGGGAGCTCCTGCACTGGAATGGGGGGTCGGATGGACTGCCAGATGTAGACCCATTTGGAGGCTGAGTCTGGGCTTTTACAGAAGTCAAAGCAGAGGCATTCAGTTTCACTCCTGTATTTATTAATAGCTGGCTGCTGCTGTGCAGCGCAGTTCATCAGTGCAGCCCAGGGCCGGCAGGCATTGCCTGGGTGCCTTTCCCACCTGTCGGTGCGGCAGCTGTGGGGTGCCAGCAAGAGCACCCCATTCCTGCGGGTTTCCCCCTCCCTAGCTGGCGAGGGTCAGGGAGGAGCAGTTCCTCTGTTCAGAGGAGACTGCTGTCACCTCTTAGCCACAAGTAGAGCCCCCAGCAATGGGGAGGGGGAATTGAGAAAGCAGCTCTTAATTGGCTTTGATTTTTCAGGCATCAAGGCTGCTCGGTCTTGTCTGCACTGCCCTCCTTTTCCCTTATCCCTTGATCCCCCCTTGACTTCGCAGACCATGAAGTCGGCCTTTGAACTGGTTCCTGTCCTACTGCCTCCTGGTACTTGGGGGTACGTGGTGGACAGCCACGGTGCTGACAGCCCCAGAGGTGCCTCCCTCATGTCTTGTGCTGGGACTAGAGCAGAGCACCAGGCGTCTTGTTTTTCACATGCATGGCTCTCGTTTGGGAGGAAAGGCATGCATTGGGCACTCTGACCCAAAGACACAGGGTTGGGAAGGCCAGTGACATGCTGTTGGTACATGCTGATGGTGCTGGGGTGAACTCTGAGAGAAATTTAGTGCTGCCTGAGGAGCACAGTTATCCAGGGGACTTCTGTACCTGCAGCAGTGTGGAGTGGGTCCCTGCTCTCCTCCTGAATCCAGACTACTCGGGGGCAAGAGGCATCGAGCAGTTGCAGGAGGGTCCCCAGCTTGTCTGCCACCCCGGAGAGGCACAGATAAGGAGGAAACCTTCAATTGCACTAGTGAAAAAAGTGAAAAAAACCCCAGTAATTACAAAAGTGAAAGAGGGGAAAAGCAAGAGCTGGTGGTCCCCTTTGGGAAGGGGTGTTTGTGTGGGAGGAAGCAGAGCAGCTGTGGGGAAGAGGTTTCTCATGTGAGATGGGGCATGGATTGGTCGAGGCTGTAAACAGGAGGGGTGAAAACATCTGAAAACTCTGTTGTCTTCTCACTTTGCTATGAGAAAAGGACAGTGTGGGAACCTCCTGCTGCCTGTGATTGGGGGCGATGGCTGTAAGTGGATGCTAACTAAGAAGCACAGAGAGGAGGAAATGGCTGCATGTTTTCTCCCCTCTTCTCCACTGAGTGTCAACGGGTGTCATAACTTTGTTTTTCACCCATCCTACTTAACTTATTTCACAGGTTTTCTTAGCCAAGCCTGGAGAGTGTTCCTTTTTCAAGCATACTTACGCAGAGAAGGTCTGAGGTGGTCTATACTTGTTGATCCTGTACTGGTGGGCTGTTCGTGTGTTTTGTTTAACTCTACATTTGTGATTTTCAGTGTTTTAAATATTAAGAGCCTAAGAATAAACAGAATGGAGATTAGCTCCAGTGCATTAAAATTAGCTTCTGGAGCAGAAAAAAGGTGTAGAATTTAAACGAAATTTTAACCCAGCAAATAGCTAAAACTTCCTGAGAAATCCCTCTGCTGTGACCAGAGAATCTGGGCCTGCACTCTGATATTTCTGAGATTAAAATGGAGAATAAGATTAAAATAAATATACCAGACTTTCTCCATATGTCCTAAGGACAATTTTTAAAAGCCTTTTCATGCCGCTACTTGAGCCATTCAGTAACAAAGTCCCTGTGTACTGTTTTAGGAATGGCATAGTCCTACTTCTTTGCCAGAGATGATCTTTGTCAGATGCTTCCAGCCAAATTTTTTGTGCACTCCATACCATTGTGCAGGCCAGATAAGAAATCATCCTGTTCAACCTCAGGAATTTCAGGAAATAAGTGACAAAGAAAAAAAAAAAAAAGTTCTGTTGAAAACCATGAAAAGGGTTTTGAATCTGGGATCATGGGTATCTCCTGGTATGCACTGCTGAGATCTGAGGGCTGTGACAAACTCCAATAAATAATTTCAGTTTACTTTTCCTTACTTTTCTAGCACAGAATAGATATGTT
This sequence comes from Nipponia nippon, assembly GCF_047370975.1. Lineage (NCBI taxonomy): Eukaryota > Metazoa > Chordata > Aves > Pelecaniformes > Threskiornithidae > Nipponia > Nipponia nippon. Next base: position 77,483,459 of record NW_028262369.1, on the reverse strand, counting down.
CTCAGACAATACTGTAGCATAGCAACTTCTCATTCAAACTGAAAATTATAGGGAAAGTGGCTTGAAAATTGTACTGTAATGGATTTCTTTTCAAAGTAAACTGTAGAGCTCTCCTTTTCAAATTGTGCTTTGGTGAAATTTCCTTCAGGTTTGCTCTTCTCTACATTTCATTTACTTAGTTTCTTTTTAAGTTAGATCACTGAAATGCCATATCCGTCACAAGAGTACCGTACATTCTTCACAAATTTTCATTCAAAACCTGCCACTATTTCTATAAAACAGATGAGCTCATAATAATACTGAAACAAATCTATCTTTCTGTTAATTCTTCTCATGGTTTCTATGATGTGGCTTAGAAATGAGATGCATCATGACAGTTCATTTGTTTCTGCTCTGCATACGAAAGTCAAAGCTTACAAAAGTGCCTAAAAGCTAACTTCATAGGATAGAAATATTGTAGAACTAGAGCTAAGTGTATCACCCAGAAATTGGGTCTTTGGTTTCATCCTTTTGTGTAGACTTGTCCAAGGTTAAACAGAAGATAAAACAATATTAGGCTATATGTAAAGATGGTAAAACTTGCCAAGTACCTGCAACTACCGTCTAAAAAGCTGAGCTATCAGAATAGTGAGGAAGAAAGGAGGACAAGATACAAAAGAAAACGTATCCTCCCAGAAAGAACAGGACTGTGGATGCAAAACTGTCTATGCATTTTAATATGGCCATAAGCAAAGCTCTGGTATGTCAAATACAATAGAAAGAAGGGACTACTGCTGCTTCCTAGAAAACAAAGTGGGGTTTGTTCATCTTTTGAGTAAGTTGTGTTTGTGTGGTTCATGACAGGGCATGTTATTTGGGGGAGGGAAAAAAATCTTTCTCAGTGAGTTGCAGTCTCCTTTGCTGGAAGAAGGCTGGAGCAGAGGGGTTGGCTTCTATGGTGCCACCAGTGTCACCAAGCAGGTAAACCAGAAGCTTCTACCTGCTGTATTCCCTAGTTGAAATGTCCCAGGGTTTAATGCACGTTATGGTGCATTTGCACCAGAGGCGCTAGGCTGGGCACTGGATGCAACTTTTTAGTTCCCTTCTAGTGTCTGCCTCATCCCCCCTGCAGAGGGGGAGGGTATTATGCAGTATTTGGGCTAGTGAGAGTGCTGCACGGACAGATTCCCTGCTCTTGATCTAAGCTAGCCATCCCAGCACAATCCTGCAGTGGGCAGGAAGGACATACTTGTGTAGGTAAATGTCTGCCACTGTTTGTCATTGAAATATGCGAGTAGCAGACTGAAGTTTATCCGCTATGACTGAAGTTTTATCATAGCTTAACACTAGACTAATTTTTATTGTTACTGTTGCTAAATAATGGTGGTCATATATAGATATGAGCCCTACAGGCTAAAATCAGTTTGAATTAACATTTTGATTATTTCAGTACATTTGTATTTTTAAGAAGTTGTTAGGGTTTGTTAAGCAATGGTGTGACAGGTTGACCTTTCATGATGGATTTGAGGATGGATTCCAGGGGAGAAATCATGCCTTCATTGGAAAGCTATATCAAAGAAATGGAAAGCTTCAGGTTAAGGGTCAGTTTTTGACTTCCTAACCTGTGAGGGAAAACTTAATATAATTTTAAACATTTTGTTTCGGAAATAACTTGTAAAATACTCCTGGGAGACTTGCATTTGGACAGTTATATCCTAAAAGGCAAAAATAGAAATGAACACAAACTTAACAAATTGCAGGAGTTGCTCATGTGCAGGCTGATCACAGGCAATGGCTTTCAGGATAAGGCTTTAGGGCATGTTAGAAAAAGACAACGTATCACTTCAAAAATAACCTAAAAGGAATAATTCACTACAATTGAATGCTTCTCAAGTTGAAACAAAGGACCTAATTTCTTATTTCTGTTGCTTATATAAAAGCTGAAATCATATTTAGCCCTAATTCACAGCAATCACAATAGCGTGCCACTTTATACTTTGCAGTTCAGTTTCACGACACTTGAAAACTTTGTTCTAATTTCTGCCTTGCAGAATTATAAAAAGGTTTTATTTGTTATAGCTCTCATTCTAGCCGCAGGTGAAACAATGCCCTTTAGACTAAGAGCAAGGATGAGATGTAATTTCTGAAAAGGTTCTTATTTTACAGTGGCATTTGGGGTGTTCACAGTATTTCTGGGTGTTCAGGATAGAAAAATAAGGAAACAACAAACCAAGATCACTTACTTTTCACAGTAGAAGTTTTTTGCGTAATGTATGACTTCCTAGCTTTGCCTTCCAAGTGCAAGACAGATACTTTCAAAAGCTCTTCAAATGCATTGATGTGACTTTAAAATGAAGTTGTGGAAACCAAAGGACAATCATTCAGACACTATTCTAGAGAGATCAGTTGACAAAGAAAAATGCAAAAATGTTGTACTCCTGTAAATCCAAAATCAATCAGACAACAGAGGTTAGTAGTGTCAAATTAGAGAGATAGAAGGATGAACTGGTTCTGACCAAGGAGTCATTCCATAATGGATAACTATAGGCAACTGTTTTAATCATAAAATAATGTGCCATCACTAACAGGTTAACATTTGAGGGGGGTTTCATTGTAATGCCTGTTTGGAATGACAGTCGTTCTGATATAATTTTACACTACATTTTCAGAGGCGTAAGTATCTGCAGGTGTAACGGGGCAGTGGAGAACCGGGGCCTCTTTCATCCTTAGGTGATAAGCGTATATGGTTCCTGCACTCTTCTGCTCTGAGAAGGAGCCTGCATAGTTCAAATATCAAAGGGCCAGTGCTCTGCTCTGTTCAGAGGAGGTCATTCTGAGCCTCACTTGTGTCTAAAGAGTAACGATGGATATTAAGAAAATAAAAGATAAATATACATATGTGGGTGGGAAAAAGAAAGAAAGTGGCATAAACCAAAGTCCCAACTGAAAAGGCTTTAAAGCCCTAATTTCTGGTTTCCTGCTCACCACCCTGGCCACAGGCTGCGTCCCACAGTTGCAGAGTGGCAGTTACACAACAAGAACCACAAAAGGTGACAACATAGTGGCAGTGTTGTGCTGGCTGGGGTGTCCACATGTGGTAACACCGAGCACCCGCTTTGCATGGTTTCGCACCAGATACTTGTGTTTTGGGAAAGAGCAGGGGGAGGGAAGGGAGATGCAACCGTATGTTTTCTGTGTTAATATGTGTACCACTCAAAAGAAATGATGGACGCTGGGCAGGAGTTGAGATTGCATCCACATCATTCAGCGTGTCAAACTATTTCTCTGAAAAGGACATTTTGGACTATGTTGTCCAGAAGTCAGGCATTGTCAGGCATCCGCAGGCCTTGTTTGAGAGCTCTGCAGATCTCATTTTGAACATGTTCGTTTTAAATAAGAAAGTGAGTAAATTCCTATATTTAGCAGCTGACTAGGCCCTCTGCTTGCCATGTATTTATTCATATGCCTAATTATATTCCAATAATTACTTCCTTTACAATTATTGGAAGTACTCATGTAATAAAGTTAGCATATGTGCATCTTCAAGAGTAGGGCTTAAATATCGCTAAATTGTTCATTTCTCTTCCCAACTGTTCCCTCATTATTCAAGCTAAATAATATGAATGAGTAAAAAAAAAAACCCAAAAGTAGTCAAGAAATCAAGTTTTACAACAGGAATCACACCAGTTACTGCTTTATAGAGGAGGAAAAGGAAGGGGGAGGTGGGAGAGGAGGAGGAAGGAAACAGCTGCTGATCCAAAACCCTATAACCGTAGTGCTGTCACTGCCAGTGTTTGTTTCTTTCCAAATGTGCCTTTTCTGATTTTGACAAATGCAAATCTTGAAACAGGTTTTAGAAAAACAGGGTGGTTGTGTTTTCCCTTTAAAGAAAAGAGATCTTATTTTTTTTAGAAGTTCTAGAACTACAGCTTTCAGGAAACTAAATTATTTGCAGCAACTAGTGAAAAAAACCCAACTTTAAAAGGTACTTTCTGTTGCCTCTGTCCTGTTTCTTGTTATTCCTTAGAAATGTATAAGCATCCTCTCTGTTTAGATCCACTTTTATTTCCACTAGTAGTTTGTGGAAAAATATTTGGTTTTTCTACAGTTAAAAACTACATTTCTGAGCTACAGATTTTAAAATAAAGTTATTTTTTATACCTTTGAACAATGAACTTCCATTCTGCATAATGTATTTTTGAGTGCTATAAAGTTTAAAAGCATCAAATATGCAGTGTGTGGAAAAGCAGTAAGTTACAAGTAAGTGGAACTGTGCTGCTTAAAGTACAGATTCTTTCTGTTGAATGCAGTTTCTGAATGTTATGGATTATGATGAAACGCTGTGTTGGATATTATGGGTTAGAACGAGAAGTACGTTGACTACATAACACAGTGGAACTTCAACGGTTAAGTGCCATCCTAGTCTTAGAAAAAGCATAGAGCCCTGTCTGCTTATGTAGAGATTAACAATCTGTGCTGAGAACTGCCTTCTATTGTGGTGACAGAGGCTGATCCATTGGAAGGTTATTGCTCAACCAGGAGTCTGCACTCATCTGCACAGTTCATAAGTATGGTAATATGGAACTGCCAAGAATTTTATAGCTATGAATGTGCATTCATATAAATAACACCTGAGGTTATGTCTCTCTAATGAAGGCATGTGGAGACAAGGCACACAAATATTTAGGTGTTGGCTTACTGTAGTCATGCAGCTTCTTTAACACGGAAGAGACACGTCTTTTCATACAATATTTTAGAAGTGCTTTTCTTCTGAGGCACTATGCGAATAAGAAAAAAACAAGTAAGTGCACAGGGGTAGCCCAAGTTCTCATCATGAAATAGGAGATGAGAAGACAGTAGAGCTGAGCTATGAAAAACTATAGAGAATCAGAAAATTGGTGTTGCTTGAAAAATGGCTCCTTTTTACTGATGTCATTGCTGGAAGATGAGCAGGGGCCTGAGAAAATTGGAGATTTTCATGGATTCCTGCTTTCTAAGAGGATTTTGATGCTGCCAGTTGAATTGTAACAATGAGGCAGTTGCTACCAGCAGCCTGCTTCAAAAGAGTGCGTGCATTTGGCATTATTTATACTAGGGAGACTTACAGCTTGGCTGGTAATTTGGGGGGTGAGGGGAGGAGGAGATATTTGTAACCTTCTGAAGGGCAGACGTGACTTCTGGGTTCATGATGCTTCTTCAGTTCCTGAGGTCACAACTTGATAAGACTGGGGATAAGGAACAGATAGCAGCCTGCCGTTTTTAGGCTCTGGTTTGGCAATTACACATGTTCCAACAGCACATAAGTGCATAATGATGAGCATGGAAGTAAAGATTCTCTGTGTGTGTGTTCATCCTGTTTGCTCAGTGCATCATCAGTTGATTCATTATTTTCTTAATTGTGAGTTTTATATGGATTTACTGTTCTTGAGATTTGAAGAAGTACATGTATGAAATTGCTGAACTCCCCCAAAATGGAGTTTTAACTGTCGTTTATCATCATGGTACCAGAGGAATAAAGGGGAGCACATTTGAGAACAGTTTGAAATAGGGTGCTTGGGAGAATTATAGAAACTAAGCTGACTTCTAAGCCAGGAACATGGTAGGAATTGTAATGATAACAGTATTAGCGGATACATGGAAAATGGAGTTTGCAAAGGGACATCACGCCTCTTGGAATTCTTTCAAGCAGGCAACGAGCCTGTAGATAAAAAGATGAGTCAGTTGTCACAACCTCCTTGGATTTTTCAAGTTGCTTTTGAGCCCTTGAGAACTTAAACTGGTATGCAATAAAGAGAAGATCCTTTTGTAGATTAAGAGCTGCCTGAAGAAAATGAGAGGAATACATATTTTTCACAGAAAGAGATCAGAGGGGTGTATGCTGTTTGCCGTGTTTAAAGACCTAAGAAGGGATGTGAGTATTAGGGAGATAGTGTTTGCTGCCTCTATAAAATTATTTGCAGGTCAAAACTAATGCTGGCTCTAAAGAAAAGTTTTGCTATATAAATGACTGAGAAATAAAATAACAAGACTAAGGTCCATACTGTAAAAAGCAATATGCTTGAACTAAAAAATGGACTCTCAATTAATTTGTTCCATTCAGGATCTTGGTCTTCCTGTGGGAAGCTCGCTGTCATCTCAGTGTTCAGCAGCAGTCAAAAAGGGAATTAGAAAATTAGGAATTACAAATGGAATACCGTACGAAACAGAGTGCATAATTATGCTACTGCTGTAAGTCCATGTCTTTGCTGCATCTTGAATGTTGTGTGGTGTTCTGACAGTTCTATCTCAAAAGGCATATAGTGAAATGATAAAAGTGCAAAGAATACCCAAAGTGTTTAGAAACATAATGATTTCTGTTTGAGATATGAATCGGACAAGGAGTCTTCTGTGTGAAAACAGATGATTGAAGTGGGGTATAACAGAAGTTTATAAAATCATGAATAAGACGACTAAGGAATGTTCATTCACTTATGATCATATAATACAGTGGGCACACAGTGAAGTTATTAGGCAGGGGAGTTTGAAGCAGAAAGTCCCTTTTCACACAGTGCACAATTTAATTACATATCTTGTTTCTGTAGTTGCTGTAGAGGCCAATAATATAATTATAAGCATAAATTCTATAAATTAGAAATTGTCAATAAATATGGTAGTCTGAATGAACCCATAGACAAAGCCTGTAATCTGCGGGGTACCAGCAGGTAAGAGTAAGAGAAGGAGCACTTTGTTACACACTCTTTCAGGTGACTCCTACTGACAACTGTTAGGCAGGGTATTGAGCTAGTTGAACTTCTTTTCTGAGTCAGTATACCTGTTATTTCATAAAATTATAATTTTATAATTATAATTGTTGGGGAAGGAGGGGAATTGCAGTGGCTGAAAATCTGCCAGGGTCCTATTGAGACTTTTCCTCAGTATTGGTCTACTAAGAAAAGTGAATATTTGCCCTGTCCCTTCAGTAAATCACAGCTTTAACTTTGAACTTCACAGATTTCAAGATTTGGAGAAGGCCAAGAGTCCACCTGTGAGTCCCTAAAATATCACAGTGCCTCCTGCCATTGCATCTCTGGAGCTGTGTTGCCAATAAAGCTATGTTGCTATTAACGAGACCTTCCCAGCTATGGCTACTCCGTGAACACCTCCATGCTGGGAAAATCCCTGCAGAGAGTGATTTGTGGTAAAGGTAATGCAGTCTCTCTCTTTTTGGGGTTAATCAAGAAACCTTCTCTTAGTTTCTTCACAGGCCATGCCCCCTCTTTCTCAATGGATCTTGATCTTTGGGATAAAAATAAAGAATGGTGCAACAGAGATTGCTAACATCTTCCCTCGCTTGTGAATTGATTGTGGAGGATGTGTGTGGGCATATGTTCTAGTCTTGATTTACTAATCACAGAAAAAATCATACTGCAGCTTTGTTGAAACTTGTCTTGCAAGACACTAAAAGCTGCTCTTGACTTACTAATAATAATAATGAAAAAAGAAAGAAAGATCTGGCTAGGTATTAACCTCATGCTAACCAGAGTAAAACATTCCTTGTACTGAGAACTGAAAGTCTTGTGTTTTGTGATGCCAAAACAATAAAGAGGCTTGATACTTAGATTATTTTTATTTTTTCCCCTGACTCAGGGTGCCTTTAAAGTAAAAATTTACAGATGTTGTTATCTTAAAGTATTTTGTCCAGGAGGCTATTTGTTAGACTAAGGGTTTTTTTAACTTTTTTTCTCCCCCCCCCCCCCCCCCCCCCAAGTGTCCTTGCAAAAAATTCTTCTTCTGTTGCTATTACAAATGATTAGGAAGAAATAAAATGCCTTTTAAAAGGAATGTTGCGCTTGTTCTACAATGGAGACTTACTAGAGATGTTTATTTCTGTTGAATGTATTCACATTCAGTTTTATGTCCTGCTGATACAACTCTTAGCTTATGCTGGTCTGACAAAATAATGCTTCCAGTCTTCGGGTGTTTCCGCTCCATTACCTCGATGTTATATCACTAAATTATTATGATGATATTGCAAACAGCTCTCCAGCAACTATTCCATAATGCCACTGACATAGCCCAACCTCGTTACATTTTGGAGCTCTGAGTCACAATGTTTGGACTTTGGGCTTTTATATTGTTTGAAAATACTTCTCTTGCAAGTGCCCTGTTATGAGCATTACAGTGTGGGTCTATGCAAGGCCAAGGTGTACACATTCTGCAGGAATAAAGATTATTCAGATGTTCCAGAAAGGATGAAGAAGTGTTGAATAAAGAAAAATGTCGGGAAATTCGGCCAGAGCTGTGGCAGCCTTGTCAGTGCTGCTGTTTCTCTTCAGAGTGCACTCCCATACCGTCTGGGGCACACCAGCAGCATTCAGCTGACAGTGTGTTCCCATGGCCCTTAGGAAAAGGTACCTTTGGCCAGCAAAGCAAGGAAAGGCTTCTGAGGGATTCACAGAGGGCAGGTCTGTGGTAGGGTGGAGATACTTAACATACCTTCATGACCTAGCTTGAGGTACTGGAATGCAGGCTCACCACAGCATCTGCAAAGGTATATATATATTGCCATGGCTGGACTGTTTTTAGGTACCCAAGTTATTTCAATACATTGTGTGATGTTATCCACAAAAGATGAAAGAACTTGGGTACTTTACAAATCAAGCATGTGTTAAAATAACTCTCCCAGTGGACTGTGGCATGCCGCTTTCTTTTCTCCTTTGTACCTCAAATAGCAACACACTACATGTAGATAGGGAGCAGGACACTGTAGTTGAAAGTAGCACATCACCCTGTGATTATGTACATGAGGCAAGAATTACAAAATAACGGAATGAACACACTGAAACTACGCAGCATTCCCTATCATAAACTTTAGCAAAAAGCTGTTATTTAAATTGAAGTAAATCACAAATATGTCTTCTGTTACAATGAAGACAAAATTGGAATAAGGCTATGCACCCAGCATACTAAGCATGTACAACAAATTTATCGAGAAGGAGAACTGCTGCTAAGCAGTGTGACAATTTGATATTAAGACTACATAATGCTATAGGACCATTATTTCAAAGGTACTTCAAATTTTATTATCTATAATAGAGTATTTTTATGTTCCTACTTCACCACAATGTTTTGACTTCTAGGTAGGGCCAGTCTGTTACCTACACATCTAGGGAAGCCTTCTTAATTGATTTAAATATTAATTCCTGTGCTTTATCCATACTTGTGCTTCTTCATGGAGGCTATGGTTAATGGTTATGCATATCTGCAAACTGACTACCTCCTGTAATAGCTTCTTTTTCCGACACCAAACAGATTGTTGAGTGATGCAAACTTTCCCCATAAGATTGATACCCTGATTCTTTCCTCTCAAAGCAGCTGTCATTTTGGCATCCTGAGGCTGAAATAAACTTGGCGTGCAGCCTCAGGAACACAGGATCCGAAAGGCTTGCAGTCACTGCTGACAGGCATAGGCTTGTACCGTGACCTGATCCCACTGCATGGTGATTGCCCTGCCATGTGCAGTTGGTCAGCAAGTGCTTGTAACATCTGTTGATTGTTGTTTATTGTCTGCAGAACACTCATCTGCTCAGATTTCTTTTCTAGCTGCTGCACACCTGGCGGATCTGGTAGTTGTATTTCCACAAATACAGACAAATCCGTTCCTTCTCCCAACAACGGTCAGTTGGCTCCAGGGGTGACCGTAACGGGCTTGAAAACTGGCATGTTGAAGGCTGGAGTAGAACACAGAGAACTCCTGGAATCTTTAAATATTAAGTGAAAATGAAGTGATGAAGTGGAACAGAAGGAATTTTTTGACACTGAACGCTTACTCTCTGATAAGCACAGCTGCAACCCACACTGTACTGCAAAAATTCCCAGAGATGGAGTCAGAAAGCGTCATGAGGGACATTAGTGCTTACCTATAATAAGCATGCTTTTTACTAACACAGTGTGTTACTCAAAGGATGGGGACTGTCAACCAAATGTGTGTATGTTCTGGTATCCCAGCTCAGCAGCTGATAGCTGTGCAGAAGCAAACTTGTGAATTTTCAGATTTAGATGGGGCTTTTATAATAAGGCAGAGGAGGAAGGAGAATGCAGAAACCAGATCTGGCTGTGCGTTCTGCTGCAGCTTTCCTCTGTGATACTGGGGCACTCTCTTGCCCTGAAGTAGATTATCAATCTTTTCCACTTGGAAATGGAGATTATAATATTGCTATACCTCACAGGGAAAGAATGAAAATGCTTTTAGATAATCCTTTATGTCCTGCATGGAAAACACACCATTACTATAGAATAGCTGCATTTTATTTGATTAATGTTTAATGTTAAGAACAGTTCCACAGTAAAATGGGTCAGTGTACTCAAGAAGCAAATAATCATGTCTTGATCTAACTGCCAATTAGGTTGCTGAATTACTTAAAAGTGGACCTTGAATCTTGGAGATGCTGATTGACTGAAATGCATGCATAAGTTCCTATTACTCAACTTCTTCTAAAGTCAACGTTATCAGAAATTCACAGAAGTTTACTTGCTTGTATGCTGGAAAACATATTATTTGTCTGGTATACTAAAAACACACACCCACAAGTAAAGAAAAGCAATATATGCATGCCGTGCAAGAAATTTAGGAAAGGTACAGTCCTAGTGAAAGCTGAGAACACCTCTCCCTCACTGTATCATCTTACCATCCTCAGTTGTTCGTGTTCCCAGATGGATGGAATGAGCTGGGATAGGTTTGGGGTGTTCTCTTTGAGACTGCTGGCGCGAGAGACACGTAAATAAACAAGGCAGAGAACTCCCAGCACACCCACACAGGGACTGTTAATTGCAGTTGAAGAAAATGCTTGAGGTCCCTTCCAACCTGGTATTCTATGATGAAAATACACATAGCTGTTATAATGTGTATTTTAGAATAGTTCCTCTTATCACATAAAATAAGACTGGGCTTGTTTAAATGTGAATGCCTGATTTTTAGAACTCTCAGAAAGAGAGAGAATGACCAAGCAAATCATGATCTGGAAATAAACATTAGAGTAGTTACAGTACGTAGAAATGTGGAAATGTGTTTGTGCCATAAATCTTTTACCAATTTATGATGATATTGGAATAGTTGTTTAAAACTCAGTGCCTTAAATCTTGATTGCCTACAAGGCACAAGTCATTTTGCCTTTTCCTAGGAAGGGCACTTAAAATTTAGATGTATAGAAAGATGGGGAAAAAATAGTGAGAAAACTCAATACACAATGAATACAAAATTCAAAACTGCATTTGAAACCTTTCTAATACAACATAAAAATTTGCACTTTCATAATTATTGAATGACCTTTCCTTCCTTGCCCCAGATTTTAGTTGTTTGCAACAAGTGAACGAAAGAACAAATCATTTGAAGTCAGCAAAGCCAACACAGCAGCTTCCATAAAACCCTTTGCCAAACTGATTAGATTTGCAATTCACTGACTAAGCCTGCCTGGTCATGGCAGCATCATGCGATGAATCTTTTCATTGAATAAAACTGGAATTGCAGAGGAACTAATTTTTTTTTTGTATGAATCCTTCTGTAGTGCTTGTTTAAACATGAAATTGTTCCTGATTAACTGATGTGTGAGCAGTCTTATTCTGGAGTTAAAAAAAAAAAAAAATCTTCCTGTTAAGCTTAATGTAGTTGTTTGATAATTAAACAGAAGCAGTTTCTTTCCTTTGGTGGATGTAAATGGTTAGTGGTTGGATAAAGAAGTGGTATTTTTAAAAATTCTTCCTCGGATAACAGATTTTCTTAACTTGTTGGTTTTCTTAATTTCTTAATTTGTTGAACTAAATGAGAAAGTGAAAGGATCTGATAGTTTCTGCATGTAACATAGCAGTACAGGTAGATTGGCATGAAGGTAGAAGAATCCTTTGTTTCTGTGTAATAACTTACAAAGTACCAGAAACTAAAGGTTGCATTGCTCAGCAGGGAGCTTATGAGAACTACAGTGTGTCCTCAGCTTCCACATAACTGCTATTCCCATCCAGGCAAAGCAGGGAGAGAGAACAACCTGATTTTCATTCAGACAGTAACTCAAATCCTGAGCAGAATGGGCCTTTACAGACTTTATTTAGGACTTTTTTTTTTTACAGCCTTTGCATAATTAACATTTTCATCATTGTTAGTGAGCCCGTTAGCAAGTGAGACTTAATATAACAAAAGATTGGATTTGTTCGTTATGGACTGATTTAAAATACTAAAATTAATTAAAACCATATATTGTCCAGAAAAGAAATTTTTTTAAAATGGTGATCCAGATGAAGTAAAAAAGATGACTGTGGGTCTGAGTTCTACCTTGTCCAATTTGTTCTTCAGAAATCAGGATGTTAATCTAAAGAGAAAAGTGAATACATTTGTTATATTTATTTTTATTTCAAAAAGAAAAAAGACTTCTATTAGCAAAGAAAAAGTAAAGAAAGTAGAGAAAGCATCTTTCTGAGGCTGCTAGCTTTAGACCTTAACCAGAGAAGCTGCCTCTGCTGGCTTTGTCTGCAGTGATCTGAAAGCCATATTTAAACATGTCTTGAACACAGGTCCTGTTGAATCAGTGGCAGACACGGTTTGGTTGGTACACGTGAATGAGGTAGCTGTAGTACCAAAATTGTAAAATTGTTATAGACAGTGACTATCAAAAAACCTTAAATCTATTTAAAAAAAAAAAGTCAGATTTCTTTGCATGGTTCTTGTCAATCACTGGAAACCTCTGTGCAAACTGACTGGGCTTTACCTCCTCCATGGAAGCCAAACAGCCAGCTGGCTGCCCTCACAGCTGGGTCTGATCCAGGACCTGATGGGAGAGCAGGTGTAACAAGTGTGGTAATGACCAAGCAGCTGCTTCCACTATTTGCTGCAAGGGGAGCTGGGGGGTCTCAGCTATGCCATGCTGTTACAATAAGGTAGATAGTGACCTAGAGACCAGATTCCTCAAGTGACTGTAATTCCTGGTCTTGTGCTTTGCAGACTCTGTCCCAGGGCCATGGTCCTGCGTGTCTAGCACCCAGTGCAGCTCCTGGAGGTAAGTGCTATCAGGGTTGTGTGGAGTTGTGCTTTGGGTGATGGCCAAAGACTCTTTAGTCAGAGTCTGTGTGAGCTAGAAGAACAAAAGCGTTTTGTCCTGAACAATGATTATTTTTGGCTCTGGATGGAGTTCACATGTGTCCCGTGAAGGTTCATCTTGCTTCCTAATCTCCTGGGGAGAATCTCCAGGGAGATCCAATGAATATCTTACTTGTAAACCTTCTCTCTTCCTCCCCTGCTCCCTGCCAGCACTTACCCAAGAAATACCTTGCTTATTTTTTTAATCTCCTCTGCTAGCCTATGAGCAATGGTTGGCTGCTTTGGCCCAAATTGGCTGGAAGAGGCACATATAGGCAGGCATTGAGAGAGAGTTGGCTAGAATTGCCCAGAAGTTTGTATCTGGTATCGGGTTATGTGTCTCTGCCCTGGTGAACAATGGTACAAGACAAGCAATGTTTCGCTTGCAGGACAGTGTTGTCGATCAAGAAGCATGCATGCTATAGATGGGTCTGGGACGCAGTCAGTGCTACAAGTTTCACCTGTGGTGATGTAAGAGATTTGGGGATATATCTGTCTGGCTGAGAGAGCCACAAAATGGGGCTGCAAAGGGGCCTGTGATGTGTATAATGATGTTTAAGCTTAGGCTGCCCTTACTGGGGGGGAATCTTACATAGTGGTGTTTGTAACTAGTGAATTAGAATACCGCAGATGTTCAAAATGACTGCAGTTTTATGCCTTAGTTATCAGTAATTTTGAAGGAACATCCTTAATTCCTTCCACGGCAATCCAAACCATGGGTGTTTAGTTGCCATTTGTCACCAGCATTTCTCTGATCTCTGCCTAGCTACGCTCATGAAGTGCCTCCAAGTATGTTTACAAAGATGTTTACTCTCCAAACAGCTCAGGCTGGTCATTCTGAAACTACTTAAGGAATGTACCTAACAACTTGGGTGGAAAAATATTCTCTTGATGTAAAAGACTTAAAGAACTGCTGTATAACACTGGTCGCAGTGTTCGCCAAAATTCTGAGTCTGGACTGAAATATTTCTTTCAGCTCGTATTTTTATTTGTGTAATACTTTGTGTATTATATAGAAACATTAAGTTGAAGCCATGATACTAAATGTTAAAAACTCAGACTTAAAGTCTTTAAACCTGGAATATCATGTCAAATTCTAAACAATTTGTCTACAGGGGTAAAATATTTTTATTTTGCAAGCCACTAAAGAACGGCAGAATGATGTCTATAGTTGTTTTAGACATCAAAGAGAAAAAGAAAAGCTATAAGAACATAGCAGCATCTTCATCTGGAATTGTATGTAATCTGATTTAAATATAACAACAAGTAAAAAAGCTGCATCTTAGGAATCTTTCTGAAAAGATAGTAAAGAGAGATTGAGACATTCTTCATTCAGTTGTAAATCATATAAATACGATGAATGTCAGTTCTGTATAATTCAGAATACCAAGTGTGTAAATATAACTATTTTAATCCTCTGGTTTCTAGACTGTTCAGAACAAAGCATTTTGCTTACGTGGTATTGAGCAGTTTGTCTTCCTTACCACTGCAAGCACCTTTCTCTCCTGTGCTGCTGTTTGCTAGTCCTAATGTCATTGTTAACAGAGAACCAAGAACAGCCATAGAGAATATACTAGCAAAAATAATCTGATAGCCTGGCTGCATAAAAATTCAACTGTTTATTGTAGCTGTTGAGATGCATCTGTTCAATAAACGTAAATAATTTGGAGAACATGCATTTCTAAAAATAGTATGTGTATTGCATTCAGGAGAAACCATCCAGAAGGTTGATCCAGGCTACTAACACTTAAAACTACGTTTACGTTTCCAAACTGAAACAACTCTATAGCTTTAGAACTTGCACAGTGAACCAAACCTTTTTGGCCTGTATATTTTTTTTTCATCTGGAACTACATCAGTTATAAAATCAAGCCCCTGTTTTTAAATTAAATGGGAAGGGGAAGTTTACATATTTTGCCTTTTCAGGACCATTTGATGTGTTACATTAGAGCTGCACAGCTGAGTACCCACAAGTTGTGTACTTGTGCGTAGTATGTTTTGTTCATATAAATGATAAAAGTTCAGAAATGTAAAGCATTGTGCCTTGCCTTCCTTCTAGGGAAAGCCTAAAATGGCTTGCCAAGCTCTAGCTTTTCCATCCCACCTCTTCTCTTTTCCAGAAATTATTTTTTTTCCTTTGTAATTAACTACATGGTTCTATGGAGGAGGGAAGTATTGCTGGCACTAAGGCTTGCTCAATATGTAGACACAGCAGGCGAACACCTTGTAGCCCTTTGGCCAAGTATCAACACACCATTAATAAGCAGACAGCTTGAAAACTCAGCAATAGAAGAGCGTTTGTTACAAAAAAAGAGAGGCAGCTTTGATCTGGCCATTGCCTTTCTTAGAATCACCCCGTTATTATGCATAACAGAGTGCTCATGTTTAATGGGTCATCATACCTAATCTTGGTCCTCCTTTATACAGGGATGGTACAAAAGAGGAATTCCTGAAGTACGTGTTAGTTATAGATAACCCACTCTGTGTTTGTTTTGGAGGAAGAGCAAAGGAAGGAAACTGACTTTTTTTTTTTTTTAACTTTTTTTTCTCTCGTCATCTAGAGCAAATGAAAATAGTACAAAAAGATAAGAGACCATCCAAGGTAACTCTAAGCTGTTTGTGTGGAGTTCTGCTCCACCCTGTATACGGTCTATTTTTGTTGTTCCTGCTGTGGTCACTTGAGACAGGTTTTAATATAACTATGTCTTGGAATGCTTGTTACTGCATCTGGAGGTGAGAAAACTCTGTCTCCCCTCAGCAGCCTCCGTGGATAACAACAAACAGGTACAACGTGCCCAGGCAGCGCTGGGGGAGGGAGGGAGAGGGAGAAATCAGATGAAGCTAACATGCCAGTATCATTCAGATGGCTCTGGATGAAAGTATTTCTGTGACTCCTTACCCAAGTTATTGAGTACAAGCATTACCTAAAAAGTAACTATAGTTACTGTAAGAATATTATAAGCATGCCAGTTTAAATGGTCCCGAAGGGCAAACTGCTGAGACTTTGGTACAGACCTCAATGCTATTTTAAAAGACTTGCTTTCAAATCTTTACTAATTACTGTGAAATACATGGATTGTAGTAAGCCTACTTTCTTGTAATTAGTTTGGGACCCTTCCCTCTTGTGGTCCTTTAGTGAAACCATAGGGCGGTGTTTATGCCAGTGCAGTTTTCTGCCATGGCAGCGACTGCGAAGTGATTGAACACTGGATTAAGACTTTGAATGAGTTGGGCATGAAGAGCAAGCAGGGAAGGGCTCTATTAGCAATAAACATCTGGGAGCCTAATTTAACAAAATGTTTTGTTTCCACATTAGATGCACATTTCTGGTGCGTTTTCTCCTCTCTTTTGAGCAAGGGTGTTTTGGACTTGAGCCAAAGACTTGTCTGTACATGGAGTTATCCTAGAATAATTACTCTGGAAAAAGCAGCCTGGACTAACTCCATGGGAGCAGAGTACTGTTCCAGAAGGAGTTATTTGGAGTATCAACATATTTGAGTGCTCTGTCTTGATTGCGCTTTTCTCACTTTTTCTGGAATCTCTTGTGTGAGAAGCTTCTCTCTTTGCGTCTTGGATATCGATAGAAAAGAAGAACAAAGTATCGTCATGCCGCTTGGCACTCCCCAGGTTTTAAAACTTTCCCTAAACCGGAGCACTAAACCAAGACTCTGTTACAAACAGACTGAAGCCTCTCTCTCTCTCTCTCTCTCTCTCTCTTTGGGTGGATGAGGTGCATGAAGGTATGCTTGCAAATATCCTTTTGGAGTTACGGGTGAAAGCATGAGATAAAATGATCTGGGATCCAAACCCACATATTGTTTTCAAACACAGGCAGGGGTAGGAAATTCTAGATCTGTTCAGAGGTAGGAGATGCTGGAGGAATGGGGTTTAAAGACAACATGTATGTAGTCTTGAGTCTCTGTCCTCATGTCAGAAAACAGAGATACATATGCACGGATTTTTTTTTCCCTCTCTTTTCCTCATGGATGTGTTGCTTGGGGAGTACAGACGGAACGTGAGAAGCACCTGTGTGCTGGGGTCGTGCTGTCCGTAGCTCCGTATCACCCTGACAGCATTTCAGAAAGGTGTGAGCACACGGTCGCTACCCTGACGTGCCGCTGGGCCGCACCCAGACCCGTATCCCTTCTTACCGGGGGGTGGGGGTGCGTGTCTCTGCCCTTCCCGCCGCCGGTGCCCGCGGGCTGCGGCCCGGCCCTCACCTGCGGCCGTGACCCGCCCCCGGCACGGCTTTATTCTCCGTTGGGAAGAGAGACGGCGGGGGCGGGGTCCCCCTGCGGGCCCCGGGGACATTTTGTGCCGCGCCGTGCCCTGCCCCCGCGGCGGGGGCGCGGGGCTCCTCGGCGGGGAGCGGGCGCTCGGGGGCCGGGCAGCCCGCGGCGGCGGAGGGCGGGCGGGGCGGGGCGGGGCGGGCTCCGTGACGGCGCGGAGCCGGCGGGGCACAACGGGCGGCCTCGGCGCGGGAGCGGCGGCGCTCGGCAGCTCGGCGGCAGGTTCCCGGCGCCGGCAGGAGCAGATGGCGGCCGCGCTCCTCTTCTACCTGCCCCTCCTGCCGGGGCTGGCCGGCGCCTTCAACCTGGACACGGACAACGTGATCAGCCGGCGCGGGGAGCCGGGCAGCCTCTTCGGCTTCTCCCTGGCCATGCACCGCCAGCTGCAGCCGCAGGAGAGACGGCTGTAAGTGCTCCCGTCCCGGGCCCCCCGCGGGCACCCTCCTCCCTTCCACGGCCGGGAAGCTTCCCCTGGCGGCGGGCCGGGGCCGCCAGCCCCCACCTGGCGGCGGGGAGCGGGGCCGGGCGGCGGGGCGCCCCGCGGGGAGCGGGCCGGGGGGGGCCCTCGGAGGGACGGGGCGGCACCTGCCGCGGCCCGGGGGGTGCCGCGGCGCCGCAGGCCGCCCGGAGCCGGCGTGCGCCCGGGCGGAGCGGCGGGGACGTGCCGGGGAGCGAGGGGAGAAAGGGGGAAGCGGGCGGCAGCCCCCGCGGGGAAACCTTCCCGCCTCGGCCGCCAGAGCGGGCTCCTGCGCGGGTCCCCCGGCCGCTGTGCCCGCCGGGCCCGGGCGGAGCGGGGCGCCGGGAGGCTGGAGCCCGGGGCGGCGCCGACTGCTCCGCCGGTGCTCCGGGGCTGCGGGTGCCTGTCCAGGCTCTGGGGGTTGTTCTCCCGGGGTTACCCGGCCTCGGGTAAGGCGGGGGCTGCTGTTCGGGACGGAACCTGCCCGGGAGTGCAGGTGGGAGGTGGTACAAGGAAGACGGGAAAAATAAATCAGTGTTGGTGGCATACGGGTGAAAGCTAGGAACTTCCTTCGGGAAATTCAGGAAGCAAAGTAAGGCTCTTTTGTACGTCTTGAGAATCCTTGCCTCTTGAGTGCATCTGAGCAGTGCCTGACCCCACCCTATCCAGTGGTGCTGGATGGAGTGTGTCTTGTATGAGGTATTGTTACTAAATAAATGTCCTTTCCTCAAATACTTAGTTTTAATCAAGGGAAGACAAGCCTGTAATCCATATAGAGTTAATGGGAGAAGGAAGCTGGAAAGAAATCATATCCTTCATAAACTTAGCTGGTAAACTTACTTAGAAGTCCTCTGGGCCGTTTTGCTCATGCTTGCGTTCTGTGTGATTTCATAAAAATTGCAGCGTGTAAAGGAATGTAAATCACAAATACCCGTGTTCCGTCTTCCATCTAGTAGGCAAAATGACCCATGGCATCTTGGAGAAACACAGGTCTGTGAGCTCCTTTTCAGAGGCCTTTATCTTAATTCTTGACAGGATTACTCTTGTATTGGTCTCGTTTTAGTTCTACTAAGAAGGCAGCGCCTGAAGCTTGTTAGTTTCCCATTGTACTGTCAGTACTGCTAGAATGAGTGCGTCAGAATATGCAGAGACAGAAAGCCAATTACTGAGAAGCCAGTAGAAACACAAGAGCGGTCACAGTATTCAAGCTAGTCTGTAATATTTGGCTGAAGTGCTTCAGAGATTATTAGCATGAAAGTTCTGTATTGTATGTATAGGAAGTGCTTCCTCAGGCAGTCCAGATCTGGGGACAGAGCAGAACCAGATGTTATCTGCCTTGATATGGCTCTCTGAATCCAGGCTTTCATGAGAAGCAAGGGTCTCTGATAGAGACAAAACCAGACCAGAGAAACCATGTTTTATGGTGATGCGCGCTTCTGAGTATGAGATGTCTTGGCCATTTTTCAAATCTACTCATGAGTTACAGCATAAAGAATTTGAGTGCTACCCTGGGTAGCTGCTGGGTGTCTTGGAATGAAACCTTTTATATCACACAGGCGTGTTATAGTCACTTCAAGCATTGTTTCTATGTCTGTAAGCATAGCGGTGTGTGGCTGTAAGGAAGCAAGACATTAAACGTGCCAAACTGTAACTATCTTTCCTCAGGGCAGAGGTGTGTTTAGCTCGCTTTGTGCAAGTTCTGTCTCATGAAACCGATGGGAGTTTTGCTGGGGAAACTTGAAGTGAAGCCTCCCGTGTTAGGCTGCATATTTATATCAGCTAAAAATGAGCAACGTTGAACTAATACCAAACGATTTGTGTGTTCTGTTCCACGGAAACTACATGCAGTTTCTAAATAGCTTGACAAGCTTGATAGGTGTCTGCAGTCTGGATATGCAGTAAAGGTGGAAAGTTAGGGGAATGGAGGTCATACTGAGGTCTCCTACTGAGAAATAAATATCTCTAATGCCTGTATGCTGCCTGTTATGGGTAACAGCAGGAATTTTAGTAGTTTGTTCTCAGGGGTGCAGTACCTCTGCATTCCCAACTACATTTTTGTTTGTGTCTTACCTCTGCTGCAAAAGTGGTTTTATGTGCATCTATCCCTTCGTCAGATAGAAGTATTTATTTTACCCCTTCTTCTCGAATGGATGCTAACTTCAAAGCTCAGTTACCGTTTGATTGTGAGCACTGTGAAGTAGTTGCCAAAAATACACAAGCCCCATTTCATCATTGAAACTTAATTAAAAGTGACACTTGGGTTCTCATCTGGCAGGGACCACCATTCCAAAAAAACCTGCCAACCCGAGTACCCCCTGCCCCTCCAATTTTACAAAATTAGAAATGGTTTGTAACAGATGTGGAAGATCAGTCAATCCTTGGAAAAAGAAGCAAATGAGAGAAGGTGAAATACATGAATTCTATTCAAGGGCTGTTTTAGTCTGTGGCTTGGAGCAAGGCTTGATAAAACAAACTAAATGATGGATAATTTTTCTCTTGCCTCGCTTAAGTGGTTCTTAAGCTAAATGGTTCCCTCTTCCTCACACCGGATAAGTCAGTGTTAAACATTATGAAAATCCTCTGTAAAGATGAGGGTGGAGAATGTCTAGGAAGTGTGACAAGGGTTGTCAAGCGTTGGAACAGGCTGCCCAGGGAAGTGGTTGAGTCACCATCCCTGGAGGTATTTAAAAGACGTGTAGATGTGGCACTTAGGCATATGGTTTAGTGGTGAACTTGGCAGTGTTAGGTTTATGGTTGGACTTGATGATCTTAAAGGTCTTTTCCAACCTAAATTATTCTATGATTCTATGAAATAAAGGTACAGCTGAAATGGCCTTTAATTAAACACGGTATTTGCTTTTGATCACCTTTTTTCTTAGTCACAGGATACTCCGGATTACCTATTAGCTTTGAATAGCAATCTTTTCATTTGTTAGTGTTAGCTACTAATGCCATGTTTGCTAATGAGGAATTACTTAACTCCCTACAGCATAGGTAGATGACTGTTCAAGAACTGCTTTGACTTTAGTTGTAAATGGTACTGAGTATAAGGCTATGGACTAGTAACAGGATTTCATTTTTCTTTGTGAATATCTTTGGGTGAGAAAAGTTGGAAAGTTTGTCAGTTGGAGAGGAGAAAAACTTTACTAATTCATAGTGACGGAAAGTAAGACTGCTCATGGCATGTGGGTGTGAAAGACAGCCAAACGCAATCTTAATGTGCATCAGGGGAGCGTTAATGTTGGAGGTACTAAGGGCAGCCTGCCTGGATTTCTGTGTATGGTTCTGTTTCATTGTCAAGCACAGTGAATCCAGTAGCAGAAGAGCCTAATGGGGCTCTAAGAGAGCTGGGCTTGTTGCCCTGTATAAGATAGTTCTGTTTTTAATCTGTCAATATGACGAAAATAAGGGAGTTCTGGTTCTGCAAGGGGGTCGTGGCACAACGGCAGTGCGTTTTGACTGCAGACTGGAAGAAGGCTTGTAACTTGGAGGGGCCTGAGACTCAGGGACAGCGTAGCTATAGGAGTAATGGGGTTAAAGTTCAAGTAGTCCTGTGATGGAGAATGCGAGTGTATCTAGTGTCTGTAAATGGGGACTACACTCGCTATATATAAAAGCTACTATATATTATAAATATGTTACTATTATAATAAATATATTATTACTAGTGACTCTATATATAGTGAGTATAGTCATATATGTGTAATTTTATGTATATAGAATATATATATAAAGGATATATATGTATAAATACTCTATGTAAGATGTCCAGCAGGTTTGTTCCAGTCCTTTTTGGTTGTAATTCACACAAATTTAAGCAAATGCCTTGAATTAGACCATAAGCCCCAAGAATACCTAAGTTCTAAATTTGTGTATAACTTCACTTGCAAGTAATTCTGACATTATTTTCAGTAGAGATATGGAGCTGAATTCCTGTAGGCTTCTTGTTATTGTTTGAGGCAAAAAAGGATGAGATAGTAGTAATCAACATTCAAGACCTTCTCATCAGCTGAAAAGCTGTGTGGTTGAAAGCTATGGGTAGGCGTTTTATGTCAAGACTGCACTGACCATTAGCAACCATAAAGTCCTAAAAATTGCAGTATCTTATTGAAATTTTTACTTGTGGCAGGTTTTGCTGATACTGCATATCTCTACTGTGAGCTGTTACATCAATACATGACGAAGTTGCCTTTGGTCAGCAGGGCTGCTGACATTGCTGTACTGCTGCAGTGCATCCTCAGTGGCATTTAGCCAGTACTTCTGTATTGACTGAGGGCTTCTGCTCATAGGCAGTTTGCTCCAGCAACAAAAGAGCTGGATTATGCTGGTCTGCAGTGGAGAATGACAATATTGGCTTGCAGAGGTGGTGTAGTGTAATTCAAGCTTCAGATGGACTGAATTAATAACAGTGCGTATTTACATCTTCAGGATTTAAATGCTTTAATAATGCTGGTCTTTAGTACTTCAGTCAAAAAAAAAAAAAGGAAAATTAAAAATAAATCCTTCTTTTTAAAGTCTGTGTCTACTGTCTCATTGCACTTAGTATTTTTTTTTTTCTTGAGTGTGTCTCTGTTTTTGTCTATGCAAACTATTCTTGGATAACCTGCTTAGCATGCTTGATTACTTTCTTAATTAGTGATAGCAGAGGAGTTTGTCTCTGTTAGAGATAGATGTCCTGTGGCAAAGGTCAGGACCAAATGAAGTTGGGAAGGAGGAGGGAGGAGTAGTTTAAGAGTTTCCCTGTAGTGGTAAGGGGAAGATTTTTAAAAAGAAGATCCATTGTACTAATATCATGGGTGAAAGAAGTGAGAAGATACATTTACATTGCATAAGGGGGAAGAATGTGGAATTGCTATAGGTGGAGTCAAACTGCAGAAGGCAAGCTTTCTCCCAGTGCTAAGTTTGAGTTTTGCTGCGAGTTATCTGTGGCAGAGACACAGCTGACAGGTTTGCAGGTCAGGTATACAAAAGATTGGAAACTATCATATAATTGTCACTATCTGACTCCTGTTCTTGCAGGTAGAAAAGAAGAGGTCAACATCTTTATTTTTGTTTTATTTTTTGTTGTTTTCCTCAAAGGAGCAGGAAAGAATTGTGCACTCAGTCCTGCAGAACTCTACTAAGGCGAGAAGGATGAAATGGAGCATTGAGCTGGTGTACAGTAGGAAGCTGCAGTAGTGAAACCACTTCCGTCAATGTAGAAAAAGAGCAGACCCTGCAAGGCACTAGTGAAGTCACAGGTCATACAGCAAAAATGTGCTTCTACCAGGACGGTTTAGTCCAGGTGGCTCTAAAAAGGCTATGTCAGGATAGATGTGCTACGGTACAGTCCTTTGCTGTTAGCTGTGTGAGTTCACAGGTTCAGCTTCAGTGTAGTGTTAACTGGTGTGACAGACATTCATAGCATAAAGCTAGCCTTCTCACACGGGAAGTGGCAAACCTCTTAACCCAGTCCTCCTTCCCCTTGAGAAACTTGTTTTTCAAGAGGTTATATACTTTTCAGATAACTTTTTTTTTTTTTTTAATGGTCACCTGTAAGTGCATAAGAATCTTAAGGAACCCTGTGGTAGATGTGTTATTTTTCTTATGCTGGTGTTATTAAGAATTAAGAAAATTCATTGCTGTGCTAGTGGGAGCCTTCCATGAATAAGGGACTGTAGCATATGCCTTTCGTCAGCAGTGATGATAAATGGTCTTGTGTGCAGACTCCAGCTTTGAGAAACAGCCTAGGCTATCAGCTTCAATTACAGCTCATAAAATTGTTATGTTCTTACTGGAAGATGCTTGTACCTGATACAACTCCTTGGTTTCATAGCTTTTTGTTTTCACCTATGCTGAGCTTGATGGATGAATCAGTTTCTAATGTAAGAGGTATCATCATGGTGGGGTTGCTAGAGCATAACATTTACAGGGTAGGGGTGTGACAGGTTTAGAAGCATTTTGGCTTCTGCTTTCTTACTTTTAAATGTCTCAATAGATGTGGATGGAAATTTGTAGAGGCACAAATTCCTCTCTCTTCAGGCTATGTGTTTGGAAAGAGAAGGGTGTTCTGTAAGCTGTTACTCTCTGTAAAACACAGACCTGCCAAGCCATTCCAAGAGCATTGAAATATTAGTGATGGCTCAATTAACCAAAATTGCTTTAAATTCCTCTGGTCCAACTCTGTTGTACTCATCCCTTTCTAAAAGGATGAAATTTATGTCAGGTAGTTCTTATTGAATAATATTATGATATAAATCAACCCTGATGAATGCAGCAGATGCTAGCCCAGCGAGCTCTATTGCCGCCAAAGTATTAGACACATCTCGGAAAACAGATCAAAAACTTAATCTTGCATCCTCTAAAGCCAGCAAGGTTAAAATAGTGTAACTGGAACAGAATAACACAATGCAGGCAAGGAGAGACCTTGATCTCAGGAAGGAGGAGAAAGGCTTTTCTCTTTGCTAAAGTAAGTGAAACCTAATGAACTGCACAACGTATGACTTAAGGACAAAGGAAAAGCATTCTCCTTGACAAGTTGTGGTGTTCTTGAGTGGGGGCTGTGGGTCCTGACAACTCTGCTTAATGATGCCGGAAGGCTGGGCAGGAAAGTGTTGGGGGGAGGGCTCACAACTGGAAAGACCAGCCAGCAGCTATTCTCTTGCTTTCCAAACTCTGCTGATGTAGACACACACAAATGGGCAAAAGTAGACATGTCTTTGTGCATGTCTGACATAAAGCCTTCAGTGAAACTGTCTGTGAGGTATTCCGTTGTGAAAAGGAGTTGTAGTCCTTAATGGTGTTTGCTCTAAATACTGGGGGAAGTCATCCTGTACCCTCTTAGTCTGACTTTTAGGTCGATTTGAGAACTGTAGTTGTCAGTTGGATGGGTTGAAATGCGTTTGAAGAGCGCAACCACTTACCCTCTGAAAGCCGAGGTGAGAGTGAGCTGGAGAAGCGTTTTTTTTCTGCAGTTCCCTTCATGCAGTGAGAGGTGGGGTGCTGACTGGGGTATGCGTGCTGCATGCGTGCTCTGCCCTGGTTCTCAGCTGCGTGGGCTGGAGCTGAGCAAAGAATCAAGGCTCTCTGCAGTGCTGGCATCCTGAAAACTTCAGCTGGCAGGCAGCTGCTTGAAGCTCATTGCTGTCCTGATCTTACGGACTGACTGGCGCAATAAACTTTATGGTGCTCTTTAGACTTAAAATGTGACCCCGTCAGCTACAGAAGGGTAGGAAGTGAGGGAGACGGAGAATATTGGTCAAGATGCAGGGATGTAGAGTGAACCATTTAAGTATCTGAAGAATGTAGCATGCACAACACGAGGCCTGCTTTCTGTGTGCTGCTCTCTTCCAAAGGCACAGGATTTGGGACAGACGTTCCAGGAGTCCTTCTGCAATAGGGACGTTAAAGGGAGCACTATATCATTGTTATCTATGAGCTGGAATCTTAAGATTTAGCATTTTTACTTGAGGACATAGTTTTCCTTTGGGTTCTGTTTTCATTACTTGAGAGCAGCAAAGAGCTTTCAGACAGATGTGCACAGAGAAATGAGATGTACTGGTAGTGTTGGGCGCAGAGGTGCAGCCGTAGCGTATCTTCCGATAATAATTCTGACACAATTTCTGTATCAATTTCACTCTTGTGCTGGCTACCTTGGTAATGAATAAGACTCTTTAAGCTGACATATACTTTTAAGAATAAACCGTAAGGCAGCCCTACCATCAGGTATAGATCCGGCTTCATCCAGATATGGAGTTGTATGTACTGTATTGTCTACTCTTAAAAATACTATTCACCTGTGTAGAGAGTACTAATTCATCCTTTTTTTTGTTACGATCTAGTAGAAAAACATCTTGTACCATGGCAGGAAATAATAAATACTCTGTGTTGTATCTTCTTCAGAAATACTGGCTAACCCCATCAGTCTGCACCTGGGCTGTTTGATGGATCCAATCTGTAACTGTACAAGACAAATGTAAATCTTTGTAGTATGACTATCAAATTAAGTTTATTTAATTAAACAATTTTTATTTAAGTTTCTGAGAAGTCTCTTTACTATCGACTGCCCTTTAATAAATATCCTGCAGTTGTCTAGGCTCTTTCATCCAAAAATCTCAATGTAATTTATAGTGATACTATTTCTTTAACTGAAAAATAGGAATGAAGAGGAGCATGAAGTCACTGTTGCGATGATAGCTATGATGAGTGCATTGTTCTGTGTAGTATATGTTACTAGTGCTGCTAAAGTTAATTTGTAAATAACAAAGAAAAACTTATGCAGAAGCAAGACAGGTAGGTTGGCTTCTCATAAACGTTTTTTCTTAAAGGGTAACAAGCAGAGACGAATGGTTTACTGATCTAATTTGTTGCTGTCTGGATTCTCCACAAAATAAAACAGAACATTCCCAAATTGGTATATTGGGTTGCCTGGCACGTTACAGCAGAAAATTGTTCACCGGTCAGCATGGGCCGTTCTTTTCCCCTCTGTTAAACTCTATCCAAAACCCTTTCTGCGTGTGCCAGAGCAACTGTCAGTTTTGTAAGGGATGCAATCTGGTAAGTTTCCATAGGAGATACCTCAATTCATTTCGGAAGAACTGCCGTTTAAAATCAGCTGTTGTTTAAATGTTTCAGAACCAACATGGGGCTGGATGAATCATTCTAGCCATAACTGTAAAAATGCCATGTTTTGGGGACATATTCTAGGGAAAGAAGGCGGCTGAGATTAGGTTGTCGGGCAAATGTCTGTTTAAAAACAAGTAAGCAAAAATCCATATTACTGAATGAGCAGATGGTGGTCTGTACTGTGAAATGTTAGCTAGAAAATTAATACCTCATAGTGGTATTTAACAAGGGTAGGTACAGTAAGAGGCACAGGAATATTTGAAGAAAGAAGTATACAAAATGGTCTGGAAAATATTGAATAATTCATTTATTAGCATTAGATATTGTTGGTTGAGATATATGTAAGCAAGTTGCTGCTTTGAAACAATGGCAGAAGAATATAGCCTAGAAGAGCAGACGTGAACATGGGAAAAAAAGTTTCACTTCCATTTTTAAGGGAATTCTTCAGTATATTAAAAATAAGTGAACTGAACCATAGGTTAATAGAGCTCCCTTCACAACTTTAGCATCACGCGTACTGTGTTCTTGGTAAGATGCACTTCCCTTGGGTTTGAGGTGTCAAGAGTATCACATGTTCTAAGACTATTTTGAGAATTCCCTAACTATTGCTTTGAAAAAGAGAATTGCAGTTATGTTGTTTTAGTTTAAAGAACATGCCAGATGTATTCTGCTATGAAGTACCTGAGATTAGATTTTGTATCAAAATTATAGTAAAAGGTAAAAAGTACTGGTTCTTGCATTGTGATTTTTCGGAGCATTTGCTAGTATGGACTGACCGTTTTTGGCTCTGTTGGAACATGGGCTGTTTTTCTCGTTTCCTCTTACAGAACTGCATCTAAAAATATGTCATTTCCTAATATTGATTTCCTTTAAGCAGTTGTACTAATGTGTGTGAGGATGTTTTGACTGTTTGGAAGCGAGAAGGTCTGCAGGATCAGGAACAGAGGCGAGAGGGTTTCATGGGATGCTCCCTGTCTAGATGCTGTCTACAGCATAAAACTGGACTCAGCTCCCTCCAGGGTAACGCGTATGGATCCTGCACTGGATTTCACTGTCAGCTGTCGAGCTTCTAGGTTGCTTTTCAGCTGTCTGTATTCTTCTTTGCATTTGTTTTCTATTTTCAAGGAGTTTGGAGATCTTTGAGAAACAAGGAACAGCAAGTAGGAATGATCAGCGTTGTTGCTACTGGAGTTTGCCGATAGTGTCCGTAGGAATGGCAGGCGTTCTTACAGAGGCTGAGTGTCTTCCTTTTTAGTGAAGATGACAAAAGCAATTTTTCAAATGGAGCTAAATATGCTTAGCTTCTGCCTGCTTCAGCTGGCATTGATGCCCTCCTCAAAAGTAGGTCTGTAAAATATATCTTTAAAAAACAAGGCAAAACAAGATTGCAGATATGCTGGGAACAACTCATCTCTGTAATGCCTGAGGTGGTTTGCTCAGCAGCACATGCGTGGGTCAAAGGTCTGAGGGAAATGCATGTTTATCCTGGAAGCGCTCAAAAGTGGCAACCAGCTGTTGCTGATAGCAAGCACATTATCATCGTTTGCAGTTGAATTTTCTGCGTCCTTCTTTTCTCATAGCTCTTTTCACGTTACTCTTGTATGTGAATTGTAAGGATTGGTTAGCCTTGCACTTTGTCATCGATACTGCTGAAGCTGCATAGTGGTTAGATCCGCTGGCTCTTAGACCTTAGCTGTGTCTAGCAGAGTGTGTAAAAAGAAATCACGGCTCATATTTAATTATTCATGTTTGTTTAGTGTGAAACAAACCTTAAGTGAAAATCATGTTATTTTCTTGGCCAAAGATGCTAAAATAAATTAGGTATATTTTTTTCTTATATAGCCAAGTCTTGTAGCTGCTACTAAAAATATGGCATAATTGTGCAAGTCCCCGTAAACTTTTCATCCACTCGACTTATTTTTCTGCTAGAGATATGTTTGATAATTACATAGTGTGGCCCCAGAATACTGCTTGAAGAGGCAGGTTTCTTCTCTCTTCTAAGCCAAGCTATATTCCTGCATATAGTGGAAGAATACTTTGTTGTTGTCAGGTCAGATGCAGTTGTAGTAACAGCTGCAATACTGTTGGCACACCTTTCAGCCTACAGGAACACAGGGTGTTAAAATACTTGAAAACAAATAATTAATTCCAGGTTCTGCTCAAGTGAGAATGTGGGGAGTGGTGAAGGATGGAAAAAAAGTATGCGTGAGGGGAGGCATGTAAAAATTAAGCATGTGTGCGTGTGGAGGGGGAGCAGTATATAGCGGAAGAGAATGCAGTGGGTTTCTTGGCGTAGTCTCAATTATAAGTTATTTTGCAAACAGAAAAATCTTGTTCTTAGGTTTTGCAAGCTGGATGAAATTCTCAGAGTTTGTACATTCCTACTCATATAATTGCTTCTTCTTCCACAAATACGTATATGGAAAAGTTTCTTGTGAATATACGATTTATTTCTGTTGATCTATTTGATCAGTGTTTCGGTATCTGCATGGAACATAAAAAAAGGCTCCTTAAGTGTCCCAACTGCATGGACATTTGTACGACTTGGTTCTCCTACGAAAATACCTTATTGGAGTGACGTTCTTCCAAGTGATTTGAATGCCTGTGTTTCCAGTTAATTTGAAGGAGTGGGGGGACTATGTGTCAGAACATGTACCCAGTGACACATCTGCTTTTGTGATTAAGTTCATGGCTTGAAGAAAAGCCTTACTCAAACTGTGGATCCTGTTATATGCATTTAACCCAGGGCTATGATAGTTTTCAGACTGAAGGCATGAATTGAAATCTGTGCTTTAGCGTTGCTGTTGAAGAGTGTGTTCGCTGGCTGTTTGTGTACTCGTTCTCTGACACATTTATGAGAGATTATGTATTGGGAAGGTACATGCCTTTTCTACGTACGCAGAGCTCTTCAGCCTGCTGCCGCAGGGGACCTCTCTGTGGTGCCATGGGCTTGCGTGGCAGCTGGGAGGGCACAGCTTAGCTCAGAGTGCCAGTGTTGGCCTGGTGTGGGTGAGCTTCCCACTGGGGCTCTGGTTGGTATGTTGTAGCTGAATGTGATGAATTTCTTTTGTTCAGACAGCAAATCTCCCAAAGTTGCATACTACCGTTTCTGTTGTTGTGTATCTAGTGCAAGAGGTTTGTACCTGTCTTGTTTTTCCCCCTACAATTCAGAGGGGGACAGTGGTAAGCCTGGAAGAGAAGGAGCAGCAGGGGTCTCATAAATTGTATGTACGGGTGAAGGAACCACAGCTTGGGTTAGCTTGGGGAGCAGTCGCTCTTCAAATACTGCGGGGCTGTGGGATTAGTAGCTGTAGCATGTTATATTCCCCATTGATTCTCATGTGAAATGTCTGTCCCTCTTACTGTGCTTCTTTCATGCCTTTTAATGGTTTAATTATGGTCATAAATGAAACTGATGTACTTCATTCAGTGAAGGAAATAGAGGAATGACATTTCAACCCAAATATTTGTTCTGCACTGTATTAAAACTCTGGCAGGTTTTTTTAAAACAGCTTTTGGCATGTTGATGAACAGTATGTGCCTGTAATGGTTGTTAACCGCTCTAACAAGTAGTGCCTTCAAACGCTGACTGGGAGCGCTGCGCTTTCAGATTGCTTTTTGGAGGGGGAAAAAAAAGTCTGAGCAACTGTTTCCATATTTTGATTACTTCCATGTTCATTTTCTAAAACATGTAGATGATGTGATACTCCTTTCATTTTTCATGAAGTTCAAATGGAGATAGTATGTGTGGGGGGGGGTACAAAGACAAGCCCTGCAAATACAGAGAAGTTTAAATCTGAATTCAGAGGTTTTCTATGGCGTGAATGGCCAGCAGTCCAGCTGCAGAAGACAATAATTCCCGATTTCTGTCAGGTGCTTGCTTACTTGAGCCTGTAGAGTGAGCGTGCCCACAAAACACTGATCACAGCACTAACTCGCTGCTTTAATATAGTAGCGGCAACAGCCTCTTCTTTACCAGCCTGTTTTGCCGCAGGAGCCGGGGCGGTGCTGGGCAAGGAGATGGGCCAGGGCCTTGGCGCGTGGGGGCCGCTGGCACGAGCGCGAGATTGCGGTGTGGGGGCGGCAGGGATGGACAGTTCGCTCTTTCTGTGCTTGCAGGTAGCTGGGGACTGCTGGGCCACCCCTGCTTTATTGCAGCCGCCCTTGCTCGCTCGTCTCACTTGCTGTCGGGACCTGCGCCTGAGTGTGCCCTCGCTGCCTGCAGCGGAGAGTAGCTGGGTTGTGCCCCGCTGACTGTGGTGGGATGCACATGGTTTCAGCGAGCCTAATGCAGACAGGGTGGCCGCGGGCAGGGGCTGGGCTGGAAGCGCTAGGGCCTCGGCTCCCAGGTCCATTTCTTGAAATGGTGCACTTGTCGCTTCTTGAGTTAAGCCTCGTGTTGTTATAAGAGGATTGCACGCAGTAACAGGCACTGCCGTGTTAGAAAATCTGAGTGAAAATCCCCTTAACATTACTGCTTCCATAAGTTTATCATAGATTAATTATAAAACTGTCTCATACATGTTTTATAGTATCATTGCATGCTCAGGTCTGTTCCTGGCACGAGTGTTCTTTCTTTTAAATCAGAAGGAAAGTATAGCTTGTAAGGGAGAAATTAAAACTGTAAGTATTATACAGGCTTCACTTGCTCTTTGACAACATGAAAAATGTGAGATATCTCCTCATTAAAGCCAGAGAGTGGTGTCTGAAATGGAAAACTGTATTTTGAAACATGACTTTGGAGCAGACCGTACCATTTCTTGTAAGAAAAATGCTTTCTACCAATGAAAATGAGATCTGCAAAACCTATTTCAAATCCATGCAGGCTGGGCTCTGGACTGTGAGCAGAAAGGGTTTATTTTTCCATGTGACTTTCAGAAAGTCAATAGTGAGTGGCCTTTCCAGAACAACAGGTATCTTTGTAGTGCCAGTTTTGCTTTGTAGTAGCTTGCCCTAGTCCTTATGCTGCTTTTGGCTTCTTTTCCCAGCCTCTATCATAATCCGCTTCCTAAAAAAGGCTGAACGAATAAAATGAAAATCGCAATCCTTCAAGTGCCAAGCCTCCAGGCAACAGAGATTAATGGTGTACTTGGCCATGGCTTTGCACTGGTAGTTGGAAAATGGAACTGTGGAGCAGCAGATTAGGAGAACCATCAGTCACTTAAAATAGCTGTTAATAACAGGCTGGCAGTGATGGGTATCTCTGTAAAAAGTGTCACAAACAAGTTCCCTGCTGACATAGTCACTGGCTGTATTTTGCCGGGAGAGGGTTGTTTTTTGGAGAAGCCCAGTCCCGTCTCTGTACTCATAAGTCTGTGGTGCTCCTGTCCTGTGACTTGTTTCTGTTGCGGGAGGCCAAATCAGGCACAAAGCAAAGGTGGTGCCACCAGTATTCAAACACAATGTCTGTCCCATTGACCGACTTCAGTTATGTTGAAATATTGTGGGGGTTAAGGTGTTCCCATCGTCCCCTTTTGTCAAATTTAAAAACTGTTGGGACCAAACCAGTGCAGAGGACTGAAGATAACAGCTCGAACGGAGGGCTCTACATGTCCACATTGAGATCAGGGTCTCTGGCTGGAGGTTTTAAACATTTGATAGACAACTAGTGACTGTGACTGGTGATTTGGTAGTGAAATTTAATCTAAATTTGCTAAATATGAGTTAGCAGTAGTTAGTCTAATTTCCTCATTTTGTTCAATTCAGTGAAACTCTTTGCAAGCAAGTACTGGGAGCGTGAGAGGAAAAGGATGCAGGAGTTTGCCTGTCTAGTCAGGGGTGGAAGAAGTTTCATAGCGTTGAGCTTCATCACTTTCCAAATTGGCCGCCCTTGTGTGTATGGAGTCTTTCTGAAAACACAATGAGGTGCAAAGCCTGCAGCGGCAGCATTGTTATCTGAGAACAGCAACCGTAAATTGGACATTGGTGCTCAATGAAGGTTGCACAATTGGAAATTACTTACACTGCTGACTATTTTATTCTGCCTATATGTGGAAATGGCTAATGGTTTGTTACCCAGGAAACACTTTCAGTGATTTCTGCTCCAGTCTGTTAAAGCTCAGAACTGGCACTAGTGATGTGTTGCTGTTACTTTTAAAGAAAGGATGGTAAAGATGTGGTGCCGTGTTTGGGGTAGAAGATACCATGGAAAAGGAAAGAATTTAAGGAATGAAGAAAGCCTTGGGAGATAGGAGAGTATCTGAGCTCAGTGCAGACTGTGGTATTTTTTGTATTTGTTTAAATCAAAATGTAATTTACTCAATGGAAGCCTCTCACTTTGATGAACAGATTTGCTTTAAAAAAATGTTGAAGATATTCTCCCTCCTTTGACTTGATTCCTTTTGAGTAAGTGTTTATTCCAAAATAGAACTGTAATGAATCGCTGATAGTTTTTCTTCTCTGAAGTATGTTGTGAAAATCTTAAGTTGTCCTTAGACAGTTCCAGGCTATAAGTGAGGACAAGAATTTCACTGTGGAGCGAGGGACTACTTCCAGGAGCCTGGAGGTTTTCTGGATTTCTTTTGATATGGTTTTCTCATCTTAACTGCAGCTTTCCTTTTGGAAGCGACCAGGGTAGTTTCATAAGCAATATTGGAGGGAGTTCAGATAGCTGTGAGCAGAAACTACTCCCGGTTCCCACTGTTGCTTTCATTAGCCGAGAAGGGGCCACAGCCACCTACTAAACTTCTCACAAATTACCAACGAAAGCAAGGGAGGGTTTTAAAATCTGCAGCCTACTGGTTAATATTCTGTAATATCTGTTAAAAGCTATTTGTGGTGTATTTTGCTTTGGATTTTAATAACGTTTTTGGGCTACTTTTGATTAAATTAAGTTATAGCCTTTCTTCTTGATGTTCTTGCTGAATACTGATCAACAGCAGTTGACACACTGCAGCCTGGTGCCTGCCTGATTGCGGGCAGTGAGTTCCCACCTCCTTTCACTGCTTGAAAACGTGTGGGTTTATAACGCGCGTTTTCTACATACAGTTATCCAAAGGTCTGGTTTAGATCTAGATCAAGTCAGTAAGATGTCTTGATGCCTTTCCTGAGGCTTGAGTAGTGCTCAGCATAACTGATGAAATGGAGTTTTTCTTGCCTCAGCTGTTCCCGTTCAGGTGTAGTGTAATATCGCAGTGAGGTAGGGTGGGTGTAGCTGTGTCCTAGGGTGCTACGTGGTGCTACGCTGGTCCCTCTCTTGAGAGCGGGGCTTGTGCCCGTCCCTGTTGCACGCTGTGGCTGCACCTTGCACGTGCAGGTATGGCGGGGGCCACTGGCGTCTGTGCAATGCAGGCACCATCCACCTGAGCCAAAATTTCATCTCAGTGAGGTCAGTTAGTTAAACTGGCATTACATGCCAATCCTGGAGCTCTAATCCTATAGGATTATCTCAAGTTTGGCCATGAATCCAGGGTTGTAAGGGAGTAAATTTGTCCCTGGAAGCCAGCAGATGCTCATAATTGGCAGTGGGACTTGAGTCATGATCACATATCTCCAAGAAGTAATTAAGAGAAAGCAATAATTAATCTAATCCTAACCAATAGAGCATCAGGACTGATTTATTTGGTTTGAAATTAGAATTTTGGTTTGAAATTGGAAGGCGCATATTTTAATTACGGGATATAACTGGAGCTAAAGAACATTGCAGTTTTGTGCCAAGGTATGAGAGAATACTGAGGTTTTTTTCTAACATTGTCACTTGATAGACACTTCTTCTAATCTACAGAAATGTAACGTAATGAACTATTAATAGAAGTTAATGTATCACCTGTGCAGTCTGATTGGCTCAGGGAAAACCTAATCAGTTTATAGTATATATTTAAGGAAGATGAATGGGGAAATGCAGGATTCAAGTAGTACGAAGCATCTGATTCTGTAATTTTCATGAAGAATACTGATTTTTTTTTTTTTGTCTGACTTTTAGCTCATACGGTAAACATTAGATACTAAGTCATCATAACTCAAATCATAAAAAACTAAGGCTCCAACAGGAGCTGATGCTCAGGCATGTTTGTATTCAGTATACTGTATGGCTGAGCTTCTGTTCTCTGTATAGTAATAATGCAAACCTGCTGTGGGATAGAAAATCGGTAAAATATCTGTGTGTTGGAGTCTCTGGGGTTTTCATCTCTGACTCTGCAGTCTTGACATTGGGACGTTATTTTGGTATCTAAATACGGCTTCTGGAGCCGACTTTGGGCATTCAGGCCTGAATTGAAAGTAGTGACTGTAGCCCTCGTACACCTTCAGGGAGAAGTCCCAAGGAATAAAATGAAGCATACTGTAATCATGGGTGGAGAGAGATGAAGAACTTACTTTTGTCAGTCTTCGTTTGCAGAGGAAGTTCTTTGGTTTTAATTTCGGTGTTTCATCTGCCAATATAAGGAGATAGCGATACCTAGGAGAGCAGCTCCTCATCCCCCCCTTCCCTCTTCCTTTTTGCAGAAAGAGGTTTTGCTTGCCACTGAGAAAACTAAAATGGAACATGCAAAGCTGCAGAAAAACCTAACCCATTTTTGGCGTGATGAGCTCAAACTTGATTAAAATTCTTCTATTAAAACACAGCTGAGTAAGTAGCCATACAGTAATGACTGGAATGTGTCCTCAGTCTGGAAGGAGTCTGTTGAGCACGTAGCACAGCTCAGGGCACAAGCTGATTCATTTGGACTGCTGCAGTCATGCTGAAATTCACGCTGGTGAATGGTCCATGTCGTACTTCCTCAGTTTCATGCACACGTCTGTTTTAAATGAAGTAATTTGGCTTCTGTAGTTGAAAGCTGATTTTTCAAACATACCTCTTGAACAGTAAGCAAGGTGAACGGCAGCTCTGTTGATCACAAGTCACAATGTGCTTCACAGGGGATTTTTATGTTTTGCTTGATTTATTCAGCCAAAGATTAGATGCACGTGACTTTCTTACTTACACTCCTAATAATGTTGATAATCCTCATAATGTTTATAATCCTCATCATCTTTAGTAATGTGTCTTGCAGAACCAGGAAGCATAGGTTTAGTCTTCTCTGCTGTGGTCTTTGGGGCAGATAAGCAGTGAAGAAGCACAAAGGAGTTACACCACTCTTTTATGGGTCTTTGGCTGCTACTTGAAAATATATTTCAGGATTTACCATAGTATCTACCCGAACTGATCTAATCCTTTGCAAGCACCTGCTCATAGTGTGTGCTACTGTTGAACTGTATTGTGAATAAGGACTTGCAGTGATGTACCTAACAGGATTCAAGTTTTTTGTGTTTGATGAACCTTGAAGACTAGTGACAGGATTCCTGACAAAAGTTCTTTGAAGTCTGGAGGGTTTAAATAAGTCTGCTTTGAAATACTTTGTTCACAGTGGAAAATAAAATAATTTATTCAAAATTAGGGGAAAATAACTTATGCAAGATTTGGATGGGGGTATGGGCGCTGGGAAGAATCTAAGGTTGCCTGTTTCCTTTGAGATCACGTTGGATTGACACTCCTTTTTTTTAAGGCTGAAGAATTGCACTTTTCACCTACTGATCTCAACAGGTGTCTGTTTGAGATGCCACTGAATGTTTGGGGCATCTTATGTCAGGTGGCACATCCTTCCACTTTATCTTCTGTTGGCTATGCTGCTTATTCCCTGATGCCTCAGTAGGTCTTCCCTCTGCTGAATTGTCATCAAGATTATGGTCACATCGTGGTATGTTGTAGAAGGTATCATTTAGCTAGGGAGAGGATACAGTCTAGCTGTCCCATAGAAAATAACTGGTTTGTAATTTTCTTGATCTAGCACCACTGCTGTCAGTAGTATGCAGATGGGTGAATTAAACCAAATGAAGTATCTTAATTCCAGAAGCTTTTAGTTGTGTTCACAATGTTGAAACAAAAGGTTTCTGATCAATTGTCTACCTGAAAGGAGGTTGTAGCGAGGTGGGGGTCGGTCTCTTCTCCCTAGTAACAAGTGATAGGACGAGAGGAAACGGCCTCAAGCTGCGCCAGGGGAAGTTTAGGTTGGATATTAGGAAAAACTTCTTTACCGAAAGGGTAGTCAGGCACTGGAACAGGCTGCCCAGGGAAGTGGTTGAGTCCCCATCCCTGGAGGTATTTAAAAGATGGGCAGACGTGGTGCTTGAGGACATGGTTTGGTGGTGGACTTGGCAGCGATAGGTTAACAGTTGGACTCGATGATCTTAAGGGTCTTTTCCAACCTTTATGATTCTAAGTGAGATTCTATACATAATTTTTACCTCCCAAGCTTTGAATGAAAAAGTGGAAATAATAAAAATTTCTATAAGTTCGGAAATCAGTGCCTCTACTTTCTTAAATGTCTGATGGTTAATGTAAAGATAAAAAACCCAACCTCATCTGTCTTTCCATGGGGGATAACAGAACTGAGGAGAAAATGTATCTATTCCCATGTTAGGAATAGCTCAGAAACAGATGCTTTGCAAAAGAATTACTCTAAGAGATTAGAGTTAAATGCACTGTTGCCAAAATTAGAAAGTGATGTTATTAATGGCCTTTCTAAAAGCGTGGTTGTTTAGATTACAAACTCTTGTGATTACTGCTACGTTTCTGAAAAAATCTTTGAAAAAGATGCCAGACATATGCAGGGGGAAAAGATGGAAACGCTTTAAACCAAAACCCACCCACACTGTGTGTCCTGATTTTATATGTGCATCAGTCAAAAGCAAATATTTTACCTGAAGGTTTCACCATTCAGGGGGTTACCTTCATGGGGGCAAATCATGGATTGTGGGAGAATTTATTTCTAGAAAAGTGGTGAAAACTTGGCTGTTTCACAATACAGATGTAATTTTCTGTTTTAAAAAAGTGTGTTTTCTCATAATACATCAGTTTCATTTTGTGTCTCATTACTTTAGTGACATTGAATAAACATTTTGTGCTTTGTCCCACTGCCTCTATAAAACATGCAGAAAACTGTTTCTCTCAAGAACAGAACTCTGTAGCTGAAGCTTTAAAGAGGGTCTGAGTTCCTCTTTGAGCCTTATGGATCCAACTGCAGTCCCAGCTTTGCCCTCCTTGTCACTGTAATGTCAGGGATCCCTTCTTTCAAATGTTTTGTACCAGGGTCAGG
Source organism: Nipponia nippon (assembly GCF_047370975.1). Classification (NCBI taxonomy): domain Eukaryota; kingdom Metazoa; phylum Chordata; class Aves; order Pelecaniformes; family Threskiornithidae; genus Nipponia; species Nipponia nippon. The sequence continues at coordinate 77,445,956 of NW_028262369.1, read as the reverse complement.
AAACAGCATCCGTCCGTCCATCCATCCATCCATCCATCCATCCATCCATCCATCCATCCTTCCTACCTGCTGTGTTTTGTACCTATCAACACCCTGTTCTCTCGGTCTCGGTTTTTCAGCTGAGCATGATGTTTCTTGTTTCTTCCACAAACTGTTGCATACTGGTTGTTGCTAGTTTCAGTTAGCAGCCTGAGAGGCAGCTGTGCTTTGTGTGCGTGACACTTCAAAGAAAATCAGACAATATAAGAATTTTGTTGGCTGAAAACCCTTATTTTGCAAGTAAATTTGTCTACTGCTGATGTTGTGATAATACTTGTAGGGGACAGTTGATACAGGAAAAAAATTTGCTGTATTCAGTTTTTAAAATAAGAACCTTCACATTTGGCTGCCAGAACAGTGTCTAAGGAGGGCTTGTTAGAGTGGCCTTTTTATAGGAGAAATAAGTCCTTTGTGGGCATGGCCAGTTCTTGATGGGAGATTTGTTGGAGAAAAACATTTTCAGCTTTGAAATGGAGTATCTGGCCAAAGGAGTGGAGAGGGGCAGTGCATGTTTGCACAGAGCCTGGAGTAGTTCAGTGAACGCTTGCTTGCTTGGGCCAGAAGGGATCTCGCTTTGCTTCACAGGTCAGAGATACTTTTCCCACCCTTACCAACAGTTTCTAGCAAGGCAAAAAATACCCCACTTGACTCCTGATAGAAGGATGTTTTTTGCAAAACTGCCAGACACCTACTTTTTGTTTTATTTTTACTGACCAATCTCGGTGAACATTGCAACCATAATAGCAGTAACAGCAATACACTTACTGGTTTGCAGGTCCAATAACTGCAAAACTGTTACTGCTTTACAGTCCCCCCCCCCCCGCCCCCTTTTTTTTTAAGGAACAGTGCTGTGATGTAGCTTTTCATCCATCTTCAAATGTTTGCACATCAAACCTCTAGGGACATGGTGAAAACACTTCCTGATCCTGTTGCCTTCCTCTTTCCTAATACTGCCTCTGCACACCCCTTGAAATTCTTTCTCTCTCCCTGCAGATTGCTGGTTGGAGCTCCTCGGGAAAAGGCCTTTCCGTCCCAACAAGCCAACAGGACAGGAGGGTTGTACAGCTGTGACATCACATCTCCAAGTACACGCTGCACACGTGTCATATTTGATGAGAAGAGTAAGTTCTTTAGCATTTTTGTTTTGGATTGAAACAGTTACCTGATTTTTCTTACTTGATGTGGTCCTTTCCAAAGGCAGTGTATCAGGCAGTTGCTTCTATGGATTTATACATAACTTCTTTTGCATCAGAATAAGCTGTAGCTTAATTGCTAAGATAGCATGAGATGCTTAAATCTTGGTAGATTTGGATGTTCTTACTCTTTTGTAAAGTGATGTGACGTGAAGTAATACGCTAGAAGTGTTTAATAAAATGGATGTTGTCAGTGATAAAATGTACAGACACTGCCACCTGCAGACTGTCTCGTGTACTGTATGAGGTGCCTGTCCTGGCAGGGACTTTAAAAAAAAAAAGAAAAGAAAAAAGGAGTTAACTGTTAATATTTGAAGCTGTATTATGATACTCTGCAGCTGACCCGAAGACGGAGAGTAAAGAAGACCAATGGATGGGTGTAACTGTCCAAAGTCAGGGGCCAGGAGGAAATGTGGTGGTAAGTCTAAAGGCCTACTTATAACATCTTGGGTCCACGGGAAATGTTCTGAAAGGTCTGCGTTTCTGTGCAGCTCTCTGAAAGGAAACTTTCCTATGTTTACTTCTGTGATTTCTTGTAAGTAAGGCCTTAAATGTCTCCCTAGCAAAGTATGATACTAGAGATTGTAAAAGCTTTAAATTATTTTTCTAACTGTGAGTTAGCCTTTCTCTATAAGCTTTGTAACAATTCGTGATGGACAGTTCATTTTCAGGTTGTCCACTTATTTTTTTTTGTGATATACACATTGTTTCTTTTAAATACCACTGGCTACAGAAATAGGGAAAAATAGTCCGATAAGGTTGTAAGAATAGCAGGCTATCATCAGCCTGTTTTCCAAGATTCAGCCTCACGTTAACTTTCATCAGGGACTTGGGCTGAGTTGCTCTTATGAATTAATGTGGCCATTGCACTGCAGTAAGACTACTAGCTATTCTTTATTTTATACGATACAGAGAGAAAAAGCTTTCAGGAGTTACTGGAGAATGTTACTTTTTTAGCTTTTTCTCAGTTAAATAAACCTCTCATGGTGCTGCAGGATACCAGCTACATCATAAAATGGGTGTGCAGTGAAGCTTCCCCGTCTAATGATACTCTTGCAGGTTAATGTCACTGCTTCCAAAACTGGAGGCAGGTGACTTCAGGGTGTGACTCTGGAGTTATTTAAGGCTGTAGAGGCAGTAATAACTTGCTTCAGTCTGCCTCAGAACCCAAAGGGGGACGAGCAGACGGAAAGAGTCCTGCTCATTGAATAATTAATCATCAACTAATGCTGTCTTGTGTTTTCCGAGAAGGAGCTTTTCTTTGTAAGTGATAAGTGGGAAAGGCACTTATTAGATGAGGTGTGGGCAGCCTGAAGGTCACTGTGCAGCAGGGCAGTACTGCAGTGCTCTAAGTGTGGAGCAGCTGGGTGTTGGCTTAATATTTAAACCTTGATAGGAACCATAGAAAAGATATGTCAGCTGAGAAACCTGGCTTGCTTGTGCTCTTCACACACCTACTACCTCTCGTTCTGCAAAAAACACTGCTGGCAAAGGGGTTTGATTGTTCCACCTCTTTTTACAACGGTTTGGTGGCTACACCACTTAACCCAGTGGCTGTTCATCCATTGTGTTAAATATTTGATTGGAATTCTGTTCCCAGGTGAACAGTCTAAAAGTGCCAGTCCCAGTGACAGTTATCCCTTAAATGGAACATCCAGTCTAGGAAGTAGGAACAGCTTCCCTCCCCTTCACTGGAAAAGCTTTCAGCCCCTGCTTTGTGGCAGTTTTCTGGACGGGGTGAGTTCTGAATAGTCTCAGGTAGATGGTAGTTGAACCAGCTTCTCATGTCCTGCACAAGTGTGTAAGTCATTGAACTCTGGCAGCTGTGGGGAAACACAGCCACTTCGTTCTTTATGAGAGATAGGGTGGTTCTCTCCTCACCTCTTGAAAGAGAGGGATTAGGTATCGGGGAAGGCTTTAGGGCTAAAACCCCTAAATCCTACAGAGAAGAGAGATGTAACCATGCGGCCTTCCTTGACCGTGAAGCTGATTGCTCTGACTTGTATCCATTGCTGCCCAACTTTTCCCATACGTTGCCTATAGGGAACACTGGACTCTCTCTGCATTGCAACATGGATGTGTCTACAAGGTGACTTACTTGTGGCATCGCTAGCATGAAGTATTGCTAAAGGAGACCAGCCTTCTTTGATGACTTGCATACAACATACAGAAAGCATCGCTTATTATTTCTTCTATCTTGCAGACGTGTGCCCATCGCTATGAGAAAAGGCAGTATGTAAACACAGTGCAGGAAACCCGGGATATCGTTGGAAGGTGCTATGTGCTGAGCCAGGATCTCACTATTAAGGATGATATGGATAATGGAGTGTGGAGTTTTTGTGATGGTCGTTTAAGAGGCCATGAGAAGTTTGGTTCCTGTCAGCAAGGTGTTGCTGCTACTTTTACTAGAGACTATCATTATATTGTGTTTGGCGCCCCAGGCACTTACAATTGGAAAGGTACGACCTGGCTTCCTTCCTGCCTACCCTTCCCGTTTCCTCTGAGATTGCTCACCAGGCTTCCATCCCAAGTTTCCTTTTTTTTTTTTTTTTGGGGGGGGGGGGGGTAGCATAATAGGGATCTAGCGATTTTACCCTGTTTTCACAAAATGCTATTTTCCTGTGTCAAAAGTATTCACTGAAGTTCCTTTAAATATCTTTGAGGGAGTACTTACAAATGGATAATAGAACTTTGCACATACATAGAGCAAATTTTTCCCTTTTTAGTCTTAGTCTTATGGTGGGATTGAGTGCTTGCTTTGAGACTTCCGTACTGCAACAAATTACTAAATTATTTTAAAGTTATTTGACCAATCTTTTTTCCCGCGTTTGAGCAAATGTCAGATAGGTGCACTGAGATCTTTGTTCACCCTGCAGTATTCTCCACTTTATTCTTTCTGAAGTCTGGGGAGAGTAGTACTTCCCAAAGTAAATACTGGAGGATTGCGGGAAGATAACTGAACAGAGCAGTACTACATGTATTCATATCTAAATCCGTGGACGTCCATGTAAAATTCCATGGATAATCTGTCTGACTAAGAGCCAAGTACTCTATATCACCTAGAAGATATTCCAAAACTTAAGGGAAAAGACCTATAGATTTTCTCTGTTAGTTTATATTGAGAAGCATCTAAACGGCCACCTCGGTCTCTTTTTTGTCGTGATTTTTCCTGTTGCACTTCATTACGCCAACAGCTGTAAATACTTCCCTCTTTAGAACATCTGAGCCTTAAACCATTACATTTTTTCCCCTCGTACACCTGTGCCTGCTATATGAACCATGCCAAATCTTTGAGTTAAGCTCCGGCACAAGGTGTACTTCGGTGAAAACTTAATCTTGCATGCATCTGTCAACAAAATCTGACGAAGCTGAAACAGCATATTGAGTTCAGACACTGTTTTACTTTAATTGCAGAGAGGTGCTATGACAGTATCTGAGCCATAGGAGTACTCTCTTGTATCACATGTTTCTGCTTGCCAAAATGTTAAATATGCCTGTTGATAAAAGGGACTCATACATTTTATTGAACAATAGCTCTTTTCCCTTTAAATAATGTTTTCTAAATATATCAGAAGTGTTTGTCATAGATGAGCAGTAAATGTTTTGGTTTTGTATTCCTGCATACTTACCTCCCTTTTAAGAGAGACTTTATGAGGTTAAGAACTGTGGGATGAGGGTGGTTCCTGACCAAGTTGGTCCCATGTTTTTGTTCAGAATTTTCTTAGTATCCCATGTTTTCCAGATGACTGCATGGCCTCTCCGTAGCGCAGCGTGAGAGTCTGGCACACAGATAGAACTTAGGAATTCATTGCCTTTTGAAAACACCTTCACCCAGTGCGTTATTCTGTGGCCCATTTAAACAGCAGTCGCTATCTCATCCATTGTAATTAACGTTAGTTGGGAACCATTTATCTGTTATTTTTGTCCCTTGCCATTCATTTGCTTTTATTTTATCATTTCATTTCTTCAGGGGTGGTTCGTGCAGAGCAAAAGAATCAGACATTTTATGATCTGGGTATCTTTGATGATGGGCCTTACGAAGTTGGTGATGAGAGCCGCCAAGATAAGAATCTAGTTCCTGTTCCAGCTAACAGTTACTTAGGTAGGATTAAGTACATGTGGTAAATCTCTTCAGGCTTCTTAAACCTTTGTGACCCCAGTGTGGTGCAGTGGTGTGAAATGGGAGCAGAAGATCCTTCATTTGTGGACCCTGTAACATGTTAACCATTTTGGATAATTCACATCTCCCTCCACATTTATGGGCCAGTTTTCAGTGTAAGATGATGCTCTGCTGAGGTACCTAGAAGAGCTGCTAACGTAATGAGGGATTTAAGAGCTGTGTGAGGACCTACAGATTCTCAGGGAGTGATTATGATCGCTCTAATGGTAAGTACGGTGTAGGGATCTGTAGTCCTTAGTCACAAGGTGTCTGCCACGTGGTATCAGAAGGTTTATCAAAATTTGAGTTTCTGGACGTAACTGTTAAGACTGCAGTTTCTCTCTCCTGGTAGGTGAGTGCAATTTTTTTTATTCTTCAAGTTTTTAAAACTCCAGTGGCGTTTTGACAGGCCTTTAAAATACCATCATATGAGTAGTGTTGATATTTTAAGTGCGTGTGTTGCAGGAGATGAGTCTCTTGCACTTTGTGCGTGCGCGAAAGCAAAAATATGTCCTTAGGCCAGCGGATGTTACTGTACCCCAGTGAGATTTGCTGGTGCAGAGAAAAGGCTATGCTGCGTTTTTGGAAAGGCCTCAACTGTAAAGTGTAAAGAACCTTTCTGTTGAGCGCAGATTTCTGTGGTGTATTCATCCACTGCTGTTGGCATGTGCAACAAATACAGTTTTGGTAACTTGAAACTGGAATTTCTGTCGAGTGGTGGAAAGCTGAACAGGTGGGAAGGGCATTGCTGATACAAAAAGTAAAAGCAAGTCAAGAGAAGAGCCAACTTAGAGCTGCATATCTGTTAGAAGAAATAGAACATAAACTTCTGTTCAATATCAGCAGTAATTATTGGGTGTTAAAAAAAAAAAAAAAGAGCTTACGTTAGGAGGACAAGCTGATGGCCTCTTCTGATGAAATAAGAATTGGTAAGGTGAGGAGTGCTGTGGAGGCGTCTTTTGCTGTGAACAGAGCAATACTGACTTTTTGCAGTTTGATAACAAATGCATTTATCTGCTAAATGTAAACGCTGCCTTGGATTTGTCACAATCAAACCCACTTCCAGGCAAGCCTGCTGTTCACTGGCATTGCTCTTCCCTCTGTTCAGCCAGTAAATAAACACGGTTATGGCTGCTTTGCTTAACTATTTTTTTTTTCTCTTCAATCTTTCACTGGTGTTTGCAGGTCTTCTATTTTTGACAGCTGTATCTGATACTCATCCAGATCAGTTTGTATACAAAACATTGCCTCCCAGCACACAGGTGGACAAATTGGTGGATGTAATGATGAATAGCTACTTAGGTTTGTGACCACTTGAGGTGGCAGCATCTGGTCAGACATAATCCCCAGACCTTTGACATGATCATCTCCCCTCCATCCCCTCCATCTCAAATACATTGCAAGTAAAAGCATGTAAAAACAGGGATTCAGATGAAGAGTCGCTTGCAACATAATACGGCTTCAGGGAAACACTGATTTGTCATGCATTGCTCCAGACCCCCTCATCCCTCCCCCAGAGGGGACTCCCTGACTTTTCTGAAACTGTCTCATTGTGAATTGCTGTAATTGAGAATTTTCATAGTGGTGGTGAAGTGTTTCGGAAGGGAGATTTCTGTCTGCTGGCTAGTATCTTTCTTCCTTGCAATGTGCGTCATTTTCTACTTTGGCCTTTATTGGATATGTTGGTATATGCAGTATATTCTTTGAACTCAGTTTTTCATGTTTTTTAAAATGCATTGACTTTTATAAAGAATACGTAAGACTAAATTCATGTGCATATGTCCTTTAGGGCTGCATTAAATCAAAATTGCCAGTTTCACCATTACTGTGTCAGGTGATTCTCAAATACCGTATGCATCATCCCTGTACGTTACTGTGCTTGTGCAGTACGCTTTGCATGTTTGCACCAGAATGACACTGACTTGTGCTTAGGAAGTTTTATAATGATTTTGCCGGAGGTGAAATACTTGAGCTATATTCAAGTGGTAAGGCGCAGTCATTTCTAAGCTGGTACGTTTAAAAATGATCTTGTATTTGGTGTCTGTGACAAGTAGATCTGAGCAAGCAATGAACTAATGCATTTTCGGGGGGAAATACCTAAATGTCATGTATGGAGGAGTGTAGACTTGTAACCGGGCATTCAGCAGTCCAAATAGAAAAGGAGAATTCCCAGTATATCATATTCTGTTTTAGATGAAACTTCTATTCAATATACCACTTTAATATAGTAGGGGAATTTATTTTTCCTATTAACAATACAAGGCGTTTGTTTATATTTTATTTCTTTCTCTGTTAAAGGTTTCTCTTTGGACTCTGGTAAAGGCATTGTCTCCCAGGATGAGATGACTTTCGTGTCTGGTGCCCCAAGAGCCAACCACAGCGGAGCAGTTGTTTTACTGAAAAAAGAGAAGAACCAGCGAGCACTTTCGCTCGAGCACATGTTTGACGGAGAAGGGCTGGCTTCTTCTTTTGGCTATGATGTTGCTGTTGTGGATCTCAACAGCGATGGGTATGGCCTTGGTTAACTCCTGCTGCCTCTGTAATGAAGGCTGGCAATCTGGTTTAATTCTGCTTCGGTTTTTCACATTAGAAATACAAGGAATGGCAAATCCCATCTTCCATGTGTTGCTGGAGGAAACGGCAGCCATCTCAGAGAACCAGTCAGGACACAGTCTACATGTCTAATTATAGGAAAGAGTTTATTTAAATTTAAACAATTAGTGTAAACAAAGAAGAAACAAATCTCACAGGGAAGTGGTTGAGTCCCGGTCCCTGAAGAGATTTAAAGACAGGTAGATGTGGTGCTTAGGGCCGTGGTTTAGTGGTGGACTTGGCAGCGCTAGGCTAGTGCTTGGACTCGATGATCTTAAAGGTCCTTTCCAACCGAAATGATTCCATGCTGCTATACCCAAAGCAGGCCCTAGAAGATTCTTGTATGTCACAAAGGAACTATAATCGGCTTGTCGTATCAGTGCAGCTGTTGGTGCTCAACCAGTTTAAGGTACTTCTTGGTCTTTGTTCAGCAGCTCTTTGGCTAGCTGACCTTGAGACCACAGGCTGATCAGTCACTTCCCACAGTTCTTCTGTAAAAGCGCTGCCTTTTTTTCTTTAATTCTAAGGTGGCAAGACATCGTTGTTGGAGCCCCGCAGTATTTTGACAGAAGCGGAGATATCGGTGGTGCTGTGTACATCTACATTAACCAGCAAGGCAAATGGGAAGGAGTAAAACCTATTCGCTTAAATGGAACCACTGACTCCATGTTTGGTCTCGCGGTTGAAAATGTTGGGGACGTTAATCAGGACGGGTATCCAGGTGAGTGAAAAACAATTACAATAAAAATGTATGTGACTTTTTTTGCAATGCTGGAGTTGGAACATCTTATCCTGACCACGACTGCAAGCTGCAGAAAGAGTAAGAATGATTTTAGATGTTGCAACTTATTTTCAACAGATATCGCAGTAGGGGCTCCATATGATGGTTTTGGCAAAGTATACGTTTATCATGGATCCAAGGATGGAATAAATACAAAACCAGCACAGGTAATGAAATAACTTTATGTAATTAGTCTTGCACAGAATTAAAGGAATGATAGGTCTATCCATCTTCTCCCTCTCCATTACTATTAGTGGGGTGGTGGGTATGCAAAAAAGTCACGGGACCCTTCAAAGATTGCACTGCTGACCAGAAGGATTAGGAATTCTTAATTTTAATACACGTTTCTTTCTGGGGCCGTCGTCCTTTGGCACCAATAACATGTAGAGAAGGAAAAAGGCATGTAGATGTCTAAGGTTTGGGTTTTTGAAAGAAATTTGGGGATTTGAAGATAATTAGTTTCTTCATTTTCTTTTTCACTACTACTACTTCACTTTCTTTTTTCATAAAAAATGTTTGTGCCTTTTTCTTTTTTTCTTGAGGACCACTGTGTTCAGTCTGCAAGGTGAGAATGGCACTTGATGACACTTCCTAGAATACTGTTAGAATACTTTCTCCAATACTTTTTCAGTTTTAAGTGCCTATACTGCATAAATACTAGAAATCTTGCCTAGCTTATCTTTATTTCTATGTACAACAGTCCTTTCTGGTACTCACTGCTATTGCAAAGTAACTTCTTGGAAGAAAAGCAAATCATCTTGGCACTTCAGTGTCATTTACCTGAACACAGAGGTCCTACTTCCTTGTATCTCTTCTCCGCCCCGGCCATAAGACAACGATGTTCACTTGTTACTTATTTCACTTTTACAGCTTTTAAATGTCTGAATTCCCTCAATCTGTTTGCTCTTCAGATTCTTGATGGTGAAAAAACAGGCACCAATTTCTTTGGTTACTCTATTGCTGGAAACATGGACCTGGACAAAAATTCCTACCCTGACATTGCCGTTGGTTCCCTTTCAGATTCTGTATCTGTGTTCAGGTATTACATACAGAACTCTAACTGGTTACACCAAGGTTTTGGTTTTAGTTTTTTAAAAACAAACTACTTAGAAGTAACAAAAATCTGTTTGGCCTGGAGTGTATTCTTCTAGAAATTGGAAATTTTCGAGGGGGGTGTGTGTGTCCATAAATCGGTTTGTTACTTGAATCCCCCTCTTCTCATTGAGAAGCTGCCTTACCATCACCACAGGGCAAGAGGGTGACTGTGGACAGTTCTGGGAGAGCTGGCGTGTGTAGTGTGCCTGTACCCTAGCTTTGCCCTGTGGTAACTTACTTGGATGCCCACGTCCTTTGATGGAATTAAGGGCGAGAAGTAATCCTTTCGCCTTAAGAAAGGAGAAGTTAACTGATACGTTTGCTAGAGCTTTTGTTTGCTGCTGTTGTATAAATCTAATCCTGCTTTATTGAAGATAGAACAAAACCAAACCAAACCCCTCTTTTGTAGCTGAGGATCCAAAAGCAGTGAGGCATACGGCCTTGCTGAGGTTGCAGCAGGGTCCATGAAACAGCTGTGAGGAAGCCCTGCAGATAGGATCCTTTTGGACTTCTGTAACACATGCCTTAATTAGGGATGAGGTCACGGTCTTTTACAGACCTCTGCTTTTTTTCCAGTTTAATGTACTGTTAAGTTCGATCACTAGTAAGGAGCAGGAAGAGGCCTGTCCCCTCAGCAGAGCTGTGAATGCTGCGTCAAGTTCAGGTCTTTGGTGGTTGCTGTCAGATCCCAGAGGAGGAGGAGCAGAAACTCCAAAACTGGTTATCTCAATTTTGGGGATGAAAACAACTCTACCTTTCAGGCAGAATGAGCCTTCCTACAATTTTTTCATGATCCCGTCTCGAAGGTGTATAGTATCTGTGTACATAATTGGAATGTTCTTAAATACACTGAAACAGCACCCAACAAAAGCAACTCATGTTGCTTGTGGAAGAGAACAGAGCAGGTGGAATGGAAGTTGGTTAGATTATTAAGTGTTCTGCTTACTCAAAAGGAGCTTTAATCGTTTCCTGATAAGGGCAGTACACAAACTTCTACAAAGGTGAGAATGAAAACCTTTATGGTGACAAACAGTGAAAGGGGTGGCCCAGTTGAAAAGAAATTTGCCAGAAAAGGAGGAGGTGGCTTACTGGCCATTTTCAACAACCCTTAGATGCACTGACGAGAGCGGGATCAGCTCATTCATTTGTTCATGTGAACTGTCTTGTCTTTTGTCCCTTCCAAAAAGGAGAAAGGAAAAGGTGCCAGGGTGAATGATGGTTACAGCCTATGTGCAGAGGGGTCAGGAAACGAAAACATCGTTTCTCACAGCCACCCAGGCTCCACAGTAAAGCTGTTGTGCACATTAATCTGAATGAACTTCAGTACCTGCAGTTGTTCGCAGGGGCTGAATTACCACTGGGGTGGGAACCATCACTGGTTTTTGTATGTGTATAAAATGACAACCACAACATCACATTAATGTACCCTGCTCCCCTGTCAGGCATTTAAAATATAAGTGTGGTCATTTTTTGTAACTTGCTTTGCTTAGCTTTAAGTAGTTCTATTTCTAACCATTATCAAAGGCAAATTCTGTGTTTCTTGGGGTGTCTTCGTTGCAAATTAGTGCAGGCATGGGGAGGGTGTTTGGGATTCACATGAATTATTTAACTGATCTTAACGGAAACTTTTCCTTCTTTTTTTACCCTGTCTTTTCATTCTCCATTTTTCCCCCCAAATGAAGATCTCGGCCTGTGGTAAGCATTAGAAGCAGCATTACAGTACAGCCTGACAGAATTGATCTAAAGAAAAAGAACCCTGAGGACCCTAGTGAAATATGGTAAATTTAAAAAAAAAAATTATTATATCAGAAGCCTTGGTGTTTTGAGTTTTCTGTTGTCAAAATTCGTTCAGTCAGTGATGATGTTAAAGTGAGGGGATGTGACAGCCATGCAGGTTAAACAACTGTATCTACATGTGGTCAACAACTGTATCTACATGTGGTCATTCTGACTTCCCAAATTTGCTACGGGTACTGTGCTAAAGACAAGGTGTGGAATATGTTCTGTTCATAATGTCCATTTTTGAAAATGACTGTCACTTTGCCACTTAAGACTTCTAACACTTACAAGTATCTTAACTTGAACAGCTTTCTCATGAGATGTAAGAGCAAATACCAGAAAATATTTTTTCGAACTGCTTATTAACCATGTTTTCTTGATTTGTAGTTCAGTTTAGTAAGCAGCAAATTACTGTTCTAGCATGAAAACCACAGTCATAAGATTGACACTATCAGTCAATGGACTATTAAAACTTCTCAGTCTGTGGAACCATGCCTTATTAAAGTTAATATTGATTTCTTGGCACTTTTACAGGATGGATGTGAAAGCATGTTTTCAATATACTGCAAACCCCAGTTATTTAAATCCCAGAATAAGTAAGTTTTGAAGATAAATATTTTTGATCTGTTTGTCACGTGGTTTGTTTTTTGTTTTTTCTTTAGAGTGTATCATGGAAGAACAGTATTCAAATTATAGTGACTCATCTCAGACTGAGACTGTCAAATTTAAAATGTGACTCAATGCTAAGGTCAATCAGCTATTGCACTGTCTGTATTCAGAGTAACACGTATTCAGAGTCATCCTGGTGCGTTAGGAAGTTCTGTGGATGACAGACTGAACTGAAGCTTTCTAGGCAATATAACTGCCAGTAAGCAAATGGCTGCTATACAGACTAAAAACATTTTGCCTCTCTAGGTTACTGCTGCTTTAGAAAATAGTTTTAAAAGCCTGGTTTATGTATCATTAGTAAGCATTATTTCTTACTGGAGACTTACCCTATAAAACAGTGTTTTGTGTTCATGAAAATGGTTTTGTGGAAAACAGTAACTGAAATAAAAATCTTTGTATTAATAGGAGCCTGGAAGACTGTGCCATAAAGATAGTTAAAAATGTAAAGCATTAGTTTCTCACGTCTCCTATTTTTTCTCGTGACAATGCTGCTGTTACTACACCTCAGAAAACTATGCAGGATTTTGAGAGGAAATGAGAAGAATTTTAAGCCCAAACCTCCTCCTCCTCACGTGTTGTCTTGAGTTTTTCAGTTACTTGTAAAATCCACAGGATGTGCTTGAATAAGGTCCTGGTCCTCCAACAGGTCAAGCGCTTCCAGGTCTCAGGGGCAGCTCCCGCGTGCCCGTCTGCATGTTCCCGAGGCTTGGCATGCTGGGTGCTGTTCCCAGCCTTGCAGCATTGAATTAGCTCGGCGAACACAGAGATGATTAAAAGATGCACAGAGTTCAGATCGATCAGAACATGCCTCAGCATACAACTAGAAAGCTCTAGTCACACTTTTGCTTTCAGTGTTAAAATTAACAGTGTACCTTGACCTCAAAATCCTGCTGGCTGCTTAGGTGCTATTTGGGACAAAACAGAAATCAAGGCCAGCCGAGTCAGAGTATTTACAAAGTTTCGTATCTCAGCCCTCTGCTGGCTCCACCGCAGCAATTACAGCTCCTCCAGCCAGCTCTGCGTGCTGGTAAAGTAATGGGGTACCTTTGCAATAAAAGGATTGGGTTTAGAAGTTTCCTTTAGATACGCGCACAGGGTACCTGGCCCTCAGCTGGAGAGGGACAAAACTGACGGATGGAGAAAGTTTTGTAAATAACTGGAAACAGTTTGTGAAGCCCAGCACTGGCTGAAAGTCTTCTAGAATAACGTTGTAAAATCATACCTGGAGAAATCAGAGTTCTTTTTAATAAGGCAAGGGTTCTTTTTTATAGTGACCTACTTTATTTCTTCATATAGAGATCAACTATACATTTGAAGCAGAAAATGAGAGGAGGCAGTTAGGCCTGCCGTCTAGGGTACGGTTTAGAGACCACCTGTCTGATCAGTTCACTGCAAGTACAACCCTAAGGGGGCAGAATTCAAGAGAGTGCGTGACAACCAAGCTTGTACTGCAGGTAAGGCAGAGTATTTTTATTTGATTTGGATCCATTTAAAACAAAAGCATGCTCTTTTTTTCCAGCCTCATGGTACCTTTGTATATAACTGAAAAGTCACATGCAATATAAAGCTTCAAAACTAGCAAACAACCATAGTTAAGTAGTGCCTTACTATTCCCTGCACACACACTGCTTCCTCCTGTTGCCTTTCTTAGAAAGTATGAAAGTATGCAGCATGCTGTGGAGGTCAATAGAGCTGAACTAATTTAGAACAATAGAGCTGTTTCCAACAGAAGTAATTGTTACAGAATTTAACGGTGTGACTGGCTAGGAGAAGAATTTTAACCCACGGGTTTCGGAGGGGATGAATGGGCAGGAGAAGAGAGCTTGGTATGTGCTCTCTGACTTGGCTGCTCCACTGGCCCTTAGAGGTGGCATTGCTCCAAGAGCTGAACAAATTCTCTGTCTGTGGCTCAGCAGTAATGAGCCAGCCTCCAAGGTTGCTTTTGACCACAGCAAATTAAAGAGCTTGAACTTACGCAATAGGGAGAAAGTGTGTTATTTTACTGTTGTAGTGGGACTTTCACTTGCCTGAGTTACCATCTGGTGTTCTTAGGAATTCTTAACGGTGAGAGAAATCATCAGATTGGGAAGCCAGGAAAAAAAACCCAGACAGTAGGGCTAGGCTCCTGGTGTTCTTGCACATTTTTAGGAAATGCTGGGTTTCTATATAGTGAATAGTTTTAATACTGCAAAATGTAGCAAAAAAGATTTTGCTTTACTACTTGTTCTAAAATATATATCAAAAGCTAGTCTTTGTGTTGTTTTTTTCTTCTCTGTGCTAACTATGCCATTAAAAATATTTTAACAGGAAAAAATTAAAGATAAGCTACGCCCCATTCCAGTATCGGTGAGCGTTAAAATTGCTGGCTTGGAGTCTAGCTCACCGTCCACAAGAAAAGAGAGAGCACTTCCGGATCTTATACCAATTCTAGATTCAAATGAATCTGAAACAAAGACCACAAAAGTAAGCCTTTGATATCACATTTTCCCATAAATCTGCACTTTGATAAATCACTGAATTTTAAAGACTGTCCAAAGCTAAATCATGACCCAAGAAAATAACTGGGGTAGCACTGGACCTGTAAGTACTGGCTTATGTTTTGTATTTTGTTCTGAAGTTGTTACAAAATGTTACGAACTAGATTCCGTGTTGCTTTTGCGACAAAAGTGAAGCTGGTATAGCTGCTAGGTTTTTTTTCTCTCCCCAACAAATATAGGAGGAAATGTACTTTGGATTAAAAATGGAAATCCATCGTCTCCTGCTGTGAACACTTGCCCCACATCACAAAATAATGTACGGTCTAATGCTTCCGTGGTTAGGATGCTGTAACATCATTAGAGCTCTGCAGCAGTGACGTAAAAGAGAGGGAGTATCTCGGGCAAAAGATCTCATTTCCTCAACGCTTATTGAACAATCAGACTTAAGGATGTTTTACCTCGTTAGAAGTGTACCTCTCACTTAGAATTATCTAACTCTGTCTTTTAGTCACATTTAAAGTTCTAAATTATCAGCGTCAAGGGCTATGTCTCACAAAGCAAAAACTCTCCTGACAGGCAAGAAGTAAGAGTCAGGTTAAGATCTCACTCTATCCAGGAAGGTGTCTCTGAGTTCCCTGTAGATGCTTTATGCAGTGCACATCAGAAATCTTGTTTTAAGCTAGTATCATGTGGCATGCAGTAAAAGTGCTTTGGTTTTATTTAGGTGGAGTTCTTGAAAGAAGGATGTGGAGAAGACAATGAATGTCACAGCAATCTGAAACTTCAGTACCGGTTTTGCACTAGAGAAGGAAATGAAGACAGATTTACTTATTTACCGATGTAAGCCTTGATAATGCATTGCTAAAATTCAAATTATTAACAAGTGCTTAAAAGAACTTCTAGGAGAGGGTTTTGGGAGATAGAGCAGCTTTGCTCCGTTAGCCTGGCAAACACAGCCCTGTGGAGTAGTGCTGATCTGACCGGGTGAGGAAGGTGGGGGAGTGGGGTTGAGCTTTGGAAGAGGAGAGGTGGTACGGAGTCACATGGACACAAAGTGGCCACAGCTGCTGGGGTGTGGGCTAAAAGCTAGGAAAAAAGTTTCTAACCTCTGGAGAAATGAGATTCTAAACCAGCCTTGCAGTAGTTTATTCTGTATGC
Source organism: Nipponia nippon (assembly GCF_047370975.1). Lineage (NCBI taxonomy): Eukaryota > Metazoa > Chordata > Aves > Pelecaniformes > Threskiornithidae > Nipponia > Nipponia nippon. The sequence continues at coordinate 77,430,014 of NW_028262369.1, read as the reverse complement.
TACTGTTAAATATTTTTGAGATGCAATTTGATTGCAAATTTGCCAACATGATATACTGTATTCTAGCAGGCTAAGACAAGCAGTTACAGAGAAGTGAACAGTCATTTCACTGTAACACACACCTAACGCTCCGCTGCAGCCCTCCTCCCTGGAGGGCCAGTGGAATCAGAAAGGAGGTGTAAAACAAACAAAGGAAGTATGTTTCCTTACTGTCAAGTCACCTTTAGCAGTGAGTGCCACAGTCTGACTCGGAAGCCAAAAGCATGTATACAAGAAAAAAGGAGGTCAGTAGATTTATTTGGAGAAAATTCATCACTATTAAACATCAGCCAGGTGCAAGTGCTGGTGCAGAAATACTATAAACTCTTGATTACTTCAGGGGTGTGTTAGTCTTATATCCTGTTAACTGCTGGCCGCTTTCAGAGAGGAAATACTGGTCTGGGAGAAAAAACTGACCATTCACGTGTTTATGGTCTTACAGCGATTCTTCCCTAATACAGGGAATTATATTTGGGTAAACCACAGTAAGAAGCAAACTTTTACACACATTTGTCTTCCTAATGCACACAACCCTGTATGCTCTGTTTCTGTAGTGAAAATGGCATGCCAGTGCTTGTTCTGAAAGATCAGAAGGATATTGCCCTGGAAATAACAGTGACAAACAATCCATCTGATGCAAAAAATCCACAAAAGGATGGTGAAGATGCATATGAAGCTAAACTAATAGCAACTTTTCCAGACAGTCTGACGTATTCTGCATTCAGGGAGATGAGGGGTTATCCTGTAAGTATTTTTAAGATAAAAGATATTAAAATTTTTAAGTATTTTCAGCATATTTTTACTTTTAAATGTATTCTGTTTCATCAGGAAAAACAGTTAACCTGTGGTGCTAACCAAAATGGTTCTCAAGCAGAGTGTGAACTTGGAAACCCTTTCAAAAGAAATTCCAATGTAAGTTGCACCTATTTTACTCAAGTTATAAAATCTGATTCCTGACTGCAGTTGTCCAAAGTTTGTGTGTTTCATAACTGGAAATCTGATTTGGATCTGTTTTTTTAACTCTAGAACTTGACGGTGTATTTCTGTAATACTGCATATATTAATATATTTTGGAAAATGTTTACATATTTCATGGATGTTCTTTCTTGTCTAGGTAACCTTTTATCTGATCTTGAGTACCACTAAAGTTAATGTTGATACAACAGACTTGGACATTAATCTGAAGTTGGAAACGTAAGTTTGCTTTGTGCACGCACTGTGTTTTTATATACAGTTGTAAACATTTTGAATTAATTTGTTCGATTCACAAAAGCAATTTAATAGTAAAGTGAAAACTGCTAAATTTGTAAAATAAACAGCATTGTTTCCTTTTCATTGTAGAACAAGCACTCAAGTTAATTCGACTCCAATTACAGCTAGTGCTAAAGTGGTTCTTGAATTGCTGTTATCGCTCACTGGGTAAGTGTTGATAGTATAACAAATAGGGGGGCTGGGGAGGCCAGTTTTGCTGCAGATGTCATTAAAATCTGATTATTCTTCTTCCCCACCCCCACCTGAACAGAGTTGCTAAGCCTTCTCAGGTATATTTTGGAGGTAACATCGTTGGTGAGAGTGCTATGAAATCTGAAGACGATATTGGAAACCTCATAGAGTATGAATTCAGAGTGAGTAATTCAGATTAATGCCCACAGCTGCTTTTAATCAAATGAACAGCTTCTCTCTTTATGCATATGAATACTTGAAAAGTTGCTGGATTTAAAATTGGCTTTTCTTGTCCCAAAATCCTGACTTCCTGATCAGACCATGCAGTCTGACTGCAGGCTAGAGCTTCTTCAGGCCTTGTACGATCATGTTTTGAGGAGGTGGCCTGAGGCTGGCTGTACACTTGCTTTGCAGAGCAGTCCATGCCCATTCAGTCATACAGCATAAAACCCCTGCAGGTAGAGAACAAAACTTAAACCAGAACCCTAACTGTGGCATGCCCAGGTGTTAGCTGACGCACATGGACCGCGCGTATGTGTACTTACTGCATGCGGGATTGAGCAGGCACGAGACAACACTGCAGGAGCCACTTTGAACGTGTGGGTCTATTTCAGTCTTTGGTCTTCTGCCTAATTAATAAATCAAGGAGAAGGAAGGCTAAGGGAGACAATTTTTGTTCTGTAAAATCTTGGTTTATCAGCAAGAGCGTCGCTTTTTCTACATCATTAATGCAAGCCCTGCTGTCTTTGTACATAGTAGTTTGTCAGGATTAAAGTCCACCTCTGTCAATCCTTTACTTCCTTCTGTACCTGCATGCATGTGTTAAAGTAGAAGCAGATCTGGTTTAGAGCTTGCTATCATGAACAGTAACACTAAGACAGCAAAAATTAGGTTGGGAAACAACTTCCAGACTTACGAGAGCAAGAGCTGGTTATCTTTCTGTGTCAGAGTTCCTCATAAACTTGCAATTTGCCTCAGTTATGTAACTGAATGATTTGTTAACTGTAAATTGGAGGAGTTGTTTCACATGAAGATAGATTCCTAAAAATCAACACCTTAAAGTTCATGTTAGGAAATTTTAATCCTTATATGTTTAAACTCTGTATTTACTTGCTATCCAAGTATGCTAGTTTCAGTATATGCTTTGTCTTTATAATCTTTCTGTCTTTCATCTGTTTTTACATTTCCTGTTACTGCATGCTTAAAACTTGCCCAAGTCAATAACACTTTTGATGGAGAAGAAAATCCCTTTAAAAAGTATTTCACAGTTTAACGAATTTGTTTTAACAGGTAACTAACTTGGGCAGACCACTGAAAACATTTGGTACTGCTTCCCTGGACATCCAATGGCCGAAAGAAATTAGTAATGGCAAATGGCTGCTTTATTTGATGAAAATAGATTCCAAAGGCTTGGAAAAAGTCTCCTGTCAACCCAAGAATGAAATCAATAGCTTGCGTGTTGCGGTATGTTACTGTCTTCTGTTCATGAATTAGTACAACATGAAAGCACTGCAGCACGTGATAGTAGGGCATAAGAGCTTGCGCAATACATGAACAATGTATCCAGGGTTAAGCTTATTAGGAGACTTCATAACAGCTACTGAGGATAACATGCTAAAGGGTAGATGCTATGTCGTGGTGACTGTTTTTGCAATGGGCACTGTTGTCATATGCTCTTACAGGAGGAAATTGCTGTTTGCTTTAACACATTTCATCAGCATTATTGATATCTGATTGAGTTCTTACACAGAAAACAATAAACAACAATAAACATCTCCCCAGCCTGGGGGAATTCCATGTAATATTTCAAAGAGAAAGGGCTTGCATTCGAATTTACTTAATTACAACGAACATGGTAAAAACAATTCGCAAGCAAGAGTTTCGTAGCCCCTTCATTGTGCCTATTTAGCGAGATTTTTTTCCTAAACCCTGAGCCTTCATTTTCACATAATCTTAAGATCATTTGGGACGAGTTTTAATTTTCACCATTAAAGCTGCATGCACATAAACCCATTCTTGTCAGATCACTACATTAGTTAATAAAACTTTCAGTGAGTGTAATTAGTATACAGTTAAAAAAATGCATCTACTGACCTTAGCACAATCTTATTCTTTTAGCATAGTAACGTTAATACCCTTTATATAGAACAAAAATGAGAGGTAGTCAGCTGATCTTTCTTTAGGTAATCTCAAATTCTAGTGATTGTCCCGACTCTACTATTAGGCATAAATGTAGATAAGTAGGGATATATAATGATGTCACTCATGTGGTGATCTTGGAACAAGAAAACACTCACTGAGCTCTTGTTTATCTGCTTGTATGGGATCAGAATTAAGAGATACTTAGGATCTTTTTAGGATCTATTTAGGATCTTCCTTTTTTTTTTTTTTTTTTTTAGGAATCTCATAACTCAAGAAGGAAACGTGAGGTTGCAGAGAAGCAGATTACAGACAGCACTTCTTCATTTTCTTTATTCCCAGAAAGAAAATACAAGACCTTGGTAAGCATATTGCACCAACCATAGTCTTGTCAGATACCTCCCCCTGCACTCCTAAGAGGGCTTTTTTGAGTTTGGCAGGGTGAAAGAAGGTTCTCTTTGCTTTGCTTTTATCTTAAATCCAAGCACCGATGCTTTTAAAATGTGACCATTTAGATTATCTACTGATGAGAGAGAAATAGGAAAGAATTTCTGCATAGTTATCTACGTTAAAATAAACAGGTAATAGTATCTTCATTGTATTTTCCTGTTGCTGTCAGTACAAACAGATTTTGGTTCTTGCATATAAATATGATGGCATATAATCCAATTTTTAAGGGGAGGTTTAAACAATTTGTGAGGATGTGCTTTTATTTACATGTAGACATTTGTAATTGCAGGACTGCAATGTGAATGCACATTGCGTGGACATAAAATGTCCCCTGAAGGGTTTAGACAGCAAGGCATCTATTGTGCTGCGATCCAGACTGTGGAACAGTACTTTCTTAGAAGTAAGTCCTCTTACCTGCCATTTTTGGAAGGTCAGAGTTCTTTCCTGTTCTGGGTCTAATGTCCATATTTTATTTTGGAACAGGAATACTCCAAAATGAACTACCTGGATGTTCTTGTTAGGGCTTCAATCAGTGTTCCTGCTGCCGCTAAGAACGTTAAACTCACAAATGAAGTTGCTCAGGTAGGTTCAACATTTAATAATAACTGTATGTTATGGTTGTGATGGTTCCAGCTTGCCTCGGACTGACACACCCCCCCAAACCACCACATTTTAAAACAAAAGTAGCTAAAAGGTTAGCTTTTTAATTGAGTTATTGATAACTGAGTGATTGTTTTTATCTTTTAATGGGGCTGGAAAAATTCACTCTCATATTGAAATTATACCAATAGGAACTTTTTCTTCAAAAACATTTTGTAGGTGAGAGAGAGAAGACATCTTGTTAGAGAAGAGAAAAGACTGTATAAATTGCAGCTTTGTATTAAACGTGGATGCTTTTGAAATGCTCTTTCCACCTTCACATGTTTTCTCTCCTTTAGGTGCGTGTTACAGTCTTCCCTGCAAAACCAGTAGCACTTTATACGGGAGTACCTTGGTGGATCATCTTGGTGGCTATTTTTGCTGGAATGCTGATGCTTGCTCTGTTGGTATTTTTACTATGGAAGGTGAGTTTTTATTCATTTGGTTATTTTACATTTCCTGTTCTACAACTGCCAAGACAGCAAACTAACGAAGCAAGTGATGAAGTATTTTGGTTTGGTTTTGGGACTCAAAATAGAGCAAAACTGCCCAAACCATACATAACCTTTATCAGTTTCTTGGTTTTGCAACATTTGGAATGAAAATGGTTACATGGGAAGACTTGTTATGAAATTTTTCTGTTTCCACATCCTCAAAAGGAAGTATTTTGAGCTTTGGGCAAAACTTGAGACAAACGTTCAGAGACGACAGTTACTTTGATATGGATGGATAGAGCTAATTGTGGCTGCTGCAGTGAGGTGTAAAACCTCACGTGAACTACCTACAAATGTTTTGACAGGTCTTTGTTCTCATAACATTAGAAATACCATTAAACTGACAGTAGATGAAAATAACCAAAAGGTACAGAAATAATCCATAGCCAAGCGTGTTGGTGAATTTCTGTAGTATTGTCTTTTTACCTTAGAAACCCCAAAGGAGTACATAAGTGTGTATAACGAAAGGTTAACAATTTGCAAGAAAATCACGTACCTACTTTTCTAACTACCTGTGGCATTTTTACAGCTATTGTGGTTCCAGGTATAGCAGGGCAGTCTTTTTATTCTTAGTTTTTACAGGCATAGGTAGCTAGTATTTGCTGTTACGGAATAGCAGAAGGTCATTAAGAAAAAAAAGAGGTAAAGAAGAATATTCATCTGTTAGTTACTTTCTTCTGGAGAAACTGCAGCAATTAGCTTTGCTGAGGAGCTACTATTTGCTGCAGGTTACTTCTCACAGGATAGTTCTGACTTCCCTATTTTCTAATAAATGTCCAGCACCTGCTGCAATTTTTCCCGATGAATTAATACTCTGGGTGGGCTGTTCAGTTATAACTACCAGTGTGTTACTGCGCATGAAAATACACACGTTTTCACACACACGCACACAGTGTAAAATGCTGCTTTTGATGACAAACACCGTGTCATCTTATGAAGGACAAACATGGTACTTCAAAGACAGTTACATGACTGGTTTAGGACAAACACTTGTGTTGTACAGGCCAAAGCAGTACTCATTTTTGTTCTACCCTATGTTTTTGTCTATCCTGTGCACTAGTCCACAAACAGGTTTCTGTATAGACTTCTTTCTGCTCTTCACAGCCAGCTTTAGTTGCTGTGGACATACTTTATAATAGCTTTTCTTAAAAAAACCCAAAAGCGGATGCATTACAAATGTATGAAAATGCCTCTAAAATATTCTTTACCTTGAGTTACTCTATTATTTTACAGGTTGAGTTAGGCAATGAAGTTCTCAGATCTAGAAACAGCTGAGTTCTTGTGATTTGGTGGTGGGGGGGGGAGGGGTCCTGTGAAGGGATAGTGGGAAGATAGTTCAGAGTTAATTTAAGTCAGTTTTAATAGATTTGACTTCTTCCATTCCACAAAAATTGACTAAATACCTTGCTTCCTTGTAGTGTGGTTTCTTCAAGAGAAATAAGAAAGATCATTACGATGCCACATATCACAAGGCTGAGATCCATGCTCAGCCATCTGATAAAGAGAGGCTTACTTCTGATGCATAGTATTGATCTACTTCTGTAATTGGTAATTGATGATATTTTTTAATTTTTAGCTATGGCACTTGCTATGGTTGCGGTGGCTAACTATGAAGCTTTTACTGCATATGTTCTGTTAACTTCTGGATTTCAATCTATCGTACTTGCTTGCTCATTCTGTTGATAAATTTTCAGCTTTTGGTGCACATGAACAAAGACAGGTGTTTACCTTTGTCTAAAAAACTTCTTGTTTATTTCTTTAGAAAACATCTTGATCAGTTGCAACGGATTTTAGTCTTTTTCTTTTGATTTATATTTTAACAGTACAAGTAAGTTTTTAAGCTTGAGAGATGGTAGTCAACACTGCAGAGTGAAGATTTAAAGCTAAGACTACGTGGATGATAGATAAACTTGCTTTACTAACCTTTAGTGCATGCTAAAAGGTACATGTTGCTTATAATGAAAGGGGTTTTCATAATGAGAATTTAATTGCTGTGGAAACATCTGTTTTCCTTCAATTCTAAGGTATACTTTTCTAGGAGCACACTTTCCTCTGCTGAAGCTACTAGATGCATGATGATTTATGCCTCTAGCAACCTTTATTCAACTTAAGATGCATGTACATTATTTTAAAAAGTGATGCTTGGGATCAGGGAGTGGGGAGGAATTCTTAACTAAAATATGTCAAAACAACGTTTAATGAAATCTTAACTAAGAGATGGCTAAAGATTTGGTCTACGCCTGGATGTAATTTTTTTTAAATTTCAGTTCCGTGTAAGTTCTAACATTATTTTTTAAAAAACCTAACCAACCAAAACCAAAAAAACCACCACCCCAAATACTATGAAAAAAACCTTGCCACTTTCATCTTTTTTTTTTTTTTTTCCTAGCAGTATCTAATGATGGCTGGATGCCACAATGTCTCTTAACCTTAATCTTGACATCAGTGACCCATAAGCATGTAAAGTTGAGTGTTTGCCAGTCATCATCTTTGTAACATCATGGCCATAACTCCATTTTGTTTTGAAAATTAATTTCAGTCCATTCGTCTAAAATCAGTTTTCTACAGTGGCTTTCAGTAAAAAATTGCAGGGCACAAATAAGCTGTACTAGATTTCGTCTGGGGAAACTTATGTTGTGGCACATTGCAAAACTTTTAAGTTATGTCTGTTTTTTATCCTGTGGCAAACCAAGCAAGACTCATGTTCTCATACTGCATACGTGTAATTAGTTCAGGTGACTGTAGTCCAGGTTGGTGCTTTGAAAAACAAGGCCCTAGTCTAACTTTTCTTGAAGGCCCTGGAAATCGTTCTGTAGGTTTTCAAAGGTAAATCATGTCACCGTACAGAAAGATATTGCAGTACATACCCACCTTGATTCAGAAGAAGCAAGCTTTCCTGCACTGCATCTACTTCTTTGTGTAGCATTAAATTCTCTCGTTATGTGAATGAATAGCTTTATAAGAAGACTTAGAAGACTTGTAAAACAAATTTAGAAAGTTCGTGGAGGGAATATTTTTAAGGTGTTAGATTACCGGATTGTCAGGCTGTGCCATTTGTCTTCAACTGCTGCTGGAACAACTACTCTAGACCTTCTGGCTCACGCTTTCATAGCTATATACACAACATTTTTGGCCTATATATTTTTGTTTTCAATTTTCTTACCTGTTATGTCTGTGCAAAGGAAGAATTTATTGCCTCTGTAATTGTAGTACTTTGGCAGCAACTTAAACCTAAACTGTTCTTTTTCTTCTCTGCCCAGTGCGGGTTCTTCCAGCGTTCTAGGTACGAAGACAGTGTCCCCCGATATCATGCTGTAAGAATTCGAAAAGAAGAACGACAGATCAAAGATGGGAAGTGCAAAGACCTTGAGACAAAACAGTGGTTCACAAAATGGAATGAAAATGAAAGTTATTCTTAGGGAAAAATTATTTTCTCCACACAGTTCAGATAGAGGTTAAGGTTTTCATTAATGGAATACTGATGGAGTTAGACCTATGAACACTATGGACATTCAACATTTGATTGTAGATATTACTACTTATATTGACGCTTTTGTTTGCACAGTTAAAATTGCTTCAACAGACTTTATTTGCATTATTTAATTTCCAGACTGTCTCTTTTCCCCTTCAAATCTAACTCACGCTTTAGAAGATACTGTGTTGATTTGGGGTCTTTTCTGCAGAACATGCAAAACCACTACGGCAGACCTTTTCCTGTGATCCTAACCTTCTTCCTAGGTAGGTATGCAAGGGAACGCATGGTTACGGTCAAGACAGGTTCTCCATCCTTCCGTCAATGCGTAGTCCATTATAAACACACAGTGGCCTTAAAACACTTTGTTCAAGTATAATCTGAAGACCTGCAAATCTACTTTAGTCATAAACTTTGCCTGCTGCAGTACTTAGGGCTTGACAAAAAGCATCATCTTAAATTACATGTGCAATAGGTCATGTTGCTCAATTTTTTTTTTTAAGATCAGATTGTGTGATTCTTGCTCACAACAAATATACATAGGGTTTTTTTAAAGAAGAGGGTGGAATATTAGATGTACTTTTTGTATATATATTTCAGTCATTTTTGTATTTATTTTTGTTATAAATCATTGTCTTTGACTAACTGTTAGGCCAAAGACTTGACTGAACCTTCAAATCCACTGTGTTTTTGAACTTCAGATTGTGAGACCCGGGGCTTTCACTGCATTTTAATAAATCACTGAAGGTGCCAATGCTTTCTAAAAATGTAAATATTTATTCCAGTGATGTGTATGGGGGCTTTTTTTTCCCCTGATACTCGTAACTCTATGTAATAGGAATTATCAGGTCTTGTAACATGATTTGTGTATTACTTCAGACTATTTAACAATTTGGACAGCAAGCAGAAGTGTGGTTTTTAGATACACTTTTATACTTACTGCAAGAAGTGAGAGGTTCTCTGGAAACCACTTTCCAGCTTCATAAGGACTTCCTGTTTGGCAAAAGGCGTTGACTACTGCTACTGTTATATAGCACTTGAAGGAGGCTATAAATGCCTAAATTACCTTAACTATGGGGATCTGAGCTGATCCACATTGAGACTACTGAATTGTCTTGAATACCTGAATGTTCATAAAAGTAGAACCACAGTGTTGTGTTTATCAGTGATCTAGTTGTTCTAACATAACTGATAAAACTATTTAGAGTTCCATTTAAGAACTATTAGGTACTATTTAAGAACGGAGATTTAGTTCACAATTGTTTATTCCATGTGAAACAAAATTCTGCTCAAAAAGTATGCACGCTAATTGCTAGTAACTTGAACTATGCAAAAACCTCTTGGTACTTTTTCCCCTCATAGGGTAAAAACCTGCTAGGAGGGCAGTTGTCAAGTGTCTTATTTTACTACTAACTTTGAACATACCTTTTTGGAAGGTGTGGTCACCTAAAAAGTTATCATTATAGAAAGTGCATTAATTTAATAGATACTTCTTCCTCCCACTAAATAATCTCAGTATGTTGTGACCCTGATTTTATGAACATTACACATGTATTTAGCTGTTAGCCAGTTTTTGAGCTTTCAAAATTCTAGCTTATTTGCTGAAAGGCTCAGCAGCACCAGAAGCCAGGCTTAATCGGAGGCTAAGCTTGAAAAATAGCTTTGGATTTAAAAGCAGATTGTGGCCCTCACCTAAGAACATGAATGTCTTAGCAGTGTTAAACTGAAAGTTCTTGAAAAATAAGTCATGTCACTGGTATACTTTTATCTCAGACTTTTTTTATACCACCTAGCAATGCTACATCATTCCATGATTAGAAATTACCTGTGGATATTTGTATAGAAGTGTGAAATAAAGTTTTTTTTAATTAAACATTGTTTTGGTAATGGTGATTTCTTACCGTAATTAACTGAGGTAGCCATAGCTAAGTTCACTAGAAGAGGAAGCTGAATGTTGCAAGCTTTGACAAATTGTCTCAGTTCCAACATTGCCGTAACCGTCAGTGCCCTCCCCCCTGCAAAGGGGCAGATGAGGCAGCTGTGGGAGATAACACGCAATCCCACGCTCGCAGGCTGGCTGCTGCTTGCTGCAGTTTCCAGTGTCGGTAGGAGTCAGGCACGGAGTCTGGCAGAGCAAGCTCTGGCAAAGCACCGACTGTCAGCTCCCGTGGGGCAGAGCTACCCTCTCCCCCCACACTTCACCCACGCTGCCCAGGGTACCTACAATGCAAAGTCTTCTAAAAACTCCCCTGCCAGGCAGGTGTTTCCGTAACTAGGGGAGATGGATGCATCCCCCAAAATGAGTCAAGGACTCCACATACCTATCTGTATTGAGCAGTGGAAGTTTGATACTGACAGTCAGTTACGGCTGCAGGGTATAGCTTCAATTCCACAAAAAAACCCAAAACAAAACCCAGAAAAGCCAAAAAAATGTGGGGGGAGGGGGGGGGGGGAACAGAGAAAACCTCTGGTTTATCTCCATTTTTAAGGTGTTAACCCTCACAGGAGGCTTGGCTTACCTTTGCTGCAAAGAAAGACCTTTTGACGCAACAAAGCCTGAAATAAGGGTTAGCTGGATACACGCTAGGCTGCTATTTGTTGTTGCAGCCAAGAAACTCCTAGGACTAGAACCAGAAGATGCTGCTAGAGCTTTCAGAGCATGTAAAAGATGTGGTCTCAACCTGCTTTTATCAAACAATTATTCTCATTTACATGACTACACTCAAAAACATTTGTTCACAACAAGACAAAATATGGACTGGGAGAATGGTTAAGTAGCTGATCATAGGAAGTGTAGTACAAATATAGTATATTAGGTTTTTTTATATGTTCATATACACTATACACATATAGTACTAGATGTATATACTATATACGCACTAGTACAGTACTATACATAATTGTGTGTGTGTATAGTATACACATGCACACATAAAACCTAATGTACTATATTTGCTATATATATAGTGTGTGTATAGTATGTGTGCATATATATATAAAAAAATATATGCACACTATATAGCCTAAGGTACATAAATAGAATGCTAGTAAACTGCAATACCTTCACATATGTTTAACTGTCACAGCACAGGAGACATGGGGGCAGCTTTCAATATAAGGGACCATCACAGCATAGGTTCAATAACGACCTATGCAGAAGTTAAGAAGAGACGGCACAGGGTGCTCGGACGCAAATGTTGGGAATCAGGACATGAGGTGAAAGGAAGCTTCTGAAAGTGGCACTAAAACTCCAGTCCCCATTTGGAGCACCCACGTTACAGTGCTAACGTCACTGCAGCAGCATGTCTTAAATAAACAGCCTGCACAGAACCAGAAAACTTCTTCTGTACAAACAACTGAAGTAACTTCTCCCAGCACAGAGTAGGTGAGAGTGTCAGCAGTCACTTTGCAAAACCCAGGAGAACTGTGATGAAACACACAGGCAAATGCAGCCTGCGCTCAGGGCCAGCGGAGGCACACGGACGTGCTTCAGCTGGATTGCCAGGCAACACACGCGTGTGTGACAAGAAGAATGGAAGCAGTGCCGTTCCCTGCAGTGGCTAAGCAGTTGCTTCAGTTTTTATCCCAGTCCTCAGACATCTTTAAATGTCCATTTGACTCCCCAGGCCATGGATTCATAATTAATACTATTCACCTTTTATAGCCTCATAAGCCTTGCTGGAGTCCTAACCATGATTGTCATGAGAAAAACACAGCAACTCCTTACTCTGAGAGACTGCCACAGAAATCGGCCTTAATCCCCAGCCAGGGTGTGACACTGTCACTGTACGGGGTGGGGGAACCTGCAGTTTGCGTTTTCCATACTCGAAGACAGACGCCTTCCCTCCTTCATCTTCTAGCTCTGCCAAATGGTTGTTTGCAAGCAGCACCTTTTCAGGGCCATACCTATCTCAAAGGTCCTAGAAGACAGAGGCAGAGAATGGAGTTTTTAACAAGCGGAGGTGTCCTTGCTGCTGCTTACCTAACTATGGCAGAACAACATATACCCCTCTCGCCATCGATATACAGTGCTAGCTATTTATTTCCTCTTATCTCTCAATCTCAGTAGCTGATCATAGGAAGTGTAGTACAAATATAGTATATTAGGTTTTATATATGTTCATATGCACTATACACATACAGTACTAGATGTATATACTATATACACACTAGGGGATAGAGGAGGAAGGGACAGGAAAGTCAAATACTTTTGCCAGGAGCATATGAAATAATACAACCGCTAAATTGATTAAAAGAAATGTTTGCAGGATATTGCTTGGTTTCTTGATGTGGAAGGGACCAACAGTTAACGTCACAATGCTGAGAAGCGTATCGTTGCCAGCCAGCTTACGAGACAGCCTGTGATTGATTCTGGCTTAGCAAGGAAGAGTAACACAAAAATAGCCATCCAGGACTAGACCATAGATCCACCTGAATCAGCATCTTGCCTCTGACAATGGCCAATACTTAAGCACCATGACGGCGATAACTTTGCTGCTCCTGTTCCCACAAAAAGTTAGTGCTCAACTTCAGTAGCTACGTAGTATATTTTTCCCATGAAAAAAAGGCCATCCATGATAATCAATTAAAAAAAAAAAAATCTCTCCAGCCACTTTCTGATCTTGAGTCACAAAGTTGTACACGGCAAAAATTCACAAACTCCAAAGTTCAATTATACACTGGACAAAAAGAAATAAGCCCACCTATATGTTCTTCTTGAACCTGCTACAATTTGCTAACTCACACAGAAACCCCTCCATATTTTTTTATCAACTTTGTTGCCATTTTTATATCTTTCTATTTCTACTCCTGCAAAAAAGAGACCAAAGCCACATCAAACCAATGTAACCCTAAGACAATTTTCTAGCATAGCAAAAGCAGCTGAGCTTACTGACAAAAACCTAAGAACAATGACAAGCCTTTGTGCAGAGTAAGTACACAAGCTGAAAAGAGACACGGATAGACGGACCAGATGACTTGCAGGCATAATAGCAAAGCGTATAAACCATCAAAAGAAAAGAAAGAGATATGCTATGGCTATCTGTACCTGGCAACTTCAGTTTTTTTCTTAATCTATGATGCTCCTGTTTTGGAGGAAAGAGAGGAAAAGGGGGTGTGTGTGTATAAAAAAAAGCACCAGTACATGCAGCAACCAAGAACGGTGACTTCCAGTAAGGGGTTATTTATAGTATCACCATAACAAAACAAGAACTTTTTCTACGGAACACCCTGTGAGAATGCTGTGCTTCCAATTATCTTATTAAACCTTAAATGCCATGTTAAATTTTAAATTGAAAACAAAAATTAAAATGTAATTGCTTAGGTTAAAACTAAATGCTATGTTTTCAATTATCTTGAAGTCTGATTTGTTCTGTCCCATTTAAATTATGCATCCAGATGTATTAAATTCAGGAACACCAATAACCAGGAATATGAGTAGAAAAATGCCAAATCACAAAAATAATACACTTCTCCTTTCTGGTTTGCGTAAGAATTTACAGAAATTGGCACATCAGAACTGCTGCTAGCATCACACTGGATCAGATCAGAGTAAGCCCCCAGAAGATCATCAATGAGAGAAACAGGTTTTAAATAGGGATGGGGGGGGGGGGGAGAGAGAGGGAAAGAGAATTCAAAATATTCTCCAACATTTTAACAGAACATGTTTACACGGATCAGTATCTGATCAGTAGTTTAAACAAGGCCAAGAAAACACCTTTAGGTAAACAGAGAGGGTTTGTTCTGCTCTGAACACAGCGTGATCCACAATTCTTTATCCAGTTACTCCTGTGACGGCTCATCCTGCATGATTTTCCCTGAGAAAAGTGCTCACTGTTTACATTATTGAGAATAGGCTCCAGCTCACAAAGTGCAATGATTTATTTAGCCTCTGACAGCCTTTGCCAAATCTTCTGGCTAGGGACTGCTGTCCAAAGATAACTTAGGCAGCAGGCCAGTTTTTAGGGCATGCCTGTCAGGCATCAAGACAGTAACACATAGACATAAAAGATGACGCCAATCCAGAGCCATCATAAGAAATTGCAACAACTTACAAATACCCAACTTACTGCTTGTAGGCACTGCTTTAAACTAGTGCTGGCTCACAGCTGAGAGGCCATTACAAAATGTTTTTTTAAGCACAGCAATTCATTAGTAGGAGTCCCAAACTATTACAAACTTGAGTAGCATGAGCTACTATTTGGTGCTTCTGGGGGTGGCCTACAGGCAGCAATAAAGCAAAACCTGTCAGTAACATGTATTTGTAGAAGACTTGCAGAGACAGACAAGCTGTTAGTTTGCCCCATTAGCCACCACTCCCTGGCCAGAACAGAATAAGCCATTCATTTTTAGGCACAAGACTGAAGCACAGTCTGATTACAAAGCAGATGAAGCAGTCTAATCCTGAACTATTGCTTCATTCTTATATATTATTGGTGCAGTTACTGCTCAGAAAATTGCCTCTGAAGGCAGATTAAATCAATGTTTTCTGGATTTCAATGCAACATAAAAAAAAAAAAAGAAACCCTTAATTCATTATGATATCTTCATCTCTCTAATGGGAAGCTCCAAGCAATCCAACAAAACACTGAACAGACTAATGTGACAGAAGTATCAAAACGATTCCTGCTCTAGCAGAGGCCATTGGTTATCCATCCCTGCTATCAGGTCATGGACAAGTCACAGGTACAAGGCATGTTTAAAGGAAACCAAGCAATATTTAAGAGTTGATTTCATAAGATAAATTTATGGGGCAAATACAGGTATCCACAATAAAAGAAGCAAATGATACAGGGCCAGATCCACTATTGTACTGTATCATACAATTTTGAATTACAGGATTCAATACTGACACTGCTGTAAGTTTATAAAAAATGCTTGTAATTACTCTTAACTGCCTTTTTTGTTAATGTTCTGGATATGTCTACCTGAGTAGGACGAGAAACTATTAAATACCACTGTTTGGTACCTCACATGTTGTATTAGTATCGTAACAGCCGGGAAAGTGATTTAGTGTGACGTACGGTCGGAGTACTTTTTAACAAATAAAGACATGCATTGTGTTCATTGTTGACCAATGGGGAGCATATCTGTAAAGACAGAAGTACTATTTTTCCTCTATATTTTTTTGCTTCTCTTTTTCCTGATAACTGAAACAGAAGTTATCCCTCCCTTCGTTCTTTTCATTTGCATCCTGTAACACAGCGCAGGGCGCGAAGGGCTGGACGAGTCGGGGGGCCGTAGTGCCCCTTCCCATACCATCACGCAGCCAAGCAGACACCAGGTGCAGCAGCAAGGACACACACGGCTGGTAAACCACGGTCTCAGCCCCTCAGGTGAGGCCAATCGCGGTTCAAACCCCTCAGGTGAGGCGCTGCCCTCACGCCCCGCGGGCAACCGACGCCGGGAGCCGAGTCCCCGCTGCGGCCGCGGCGCCCCCGCCGTCCCCCCCCCCCCAGGCCTCCGCCCGCCGGGCCCGGACCGCGGCGAGGGGAAGCGGCCGACGGCGGTAACGCCCTCCCGCCCCGCCCGAGCTCACCGAACGGTCCAGCCTCTCCCATAACCCCTGCGTGGGCACCTTTCGGTCTCGCTGCGGTAGCGCACACGCCCCGGCCTCCACCGCCCGCCCCCTCGCACCCAGCGTCCCTCCGCCGGGGGGCCGACGCCTCCGGTCCCCTCACGGCTTCCCGCCCCGGGGGCTGGTGAGCACCCCGCAGCCCTGCACCATGAAGGGGACGGCACCCGCCCCCGTGCTAACACCACCGTACCTGTCCCGGGCGGGGCTCCTCCGGGAAGCGAGCGCCGTCTTCTCCCGGCGAACAGCCGGGGCGCAGTGGCCGCGGAGCGGCCTCCTCGGGGCTGCGACCCTGCCCGCGGGGGCTGGGCTGCTGCGGGCGCCCCCCCCGCCCCGCTCCCTCGGAGCCGCCCTCTCCTCCGCCCCGCCGCCGCTGCGTGGGGCTGGGCCGGGAGGAGACGCCCACCCGCTCGGGCACCTCCTCCCGGCCGCGCGGCGGAGGAGGCCGCGGCCTGGGCAGGGGCCGGGGGAGCTGGCGCGGCGGGAAATGGCGGCCGGGCCGGGCTGAGGGGGGACGAGAGCCGCGCCATGAGGCTGCTGCGCGCCCTGCTGCGCGGCGCCTCCCCGGGCAGCATCCCGCAGCAGGTGGACTTCTACTCGCGCTTCTCCCCCTCGCCGCTCTCCATGAAGCAGTTCCTGGACTTCGGTGAGTCCCCGCCGCGCCGCCCCCGACCCCGCCGCGCCGCCCCCGGCTGCCTGTGAGGGGGGAGCGGGGCGGCGCCGGCGCGGCCGCGCGCTCCCCGCCCCCGGCCCGCGTTAGCGCTGCCGCGCTCCCCCGCCGTTCCTTATCGCTTCTTTGTACCGTCCGTTCTGGCAGAAAAAAGGCTCTCCTTCCTTCCTTCCTTCCTTCCTTCCTTCCTTCCTTGGGAAGGGAGCGCAGTTGGCTCCGTCCCCGGAGACTGGAACTGTGGCAAGGTTGAAATTCAGCTGAAAACTCCAGTTTTTGGCATCACAAAAGTAGCTTGGTTTTTTTCTGCCAAACCTGCCGTGTTGGGGAGAGGGTGGGGACAGCTATGAAAATTGGCGCTGTTCGAGCAGTGACTCAGAAAGGTGGGATTTGTTAAGCCTTTTGCAAACTAGCAGCACTCAACCTTTTAAGGTATACCAAACGCGAGAAACGTTTCTAAGCCCAAACGTTGGCTTAGAAGGTGTCTGAGAGAAGGAGCAGGGCGCGCGCGGCAGGAGCCGTCCTGGAGGGCTGGGAATCTGGCCTTGAAAATGGGTAAATTGGTGACGGGATACCCAGTCTTATGCTCCTCACTAAACCCACTGGTAATGCTCCCAGGTTTGACTGACTGCTTGGAAACAAAAGGGATCACAGGAATCGTCCTGTTCTGTTTCAAAAGGCCTTGTAACTCACACTGAGAAACCTTTCTAAAGCCTGGGGATGGAGCCGTGCTATAATACGCTCTGTTTCTGACCCGAGGCACTCTCACGTGCATAAATGCTTACATAAGTGTTGTATATAAACATTTAACTAGTTGTATTGCTTTTTACGTTTTTGTAAGTAAAACATAATTGAGAACTAATCGTAGAACCCCAGACTTTGTATAAGTAGTAACACTTACAAAGAAAAGTTTCTCTTCACTATCTGCTGTCACTTCATCCATCTATTTAACGTTTCATACATTTCAATAAAATGTATCCAGTATTTAAAACTCCAGATTTGTACAGGAACCCCACCATAGTATTCTGTTGCTACCATACTTTTAAGCAAAGAATCTTGGAATTCAGAGTTCACTTTGACCTGTGTTATTTTACCACTAAAGTACCAATAAAAATAATGCTTACCTTAAAATCAGTGTTTACTTTCAAAGCACAGTGTTTCCTCATGTCAAAAGTTAGGCTACTTTTTTGCTGTTAGTACCTGAACATGAGGTTAAGATAACTTGAAAACTTGTTTTTTTAGGTTTTTTTTTTCTCTTTTCCTTAAAGATTTCATATCAGATAGTAAAAACTAATAACTAAGGTAAAATAAGAGTGCAACACTGAGAGAGTATTTGTCTGTAAGTCATTCTGTAGCCATTATAATCTGATGGTGTTTTTATTGGGGATCTTTTTCATAGAATCATAGAATCGTTAAGGTTGGAAAAGACCCTTAAGATCATCGAGTCCAACTGTTAACCTAGCACTGCCAAGTCCACCACTAAACCATGTCCTCAAGCTCAAGCACCACGTCTGCCCTTCTTTTAAATACCTCCAGGGATGGGGACTCAACCACTTCCCTGGGCAGCCTGTTCCAGTGCCTGACTACCCTTTCGGTGAAGAATTTTTTCCTAATATCCAACCTAAACCTCCCCTGGCGCAGCTTGAGGCCGTTTGCTCTCGTCCTATCGCTTGTTACTTGGGAGAAGAGACCGACCCCCACCTTGCTACAACCTCCTTTCAGGTAGTTGTAGAGAGCAATAAGGTCTCCCCTCAGCCTCCTCTTCTCCAGGCTAAACAACCCCAGCTCCCTCAGCCGCTCCTCATAAGACCTGTTCTCTAGACCCTTCACCACCTTCATTGCCCTTCTCTGGACACGCTCCAGCACCTCGATGTCCTTCTTGTCGGGAGGGGCCCAAAACTGAACCCAGGACTCGAGGTGCGGCCTCACCAGTGCCGAGTACAGGGGCACTATCACCTCCCTGGTCCTGCTGGCCACACTATTCCTGATACAAGCCAGGATGCCATTGGCCTTCTTGGCCACCTGAGCTCCTTTTGCTAGAGTGAGAGCAGTCAAAGAGGAAATCATAAAATCTGGTAATGCTAACTTAAAAAAAAAAGTTTGCTTCTAGTTCCTCCAGGTTTCGATCTAGCAAATGAAATATTCCATAACCAAATTTAGATCTGGATCGTATACATCAGTCATATCGTGGGTTATAAGCACACAGTATTTTCTGTAGGAGTCTTATCCATTCTTTGCTTAGATAGACCACAGTTGTGCAGGGAAACAAAGTCATTTGCCCATTCAGTGAATTCTTGCTTACCCTAAGCTGTCTTCCATATTTGACCCAGGATTGCAAAGATACGGCCTCCAGATACAAAACTAATTTGTGGAATATCATTTGCTGAGTATATGAGGCATTTGAAGATTACCTTTACATTCTAATACCTTCAATCTAACTTGTTCATGGAATTTTACCTGAGAAAAGGGAAAGGGCCAGTAACAGTCATGCCTGAAATGCAATCTGACTAGGGAGAAGAATGAAAGGTTTCTGGGCAGAGGTCATATGTAGACAACGCATAATACTGGTAAGTGACACTGGCGAGGAATTTCTTATAAGCTATTCACGTTTTTATTAAGTTAACTGACATTCTCTCATCAGTGCAGTTTATGACGTATCTCAGTCTGGATGCATTAAACTAAACTACTCCATTTCAATTTCATGAAGATTTTTCCCATTTAAGACACTCCCAGCTTCCTCTCTTTTCATGTCCCTTCCTTTAATCGTCCCCAACACCCCCTTGCCAAATGGAAGGAGTGAGCTGAGCAGAAACACCAGAGTTACTCTTTAGGAGCTACCTCTTGTGAAACACCAAGCCTGAGGTATGTACTTCACTGCACCAGATGAACAGGTTAGTAAGTTCAGATGCTGTTTACATGACACACTTGAAGTGTAGAAAGAAGTCTGGCTGAGAATAAAGACGTACAGCATTTCTTAGCCTCTTCCCCACTCCGCACCCTCCTTTCTTGCCCAGTAAAACAAGCATTGTGGGAGTAAATTTAGGTCTTGATCTTAATAACCAAATTTAATTACCACCCACACAGATGACACCTGTCCTTATAAAAGGACAGGTCAGTTATCAACAGGTGCAGTAATTTAGCTTCTAGCTTCTAAAAATGTAAAAAATTTAAAAAAATGTATGGGAGAACTACTATCGTAATGACTAAGCACAGTAGCTGTCCTACTTTCATTTCTCTCTCAGTATTCATGTGAATTCATTCATCTGTCTTCTGTTCCTGTAAGACAGTGAATTTAAACTACAACAGGTCTAGCTGAAAATGAGATAAATATTACAGAATTTATTTTCTGAAAGTGTTCAAATATGAGTCATGGTAATTTAGTAAGATCAGTGATCAAGCAGGGTGTATGGGACCATGATACTTTTCTCAAGCATCCTTCCCATAAATAGTTTCCTGTGCTGGTTTCATTTGCCTCTCTGACATGCTCAGAATGACACACTGTTTGATCAGTGCTAATTACAGTCAATGTTTGCTGCAAATAAAATGGAACAATTTACATGGATAGAAACGATATTTAAAGTTGAATAGTATGGGTCTGCAACTATTGCTCTAGTTACTCTATATATTGAAGATTCTCATTAGTGCAACAGGGCTGGTAGGTTTCAATATGAGTTTACATTTTGAAATATCAATGAGCTGCTGCCATGAAAGAAACACTGGCTTACGAGACTGGCCGAGTCAACTTCAAAACCAAACCACAGACCTCTTATGCAAGAAAGTTAAGAGTGTGTGTAGTTCTCTACCCTAAGTACTGACTTCATTCTTATGTTGCCATATATTTATTTTGGTCTTAGGATCTGAAAATGCTTGTGAAAAGACTTCATTTATGTTTCTGCGACAAGAGTTGCCTGTGAGATTGGCAAACATAATGAAGGAAATAAGCCTGCTTCCAGACAACCTCCTAAGAACACCTTCAGTGCAGCTGGTGCAGAGCTGGTAAGAACAGTGTCATTTCATACCTTTAAGGGTGACCTTCTGCATATACACAAGTCGGAGGAGCTCATTCTCTTCTATACAAAGAACATTTCATGTGCTCGTTACATGAACATCACTTATTCAGACTGAGTAAATATCCCAATGTGACATAAATCAGGAACTACATTTACAGACTTGGAAAAAAACCTTTAGGAGCAATTAGAGAACCCACAAGGGACTTAAAAATCATTACGTATTGCAGATAGTCATGTATGAGGATTCAGTAAAAACAAAAATCCACCAGAACAGTGTTTAATAGGGGACTTACCTAAAATGAAGCAGCTAGTTGAAGAAACCAGCAGAAGCAGGCTAATGCACAAGATGCTTGCAAAAGATAGTAGAAACCATTTAAAAGACAGGTTATTGCAAATTCAGAGTAAACATGTAGAAAATATGAAGAAAGAGCAACAGGAGGCTCCCAAAGCCAAAATGCCTAAAACAACAGAAAGAATACGAGGCTATTAAAATAAAAAAAGACATCCTTGGAAAAGTAAAATGTGCTTTCAAGTAAGGAACTTACACATAAGCATAAACTTTTGTAAGATGAAGGCAAAACAACGAGATGGCTTGGCAACTGCTACAGGCACATGGCTATCTGGAAAAGCTTTTAAAGTTAAGAGAACAGAAAATCAGCCAGTGAATAAGTGGGATTGATTAGATGACTGAATATAAAAAGAGCTATCAATGAAGATGAAGGCTCTTAATGAAACACGAACACTTAAATTCTCATGATACTAAATGACATTGATCAAATGGGAAATGAATTCCACTTGGACAAATGCAAAGTAGAGCAGACATATTTTTCTGAATATGTCAGTTGATGGGCGAGAAGGCAAATAGTGTTAGGAACTAAGTAACAAATGGGGAGGAATATAATTGTACCACTGTGTTAGCCCATTATTCCTCTGAATTGCATGCAGTTTTAGTCACTCCATCCTGAACAGAAAAGACCAAGAGGGATAATCAGAGGGTTGGAACAATTTCTACGTGAGGAGAAACCAAATAGAATTCTTCAGCTTGGAAAATACACATCTAAGGAAAGAGATGGGAGAAATACTTAAATCATGAACAAGCTGGGAAGATTTTCTAAGAACAGGAACTCGCTGGGGCTGCAAATAAGTGATCACCTACTGGGTTTAAAACACAAGGAAGATCTTTTATGCATTCTAATTAAATTGTGGAATTCATTGCTCTGGAAATTTTGGAAGAAAACATCATGAATAGATTCAAAAGGATCTAACAGAATTCACAGGGGATAGGTCAATGCGATATATCAAATACAATGATTTGGAAACAAGCAACCTTGGAAGACCATAAATTGCTAACCAAAGGGATCTGGGGAGGCATATTAGAATTGGTGTTTGTCATGTTTCTTTTGTTTAAAGGTACGTCCAAAGTCTTCAGGAGATCCTTGACTTTAAGGACAAAAGCTCAGAAGA
The DNA here is from genome assembly GCF_047370975.1 of Nipponia nippon. NCBI lineage: Eukaryota > Metazoa > Chordata > Aves > Pelecaniformes > Threskiornithidae > Nipponia > Nipponia nippon. Next base: position 77,407,624 of record NW_028262369.1, on the reverse strand, counting down.
TTCAGGGGCTATTCATAGGTAAGGATTTGCTGGTCACATATGTTAATATTATATTAATATTATGTAGAAGGACTAGCGAGAAAATGATAGCTTAAGGAAAATTTCAGTTATCTCCAATCTTTATGTAAGAATTGCAGTAGCATCACCTCCTGTCCCTAAAAGGAGGGTACATTAAAATATGAAACAAAGCACTTCTATGCCATATCGTTCTGGTCAGGGCTTTTTTTGTTACACTAATGAAAGCTATGGATATGTTAAACTTGACCAAATGCTTACCAATTCCTTACTTGTAATGTTGGAACTGATGTATGGAACTTTTCACCTGTAGAGTAGGTTTGGTCATTGTTGGCTGACCACAACTGCTATTTGACAGGCATGGGATGATCTACATGAAAATGGTCGGCACAGTTTTCTCTTTTTCTTGGCAGTAATCAAGATAATAAATAAATAATAATTTTATAAATAATCAATAATGGTTGATTACTAATTATTTCAATGCTAGTTGCTTGAAATATGCGGTAAAGACTGACCTGTCGTCTTATTGCTGTAGGCAGACCTGTGATAGTTCTGTACACAACGGTCTTCATTTTTGTAGGCAGATACTCTTGTTTGCCAGAGTATTACATTCACTTGAAAGTGAAATACTAACAATGTATTAATTTTAGTTTTACAGATACTGTGATAAAAATCCGTAATCGACACAATGATGTAATTCCTACGATGGCTCAAGGAGTAATAGAGTACAAGGAAAGCTTTGGCATTGATCCAGTGACTTCACAGAATGTGCAGTATTTTTTAGACCGTTTCTACATGAGTCGCATTTCAATTAGAATGCTCCTTAATCAACACTGTAAGTGCCATTGTTGAAAGGAGGGGAAATGATACCTGTACTATGTCAGTATATTTTCCTTTCATTTTTAAGTGCTTAATAGGTACTTAAATGCTTCTTAGGAGTATGCTATTTGCCTTGCTATTTATAAACTCATTCTTAATACAATTCTTAAAATATTTATTAATAGTAGGCTTTCAAGTATGGTGAAGATTGGAATTATAGATTGCCTATAAATTTCTGTTCAGCAAAACTGAAGACACAAACTAAAATTATAAAATTATATTGGGTATTAAATAATATTTTCTTTTTTGGCAGCTTTACTGTTTGGTGGGAAAATTAATCCAGCTCATCCAAAACATATTGGAAGCATTGATCCTAGCTGCAATGTTGTTGAAGTTATTAGAGGTAAATTCAGCAGATAAGAACAACAATCCTGAAAACTTACATGAATATCTATCCTGAGAGGCAATACACATCTTGATATTCATATACTGTTTAGTTCTTTCTTACCTGGAGTAGAAGTTGCATTGTCACTTTTCCCTATAAACCCACTTTTTGTGAGAAAATACAAAATCTCCCTGACAGTGCACAGTGTGTTCAATTTTTGTTGTTCTTTCTGGCAAACTGTAAAGGAGGGGAAAAAAAAAGTGGAGGGGGAAATGTAACTTTCTGTGTTTTTATTATAGATGGCTATGAAAGTGCCAAGAGACTTTGTGATTTATATTACATGAGCTCTCCTGAACTCATCCTTGAAGAGTTGAATGGTAAGTAAATACGGGACAAGGCACTCTCTTGAACGTACTGATGGCTTCTTCTAAAGTGGCTGCTGGTGAAATGTTCTCCTTCCACTTTTCATACAGTTAATGTGTTCTCTATATCTATTGTCAGAAATAGTTTGGGCTTTTTGTTTTTGTAGTTGTTTTTTTTTTTTTAAATCTGGCAGGAGGCTTTCCCTATTGCTCCCTTTAATTAGAAAAATGAGATCAGTAGAGAAGTTTTTGACACTACAGCTGTTGATATAACAGATTTTAGCAGCCTCCTTCCCTCCCTAAGGTTTCTTGTATGTCTTCAGCATACACTGTCTATTGCATCTCACCCTCTCTGCATTTCTTGTGACACTTTTAAGGTTTATACTAAACATGCCATTCTTAATTTCTCTTGCTTATTCAGCTATTTGTGTTCTTGTAGTTGTAATTAGATAGAGTACACTCAAGTAATGGTAAAAATTATTTGAACCCATTGGCTGTGACTTGAAAAAACAGTTTACAACTGTGTTGCTGTGAACTCAGAGGTCAGCTATTGTCCTCATAGTCCTGCTGAATCCTAAAGAGCCTTTCTGACACTACTCACTGGAGTACTTTTCAAGATACTAAACACCAAGTTTAGACAGGCCTACAAAAACAAGCAATCAAAATTGCTTCTACAAGTAATTGCGAAAGCCAAAGTTCACCCACAGTAACTTGGCCTATGAAGCTAAAGGGAAAGAAAGCGTGGCCTTGCCTACACGTTCCAGATCTTTTCTTCCTACTGTACAAAACCTGTCATTCTGGATCTAGGTTAAAGGGTTCACCTCTCTCCATCTTTGGAGCATGATACTAAAAACATTTGTAGGAAACTATCAGTCACACTAGCTAATTCTCTGTACTGAGGGGTCATTTAATAGTGTATGTGCTCCAGAAGCTAGAACAAATAGTTCAGTTTTTATAAAAGGAGTGACCTTTTGCTCAGTGAATTGTGAAGGTGAGTTAAACCTGATCCAGGCCAAATGCACATTCCTTGCCCACAGCTAAGAGTGGAGACCATTATTTAAACTGTAAGCATGGGATCTGGGGGTGGAGGCATAGAGGGAAGCAGTTAACTTGAGGTCAGGAACCTGAGATATTTCAAAGTGTAGGGTTCCGCCCCCATGCCCCCTTTTATTTTTGCTGGGTACGTAATTTGTTCTAGATATTTTGACATCACTAGTCTTCAACATCTGTGTTTATAAAGCACTGGTCACTAGCACAGCCTGGTGAGAAATTACTAATTTGTTGAACTGAAAGAACCTTAAGAGCCAGCAGAATTTTCTAAGCAACCTTTCTTTAAGTTTTGATATGATGAATGTGTTCCCATGTTATATTTTCTAGAACTTATTCTTTTAAAAAAAGTTTGAGAACTATACCAGTTTTATAGACAGAATTGCCTATATAGTTTTCATTAAGGTTTCTTGTTAGAAATCAGCTAATTTCTAAATGAATCCAAGAATAGGCTGTGCTGTAGTTACTATTTGGTGCATTATAGGATCATAAGGTAATTCAGGTTGGGAAGGACCTCAGGAGGTTTCTACCCTGACATCCTACTCAAAGCAGGGACAGCTACAAGGTCAGACCAGCTTGCTCAGGGCTTTATCCAGTTTGGTCTTAAAAATGCTCCAAGAATGATGACTCTGGGCAACCTGTTTCAATGTTTAACTGTCATGGCGAAAATGTTTTTCTGTTTATCCAGTCTGGACCTCTGTTATTTTTACACTCACTGTTGGATGTTCTCCCACCACCTGAAAAGCCTGACTCTATCTTCATGGTAACCTCCTCATAGGTATTAGAAAGCAACTATTATATGCCCTAATCAGTGATGCCACAGTGGGTTTTAAGATTAATTTCTAAAGCAGCAAGCACATTTGAAAATCTTGAGTATGACTTTTGATTAACATACAACTTTTCAAAAGATTTCTGTTCAAATTTTCCTTCTCTTGTAAATTCTCTCGACAACACAAATATACATTTTGAATTACTGTGAGAATGAATAGAAGATACCTAGTTTGCTCTTTTAACTATTGAGACTCTCTTTTCTCCAGCTAAATCACCAGGACAGCCCATGCAAGTGGTATATGTGCCATCACATCTCTATCACATGGTCTTTGAACTTTTCAAGGTCTGTGTACTTACCATTAGACAATTCTTTTATACATCTTTGTTTAGCGAGATTGTATTTGTTTGACTTTTTTAACCAATTCTAGATAGCAGTGTGTTTTTGCAAGTACAAACCTATCACTATTTGACTGCAGGAAGATACCTAAATTGTACTATTTAGACAAACAGTAACTGCATAGAAAATGAGCAGCTTTGGGAGATGTACCTCCTTTGCCTAGCCACTGAATACATCTGACACCTTCTGAGTAGACAGCTTTGTCAAAAAAATCTTAAAATGTATAAAGACATTAATTAATAAAGCAAGTGACAATAACGTATACAATTTTGGGGACATCTTCAAAGCTGGTATAATGTGTAACAGGTCCTGTAGAGCTTTCCTCAAGCGTTCAGTCCTAGACTTTTCTTGATCTTTGTGTCATATTGCATGTACTATGCATTATAAAGAATTCTACAAATAAAACTGTACGTTAAAATACTCAGATGTTTGTTCTAAAAAAACTAAATATTTGAAGTCTGTGTATTCTAATCAACTGTATAAATACTGATACTGAATAAACCAGAAATATTAAAAAAAAAACAAAACTATTCTAAAACCATATACATTTGTCATGATTCTGAAATATGTGATAAAAGTAACTTTCCTAAATGGATGTTTTAAGATAATATACAAAGTGGTAAGAACAGGATTTAAGTTGTACTTGCAAATTGCAGAATGCAATGAGAGCCACCATGGAACATAATGCTGATCGATGCATTTATCCTCCAATTCACGTACACATCACGTTGGGAAATGAGGATTTAACTGTGAAGGTACCCACTTTTTTGATTATTTTGACAGTTATTTTGATCAGGTTTTTTTCCCTGTCATAGGCAGCATATTACTAACTTTAGCTGGTGATCTGGTTCCAACAATAGATTGTATGTGATGATATAGCAGGCAAGTAACAAGACCACTATGCAATTTCACATACTACATCAGTAGGAAATTCATCAAGAGGTTCCACAGTCACACTGAACACTCTGCAATAAAATTCTATGCTTTTGTCATGCTCCTGTCCTGCCTAGCTTATAAGCAATCATGACTAAAAATGAAGTAGCACCTTTATACAATTGTAATAGCAGCATTCTATATGTGACAATGACAGAGCTGTACAGGTGTGAAACAACTGAAAAAAGGGAAATAAACATTGTATATTTCATGCACATCAAAGCTCCCTGAAGTACAGTTTGCAGAGTAATTTCTTCTTTTTCTGTACAACATTCATGTTGGATTTCAAAGACCAACTGCAAGCACTGGCTTTTTCATAGGTCTAACTAAACCATAGTAAAACAACTCTTCTGACTTACTCCTCCAGTAATAGGTTTTAATAGATTGTATTTAACTGGCAGTATTCCTGAGGAGTAAAGATAAAAATACACAGAACCTGGCATTTGCTAAAAGGTATAGATACGGACTTCAAGCAAAATTGAGTTATGAACAAGATAAAAGCAATGCACAATTTAAGTAGAATTTTCTTGCTTCCAAGAGATTATGAATGCTTCTTATGGTAGTATTTTATTTAAATGGTTTGGATAAGGGATGAAAGGGAAGGATTCATCTCTCTGTTCATTGATGTAGCTGAGATGAGAATTTAAGAAAGCCCATAATTTAATAGGGACAACTTTATATCGTATTTTACCTGAACTTTCTCTGGATCATTGTTTGAGAGAAGCTGTCTTTTATAAAAATGTATTCAAGGACATAATGCTACATGCTCCTTCTTGTTCAGATGAGTGATCGTGGTGGAGGTGTTCCTATGAGGAAAATTGACAGACTATTCAACTACATGTATTCAACAGCACCACGTCCACGTGTTGAGACATCACGAGCTACACCTTTGGTATGCAAATCTTTTATACCTTGTCATCTTGGATATGTTTAATTGTCACAAATTTAACCAAAGCTACGGAGTACTGATTTTACAGATACAATGAGTATCACCATTTGAATGTTATAGCTTAATTCAAATATTTTTCTGAAAATAACTGGAAAATTACATAAAATACTAAAATACTAAAAATCATTTAAACTTGTTCAAGATTCGGCTTTTCTCTACCAAATACAAAGATCAGCTACCTCAAGCAGAACACTTAACTATGCTCCATGTACTGCAGTAAGGACAAGACTCTGAATTTTTGTTGTGGCCACTGAATGAAAGGAAAAATAATTATAGCAATGATTTCAGATCAAGTCCATAGTTTCATTTGTACCGTGTAGTCAGTTGTACCATCCCCCAGCAAGGAGGAAGGTACGCCGATGTGACAGGGCACACGAAGAATCTACTTTCATCTCGTGTGAACTTAATAGATGTACAAGAAATAAAGCCTTAGCTCTCAGTAAGAAGCTCTGAACAGCTTTCTTGAATTTATTCTCTCCCATTGCATCATTCAAAATGTGTTTTTAAATGTATATAGTGTTCTGCATCTGTGCAACTCATTAAACATCAGATCTTTACAGAGAAGTGTTGTGTATGTTCATTGAGAGAGTACCTCTAAAATTTAGTAGATAAAAAAACCATTATACTTAACACTTCAGGGCTATGTCGTGCTACTGCAGATAGGGCTTGATAGAATTTTAGTATAAGCTACAAATCCATAGACATTGCTTCTTGGACCTTTTTATCTATCTATATATATAATATATATATATATATACTGATGATGAAATGTATGTGACTGACTTACTTAAGTACTCAGTGTTCTTAAGATTAGCAGCTCCATGAGGCATAAGAGACTCAAGTACAGTGTTCCCTAATGGTGTCATCTTTTCTTGAAAAAGCTACCGTAATACAAAAAGCGTTATCTAGCAGCCCTGTCTGGAAAAGGAATAAAACAGTTTTCTCATAATCACAATCATCCATGCATTTTTCCATTTCTGGGGTGTATAATAGTTCTGGGGGGCATAATAGTTAACATTTGAACCCCTTCTCTTATTGTCAATCATCATGCTTAGTTTGCTTATTTACCTGTTAAATTAAAACAGAAAACACCACTGATTGATGCAATTAATAAAAATACACTTTTTCTCCTGGATCAGGCTGGGTTTGGTTATGGCTTACCCATATCACGTCTGTATGCACAGTACTTCCAAGGAGACCTGAAACTGTATTCCTTAGAAGGCTATGGTACAGATGCAGTTATTTACATAAAGGTATGATGTAACACTTTACCATTTTGAATTTATCAGCAACTCTAATCTAACTGCTAATGGAATTCCTTGTTCTGTTACTGTAACTGATTAAAAAGAATCATCAGCTACAGTCTTCTCTACTTACAGGCCTTATCAACAGAATCAATTGAAAGACTCCCTGTATATAACAAAGCAGCCTGGAAACATTATAAAGCAAACCACGAAGCAGATGATTGGTGTGTGCCAAGCAGCGAGCCAAAGGACATGACCACTTTTCGCAGTATATAGCTTTTTCCTCAACAGTTCATAAGAAGTAGGTATGTCTGTAAAGGGAATTTAAAAGACCTGATTTACACCAAGACGCTGAGCCACGTTTGATGTGTGAAAGTAATTTTAAGTGGAGTAACAGAAGGTTTAATGTAATTACTCTTTTCTGGAATTAAAAAAAAAAAAACAAACAAACAACAAAACAACCAAACAACAAAACCCCCAAACCTGTACATATGTTTAAATTTTAAGTGAGAAGGTCACACTTAATTTGTTCCGCTTTCTATTTATGACTACTTTCAGTAGCTAAGTCAAGAGAGCAGTAATTTCAGGTTTTATAGGGACCGATGCAATCTATATTACATTTGGTAAGAAATGTATTAATTCATATAATTACAAAATTGTTTTAATAGAAGAACTACTGAAAAAGCTCACCAGAGCATTTTTCCATTATACAATATTACAGATTAATGAAAAACTCATGTAAGAAACATTGAGGAGCTGATTGCTGTACCTTTGCACCTGTATGGCACTTTCTGTTCTTTCCTTTCAAGCATGCTGAAGCCTAATTTTGCAAGGTTAGATATGTTGCCTACACACCTTGCCTACATCAAGGTTTTTTGCAGCTGTAGAAATCACACTTAGGACTGTAGGGATTTAAAAAAAAAAAAAAATCAGCTCTAGCTGCTACCACTGGTATAGTGTATATCTCAGGTATGTGGTATCAGTCGTATTTCTTTGGTTGTAATGTGAATATTTAATAATACATGTGAAAAAACTTAGGTTGCCATGATCATTGTGAATTAGCAAATAGCATTGGCTTGTGTACAGTAAAGATATGCTGTCTTGCATTTGCTTGTATTTCTGTAGGTAACACCAAAACGCAGTATCAATGTTCTAGCCCTAGTAAGATCTCAGACTTGGGTATGTCAGGTTACAGCTGTAAATGGAAACTATTTTAATAAACAGATTTTTAAAATTTGCCCTTAAAAGGGCATCTCTGTTACTTTGAGATAAGAAACTACCTTCTCAGGAGTATTTAAGAAAAAGTGGAATTAACAGTTTTTGAAAATCCCTTTGTATTTGTGATGTGCTTCTCGCCTTGTTTATGTAGTAACTGGAAGTCACACTATAACATAAATAAGGTAAGCAAAATGTGTTTATCAGTCTAAAGGCCAACTGTCAAAACATAGTGGGAAGATAGAGAGGGGAACGACTACTACATTTCAGGTACAAAGTCCTTCTTTTAATAAAGGATTCAACTTCTTTTAATGCCTATTGCGCCAGCTTTGTTCAAATCACACACATCTATGTTGCACCTTGATCCCTGTCATTCCTGAACATTTTAGGAGTGATGCTGTTAAAGACACTGAGAACCAATCCTTTTCTCAGTTAATTCATTGCATGTAGTTCTGTGATTTTTGTTCTGCAGCAGACATACATAATCCCTCTCAGAAAGAATAAGCCTAAATTTTGCTAGTTTACTAGCTCTGCACAGAGCAGAAGGTGAGATACCACAAGTAAAGGGAATAGCTGGTATGTTAGAAATTGAAGCCATGCTTTTCTAGTTGTAGCTGAGCCAGATTAAAGATTATCCCTTGCTAGCTCCCTAGCCCTCTGCAAAACAATAAAATGGTTTTATACCCTGGTTAGGCTAATGTAGGTCACTAACAGGAGTTGTTTACAGAATGGGCTATATACATAAACTGACACTCCGAGGGAGGATTATTCTAGCTTAATTGCCACCAGAACAGTACAGTTAGTTACCTGCTCCACTCAAGCTTGTGGGCACTTTGAGAGGTCCCTATTTTTCTTTACAAGGGTGTGAGGTGGTGACTGGCGTACCTTTCAATCCACATGGCTACAAGTGAGGAGAATCTATAGCTATTCTCTTCTTCAGCCCTGCAAGAGGATATATGTTAGAAATTCCACATATTGTAAAATGAGGCCTGTACAAAAGTTAGAGGGAACACTTGCAGCTGTTGATTTTGCTAAACTAAAGCTGAAAGTTACAGCAAGGGATTCAAAAACCTCTGAAGCTTTTACGCTGTTTTAAATGTTTAACTAACTTAACTGAACTGATTTTAGTAATACCTGAGAACTACAAGAGATGTTTCTAAAGAAAAGCTAACACAGTCTGTTTTCTAGAAAGTCTGTTGAAGTATTTCATATGGTATTATTGAAATAAAACCTCTTTCATGCTCTCAGCTAGCTACTGATTGAAAACTTGCCGTGTAATTACCTTTGTATCCATCTCCTCACCCGCCACCCTGAATGATTGTGGTGAAAACACAAATGTAGTAATATTTTGGTTTACAATGTTTAACCCTACTTACAAGTTTGATCTTTGATTACTTTTGATTTAAATAGAAGTCAGAAGATATTTTTTGTGTTTAATATTTTCATTACTGTACTGAAGTCGTTGCTAGCACACTGGTTAAGTTGAAGTGAATCACTGTAGAAAATTAGTATACTAGCTCAGCTATCAAAATGCTGAGACTAATAGTTTTGTATGCTAATGAGCTCAGTCTTACACTGTAAAATTAATCTTGGTTTGTGCTAACTTAATTTTTTGAAAGAATCACTACATTTATTCATTAAAACTATTTTAAAAATTAAACTTTAAGTTGGGTGATTTTGTGGCTTAGTACTAAGCTAGTTCCATGGAGCCAGCCCTCTTCTTTAGCATCTGACAGATGTTAAATGCTGTGGTCTGTGATAATCAATATTCTTATGCTCAGGTGCCAGGTGAGTTTATCATCCCTGCTATGGCCCCCGTTTAACCACAAGAGCTCTGCACACAGGCAAACCTTTGAAACTATTATTTCCACTAGTCTCCTTCCTGAGAAACAAACTCTTCACAGGGTGCAACATTCAGTTCAGTAGGCTTAAAGGAAAAAGGTCGCATCAGTATTCTCTGTTCTAGCTGAAAGCACTTAACTGAGAAGTAAACTTCCTTGACTGAATTAATTGAAGGGTGGTTTTACATGTGTGATCCTAAGCATTTGATCATTCCATACTTGTAATTCCCTTCTCTTTGATTAGTAGGGCAGCATTCCTCTCTAGCTCAAGGTCTGTAAGTTTGGAGTACAAACTCAAAGCTACTGGAAACAAAGTAAATAAGTTAAGAGTTGTTTCTTAATGCACAAAACTGAAAATTGACCCTCTTTGTAAAAGTAATTATTACCAAGATTTTCAAACTTTATTTTGGAAGTGCTTAGTGTGCAAAAGCATTTCCACAGAGTCCTTTTGCTGAAATTCATAAGACATTTATGTGAAAAAATAACAACTGTGAAACACCAACAGTGAATTTCATTCATTTAATTAAAATGAAAACCAGTCCATAGATTTAAAGGAGAACTTGGTCCACATAAACGAATTATTAAGTTTTGTTCTAGTCCATTCTAAGGTGGAATTGATATTTAAACTATTCTATGTTTCTGGAATAATCTAATTAAAGGAAGTGCTGTTGTAGCATCTCTAGAAAATAGTATGTAAATATACAAAACACCAATTCATGTTCTAAGCTATTCTGAGAATCAAATCCTCCTTTAAAGAGAAATAATCTGTAGTCTACAATCAGACATTTAAATACAACACAGAAACCCAGTGCTTCAGTGGTAATTTTTCCTACAATTCTTCCCTCAGTATTTTAAGTTTGAAAAACAGTATAGTTTAAAATTAGCAAATATATAAATTTGGTCCGCAAAAATCTTGTAGCAGGTAGAAAAGAGAAATACATGTATTGCAAATTGATCTTATTCATAGCATAAATCTATAAAACTATGTATTATTTAGGAAAAATACGTTAAAAAAGATCTTATTTATAGGTTTAAACGTTGTCCCAACACCATACAGGTAGTGTACAGAAAACTTAATATTATGCTTAGTATATGTAGTTTGTGAAAACTACTTAACATTTCTTGTTATTTTCTCAGTAAATTGCAACACATAGAATTCAAAACCAATGTGCTACTACAGTGAACTTTGAACAAAAATCCCAGAAATACAAGAATTTAAACAAAATAATCCATAAATTTGAAATACATGCTTTCTTTTTAAATTAATTTGACATTACTGTTTTCTTAAACTTAATTTTTACTGTACATCTTTAGTGGCAACAGATAAACAGACTGTCAGAGACTGAATTTGTTGGCAGGATTTTTCTATTGTCCCTCTATCAGATTCAACTCTATCAAATGCTAGTTGACTAATACTGGAATGATTTTTAATACAGTATTCTACTTTTCACGAACATCAATTTCAATGTAAAGGGCATATGAGGTCTTAGAAGCACAAATTTTACTTAAGGCAGAAAGTTAAATTATTGTCTATTAGTACAGGCAGAGTCAACTAGGAATAAAAATACTGAAAACATTATTTCATTTTATTGGGTTGCAATAGGGAGGGACCATAATTAAAAAGTAAAAAACCACCTACCATGTTAAACTGTTGCACTTTCCCTCATCCCTCAATTGTACAATTATATACAAATCTGCTGAACTTCCTCAAGATGAAGTAAGTCTGTGCTAAAATAAAACAGGATCATTTTAGCAGCTTGATTCAAGAGTGGTTGCCACTCTGCCAGTCTTGCGAACTTCTCTCTCCTTCTTTTGAACCTTTTCCTTCTGCTTTTCCAGTTTTTCTTGTGTTTTTCTAATATCCTTAATTTTTTTCTTTATTGTTGATCGGTCGTTTTGACTGGAAACTCCCAAAGCCTTTGAAGAGGAGGAAAAAAAGAAAAATACCTCATTAATTTTTCCAACAGCACTGTCAACAGTGTTTGTGCATGAACAGTTTAAGAAAGTGCTATTCACTTTGCTTCAAGATAGTCTATTTATTTGAAAAATAAGGACCCAGGTCCTCAAGAGCATTGTAAATGATCATCTAGGTAACAAGGTAAGTAAGGAAACAAGGGCCTACTCTTGTTCAGTTGTGAAATAACAGCATCTCATTGCATTTTACAAACATGTAGACACCTGACAATTTCCACCAAATAGCATAATAAGTAGTAGTCTCAAAATATTTTTCTAGCTCTTTTTATACAAGAGGAATTTATATTTAGTAACTACTCTTTAATTTTTGATAGTAAGGTTTTTAAAGTGTGTCATTAAGAAGTGTATTCAGTAAGCAAATGGTACACTTTGATTTTTTTGATCAACAGGTGGCAGTACCCGATTCTAAGTTACAGCACTTGCTCACACTCCATGGAACTCCTAATGGCATTAGGCATCAATTAAGCTTTAAGCGTCAACATCCAAAGTTCCCCAAATACAGTCATTTGACAGACCAGAACATGTATTTCCTCTGTGTTCAAGAAAATATTTAATTAACAAAATACAGTACATTTAGTGTTGCACATCTATTCTAAAATGCAGGTATCTTTTGGAGACTGAAGTTAGACACTTTTTTCCTCCCCAAAAAACTCAAATCCTACTATTGATCATTAACAATAATTTGCCTTATGCCAGAATAGACCAGTGAACCTCATTTTAGTCACGCATCTTGCCTGTCCAAAATGCAATCTGATAATCTAATGAGAAAGAAAAACTGAAGGAGTTTACTAGCACTATAAGGGATACATACCATGCAGCTTCTGAAGGTAAAATGGCAAGAAAAGGCTCAAAAGAAAGATTTAGAATAGATTTTTTCAGCAGGAATTAAAACCAAAAACATTTAAAAGGTCACCAGATAGGATTTTAGCCTTCCCATTTGAAGAGGAGATGCGGAAGAAACAGATTTCTAAAACTGGATCCTGCAATTCTATTCATTTGAATTGGCTGGATCTTCATTTTGGTATGACCTTATGCTGAAACTGATGATAGATGTATCAGGCCCCTTTGGGGAATTATGCTTACTTGGATTACCTCAAGATGCAAACAAGGAAGAAATACTTGGTATTTTTCTGATTAAAAACAGCTTGTCTTTAATTGTACAATCAATTACTAAATTCTCATCTAACTGCATAGTCTCCAAGTATTTCAAAAGCAAAACTCTATTCCTTAAAAAGCCATGAAAACAGGAAAATAGACTTTGTAGGTTAAAAATATACCTGAATAAGCAGTGAAATTTATACAGTTACAAATCTATCCTGGGATATTCACATACCTTTAACTTCTCACTGTCGAGCTGCATTAACTGCTGTCCATCTATGTTCATAGCTGTGAACTCTGTAATATACTGCTCCATGTTCATTCCCATTAACCAGTGGCATACTTGCTGGGTGGTCCATTCAGAAATAGGTCTACTGTGCCATTGATTTTGCTTTCCTGTTGTTGCAAATTCATCATCTAATGCCTAACCAATTGAGAAAAGTCACCATAAGCAATGTTTTACTTGACTATATGTTGAATTCTAGTTGCCAATTGAGTTTGATTAACAAAATGCATTTTTAAACATACTCTAGCTCCAAAAGGACTTAAGTTCTTGAGATCACAGTTTATAGTCAGCTTGCCTAGGAGTTTGCTATAAACAAAAAGACGCTACAACATTCAACACAAACTAAGTCAGAAATAGAGAACATAAATGGTTTTCTCTAAGAAACTATATCGCAAAGCATTTGCTTAAACTTGATGTATCTTAACAATGAACAAGCTTCCTCAGTTAGTCGGTTAAGGTAGCTCAATCCTAATGTTGGAATCTGCCTTACACAGCATCAAGAAGAATCAGGTAGCACTTCAACTGTATTATTGATTATTGTTAAGTGAAGGAAATCCAGAATAAAAGCAATTTTAGTAGTCAGTAGATCTGGTGACTGTTCCAGGTACAGTTTTATTAAATTTGGTGCATTTCTAAAAAAAGAGAAGACTGTTTATTGTTTCATCTAATGCCATTATGTCAACATTTTAAAGGGTCTGCCTAGTAGAAGACCATTTCAGAAACATAAGAGCTTGTAGCCTTCCACTGAAAAGACACTTTGGCAGCTCACAGAGCTTTTGAAGCTCCCTGCTTCAATTTCAGTTGGCTTCTGAGGGGAAAAAGGTACTGCTGTTCGTCCTGAAGCACTCCATTACTTCATCACAAAAGAAAAGCTACATAAAACAGAGCTCAGTGTCTGTACAGAAGAAATTCTAGTGCGATACTTGAATCAGTAACATCAGAGTTACCTGAAGTTTTATTAACTATCCAAAATGATCTCTCGCTAGCTCATGATTGAGTACAGGCTGCATTAGACTTGCAGACTGCTCCACTAGACAGCTTCCACTACTTATCAAAGATATTTGCAAAACAGCAGAAAGTACGCGCACTTTTTCCAGCAAGCCTTACACATGTCATTTGTAAACAGAAAACATGGAAATAAGCATCTTTCTCCTGATGGATTTGACCCTGTAAGTTTCAGGGGAACAACTACAGCTCACAGCTGGAGAGATCTCACAAAATCCAACTCCCCTGATGGAAAATTAGAGAGTTGGTTGAATGTAACAAAATAATTCTAGCAATTGCAAGTGAAAGACAGCAAGATGTAGGCCTGCCACACGATCCTCAGAGTGCAACACGGAACATACATCTGAGGTGAAAAAACACAATTTTAAATTTCCAGTGTATCAGACCACTACACATGATTAGAAACAGTTTTGCTTTACCCGGTCTGTGAAACAAAGGGCAGTGGTTACATTAGGAGGCAGTGCAGATAAATAGGAACAAGTTTGTAGAGCAGAACAGTTTGTCCCAAAATCCACGCTACAAGCATTTCAAAGGGTTTTCACTTCTGAATAGCTCTAGTCTGGTCGCAGACTCAGTGGCCACTAGCAGCTGGAACGCACCAGGAACACTGTTGAAGCACATCTGATTTGATTTCCAAGATAAATCAAAGTAAGGCTAGTGGGGACAACCAGGAGATTTACTTCAAAAATGAACTCCTAATCCACATTAAAATGCTTATGTAGAAATAACAAGTGCGAACACATCCACCTTCCTGATGTGCAAAAGAATAGCGGCAATTCTCACAAAATAACAGCAAAGGGCTCTAGAAGAGGTTTTGCTTGAAGTGCCCTATACAGCACCTGTATCAAGACAACTGGGGCACAGTGAGTTTTCTATCCAAGCTATCAAGCTCGAGATGCTTTGTACAGAGAAAGAAGATTCGTTGTATAAATTACTAAAGGAATTTCAAAACGCCCATTTATTTTAAATAATTTTAGATAACAGTATTCTTCAACCTGATATTGTAATATAAAATATATACTGGTAACTTTTTATTTTGTCTCATATTAGCAAGTGTTCATGAATAATACACAAAAAAGGGGAAACTTTTTGCATTTCAAGTTTGACCTGTATCTCAGAGTTGTGTGTGGTCTATCAGCAGCAAGAAATACTAAAATATATATTGCCACATATATGTTTTTTTATATAGATCTACTTTTACCCTTTAGGGGGTGTGTGTGTGTGTGTATGTATATATGTCTGTCTCTCTCTCTATATATCTCCTTTACACTGAGAAATGTGTAAAATGTTTTATTCCAGCTGGAACTCACTCATTAGTTTTATTTAATGCTAGCCATGCAACAACTTCACTTCTGTAATTTCAGAGTGTAAGTACTTGAAGAAGGTGTACTCCTGGCAAACAAAGAAGCCCAGATTCATTGATTCCGCCAGGGGAATGCGGTCCCCTGACAGAATCTCGGAGGCTCTCTGCACCAGTTCCTCCAAGCAGTATGGATTAGAGCAGCTAACAGACTGTACCATGGAGGAGTCCGTCAGACTGAGCTACTAATTTCAGCCTAGGCTTTCGGCATCATCAGTTGCTAATAAACTCCTCCTACTTCATATTGGTAAAGACACAACTCTAAAACCAGAAGAAGTTGTACCAAAAACTGAATCTGTGTTAAAACACTTAGACATCATCTCCTCACAGAAATGGAGGTGAACAGGAAGACATTTAATCCTGTGTAATTTGAATTTTTCACTACTGCACAAGGGAAAAGCACATCTGTAACTATTTTTTCAGAATATCAATAGGAAAGTGAAAAGTGTAGAATACTATGATGAAGAACACTGATTTTTGAGTAATGCTTATGGGTCATTAAATAACACCTCTACATCATTTTTTTTCCAATTGGTTACCATCCTTCCAGAGGCAGAGGGACTGTCCCAAGCTGCTTGTACATTAGAGTTACAGTCCCCAAAACAGCCACCACACACACACATGCAAGATCAGCTGCAAATTCAGAAAGCAGAACTAAAACTACTTATAGGGTATGGAGCATGAGAAAACCATGTGCTCCTGCATAAACACGCAGATGATTCAGAAAGCAAGTACAGAAATACTGAAGGCTCTAAAGATAAAAATACAAAACCCAAGAAAACACCAATGCCATCACACCATTTAACAGATTAAAAACTTTAGAAGAGTAGGAGGGATTACCAGCTAGCTTGCTAACCAACTGTGTGTGGAGGTGCCTTTGCTGTAACTAGCTGACTGCTAGCTGACTCTCACCACGCTGTCACTTCCCCAAGCTGCCTGTGAGTACCTGCCCAGCTGAGACAGACTCTTCAGTGCTGCTCCCATCTCGATTTCTAAGAGGTGTTTCCATCTCCTGTCTACTAACAATTCCAGGATTTGTAGGGCAGCACACAGTAGCTCACTCCTCTGAAAGCAGGGGTTGTTGCACTGGCTAGCATGATCCCGATGAATATTTATGAACCCATCCAAACAACAAGCACCAGATAGAAATTCTACTTGTGAAGGGCTTAAGGTAAGGATTTGAAACATCCAAAATTGCTATAAGATTAGTACTTATTTTTTCCTAGACCTCAATGTATTGTACTACCAATTAAAAAACCTCAAGAACAGAACTACCTATTTTTCTCCACACACAACTGCTTTCCAAAAGAGAGACCAGCTCAGTGTTTATCATTATCCTCAGAACTGACCCTGATAATCAATGTAATTACTGAACAGGTACAAACACCTTTCATTGGTCATATGCGTAAGCAACATATGAACTAGAGAGAACACTAGAATCAGACTCATCTGTAAAAAAAAAAAAAAAAGGCTTAAAATATCACTTCACACATGCACAATTAGTAATAGACAACTTTTGTTTGAGTTTTAGAACCAGAAGTTTACTGGAAGTTGTAACACTGATCAAAGAACAATATTCAAGAAGATATTTAGCTTTGTTAAAATCTTACGATTTATACTACTTGACAGTTTTAGAAACACATATTCCATTCATGAACCATTCCATTCAAAAAAACTGCAGGGAGCACTTGCAATGATAGATATTAACTGGATTTCCTCTTGTTTTCATTAGATCTATGACTGTTATCTCTGATAATAATCTGCAAGAAATTAGTCCACTACTAAAACATGTAAACTAGTTACACAATTTTTGATGCCCCAGATTTTTATGTTAGTGATTTCATATTTATAGCATTGTTTGTAAGACTGTTCTGACTTTCTACACATTACCGGAAAATTTTAAGATTTTCACCAAAGTCTGGTTTAAGATAGCTAATAACAAACCCCCACATTCATGAACCACCATTTGATTTTTTTCTTCAAACTTTATCAGTTTGGCAAGCCCTCTAACTCATTTCTGGAAGATGACTGTGTTCAGCTTTTAATGACTCCTCCTAGTCTACAAAGGATTTAATTTATAAAGATGACCATCAGTCAAACACCGAGTGAGACAATATCTCAGAATATTACCAAAGTGTAGGCTTTAGGTTTCAGCTGCAGCCAAAGGAGTTAGCTTTCCAGGGGGATGAACACTGACTTTCAGGTATTTAGTTTCTACCTATATATCAGAACCACTATATTCTGCCATTTTTTTTTCTTCTGTTTGTTTTTATTTAGATGAGATTTTATGGTAAAACAAACCTGCACAGATGTGAAGGCAAGGTCAAAAATGCTGCGGTTTTCATTCACCTAGGAAGTTGCTTTAAATTAGTGGAACAGAAAGGTGTTATATTTAAAATTAAAAAGTGCAATTTGATCAGACAGAGTTCATTCCAATTTTTATGATATAACTAGGATCAGAACACAAAGGCTGATACAGCATCTACTAGTCCATGCCCTTAGTTCAGCAACAGCTTATGATTCTTTACAGTGCTCTTCAACATTCAAATATGGAAACAGCCATCTAGTTCCACATAACACAAATCTGCTTCTATTAAACATGCTGTAGTGTGAACAACAACATCAACAAGACACATATACACACTTTGAAACTCACCTCATTTGAAGAGAAGGTTAAAGTGTGTGAACGACCTGACAGATTTGGTTCTGTCACTAACCCTGAAAGTTCACAACTTGGCTTGCTATGGTATGTATCATCTATGACAATTCTACTCTGCAAACAAGTGGAAATAACGTTTTATTAACTCACTCCTTGGAACAGCAGGTCATAAGGTGACATTCAAGTAATATTGATTTTTGGTAAAAAAAAAAGATAAAAAAATACTATAACTCAGTTATCTTTAGATCACATATGAAATGCACTCACTACATCAGGCATCTGACTTGCTTTTGTTAAACTTCTGAATTTGAAAACACAATAACAAATTTAAAGCAATATCCCCAATAAGAGCACCTTATGTGGAGAATCAGTCATAACCTGAAATGGTGTTAAAGTACACAAGGAAATACATGTGGTTACTTTTTCAGCAGGCATACCACACTCAGGAAGAAGCAATTTAAGATTCATTTGGTTGAATTATTCATGCCAAGTTTGTATTCAATTGAAACTTACACAAGCACTATGAATGTGCTTCAGAAGGTGCTGTTCTGTTGGCAAGATAAAAATCAGTCCTAATTGTTTATGGTCACTAAGATTCCCGTGGCACGGAAGTGCCCCCATAACTTAGAAAGTTTCTGAAAATGAGAACTAGATTTAGACTTCATAGCGGCCCAGTATTGAGCGACTGTCATTGACAGTGGAACAAATAGGCTGACTTTGTCTGACATAAATTAAGAACTGGAATAGCAAGGAGCTTTCAGCAGCTTGCAGATCAGGGTTTAAATTCGTTCATGAATAGAGAATACAGAGCTTGCATAAGGACAAGCTTTCCCAAAACTCTAAACTCTAATTAAAGATACTGTATTGTATTGCTGTTCATTTTAACAACTTCAGTGAGGGTGGTGAAGCACTGGAACAGGTTGCCCAGAGAGGTGGTTAGACGCCCCATCCCTAGAAACATTCAATGTCAGGTTGGACAGGGCTCTGAGCAACCTGATGTAGTTGAAGATGTCCCTGCTCATTGCAGGAGGGGTTGGAATAGATGGCCTTTAAAAATCTGTTTCAACCCAAACTACTCTATGATTCAGTTTTGAGGTGGTTGCATTTGAGGCACAGAATCACATCATCTGAAAGTTACCTTGATATGAAAAATACCACATAGATGTAAATTAGCTTTAGAAGAATTTTTATAATAAATTGACTGTACCAATGTAAAATCTTTTTTATAGTTAAAGTACCAAATAGTGTAAAAACACTATAATAAAGCTGAACATTTTAGAAGTTAAACAATTACTTGGATGTCTTTACAAAAAATGGTTTAACACTGTAAAGCTACGGCAGTTATGCAGTTTGACAGCCTGAAAAAAATATTTTCAAAATAGAGAGTTCTTCTGAAATAAGAGATTGACAAATGTATTCTTTTAATAAATTAATAAAGTACTAGTTTGTTTGTTCTTTTTTAATATGTAACAAAGTAAAATTCAGGTTAGAAATATGACTAATGTAAGAACTATCATGTTGAAAGAATGTAAATTTTCATAGCATTTACTGTTTACATTCAGTTATTACACTTAGTCTGTGTTTAAAGGAAGTTTTTGGATCTGTACTCCTGCCTTAACATCTAAAAGCAGCAGAATCTAGCTTTTTTTCAAACTTATCCAGCAGCCAGTACTCATACAACCTCAGGCAGCTTACCTGAGCAGCATGTGACTCAAGCTGAAGACTACGAAAAAACCACATGCTACTCCTGAAAACTTCACAGCAGGTGTAGTAAGAAAATCTTAAAGAATACTAATGTATGTGTTTCCCAGAATATTTTCTAATTCGATTACCTCCGTTTCCAACTCAGATCATGACCTCTCTGTTATTTTTCTTTAGTGAGTGAAAAATAATTCCGCCAAAAGCATGCCTCCTACTTTTGCCTTTCTAAAATTTATTTCTCAGCAGTACTCTTTGTTGCCTATACACAGCAAGCAATTATTTACTATTATTTTATCTAAGTCTCTAATCAACTAACTATACTTTGTAAGGATGCCATACCGTATCCCTACATACACAAATAATCTGAGATCCTAAATCAAGCTGATGTTAAAGACATTTTTCTTCAGTAACTTATGCTGCTATAAGAGAACTATGTTTTCGCAGTTGTCTTCATTGAGCACTTTTGTATTTGTGTTCTGATTTCAGTTTAACCTGAACTCTAAATTTTCTAGATTATTCTACTTTTGTTTTGGGGGTGGATAGATCTTTGCACTCCGTTTTAGCCTAAATTACTGATACATATTTCCAGTCTTTAAAAAAAAAAAAAAAAAAAAAAAAAAAAAAAGGTAAAGAAAACCAAAAAAACAACAAGAAAAAACAAACACCACCACAACCCAACAAACAAAAAAACCCCCAAACCACAACTTGAGCTTTCCTGCTACCTTTTCATGGAGTGTGGTATTGTACATAAAGGAAAAATGGTATTCTATTTACCGTGTAGATTATTTTATTAATTACATTATATTTTAAGGACCTCTTCAGTCTTTTAGATGTAAAAAGTATTACCAGAAACAACAGAATACTTTGTCCATCAACCTATTCTCAAATTAGTTTCAACCTAAACTGAAAATCTATTTAGGAGCTTTTCTTTTAGCCACCCTTCAGTTCACTCTTTCTAACTTTGCAGAGCAATTGAGAACAATTCAGAAACAAAAATGTACCAAAAAAAAAAAAAAGGGACAGGATTATATTTGAGGAAAATATTTAATGAGACCTTAGAAAAAATATGAAGAAAACATAGCCAAAAGTAAAGCATCTCAGCACCAGTTGTAATGTTTTCTCCTCCCCCTGCTCCTATTCAGTTTAAAGAAGTGGTAATTTCCCTTTACAGTATTTAGAGCCAGTTGCAAAGATTTTTTGATTCTTGAAGACCACAGAATTTAGATAGAAGAGGTTTTATAGGTATGTTTCCTAAGATTTAGGGTACTAGGATATAAATAGTTTATACCAGAGTGTTCTTCCTTGCAACAAAAATGAAACACTGCATACAAGCTTACAGAAGCTAAATAATGCTCTGGAAAAATAATGACTATGAACAGTATGTATCTGTTTGTATTCTATCAGAGAATGGGACTGAATCAAGGGGCAGATTATGTAAAGGGACTAATTTAAGAACTGTGTAATTTAGAAATCTCACACGGCTAAACAGTCTGCAAACACTCAGATCACAGGATTTTAGTTCTTGTGTTTCTGGTTTTCACAAGCAACAAGAAGTTGATTAATTACTTTGCCAAATAAGTTTAAGGCTAACTTGAGTATCATTTTAAGAAAACTAAATCCTTTTAGATGCAGTAATTTTAACACCCAAATTTTGCAGAAACAGAAAACAGTTAAAATATAATTATATTCCTTACACCACCAATATTAAAACTACAGAACTACACAATGCAAAAGATTCAGTGCAACAGTCAGATTTTTACATGACAGACTTCTTATTTTAGGGTTTCAACTTTTACCTGCTCTTTAAGAAATGCTTTCACCTGATCATATGGGATACTACAGACATAAAAGTAATAAATATTATGGAGTTAGCATCAACAAAAAGGAGTATTCTTTCCCTCAATTCTGGGAAGATGATTTTGTCCCTGCTGTTATGCTGTTTTAGTAACAAGACTCACTGCTGAGTCGTCAAGCACATTTCTTACTCAGTTTTAATGTCTTTTCATAGTGAGGTTTACCAGCCAAAGCCTTGTTATTGTAGCACAAACTTAATGATTAACCTCAGGTTAAGATCTACAAAGATTAGTCATTCCAAGCAGTAGCTACTGTCACATTACCATCTTTATAAAAGACCCCAAACATTGCAAAGTAAAAACAGCCTGACCTTGGAGAGGCCAAGTATGATTTTAGGATCAATTAACATATGAGAATTTGTTTTTTTAACAGGGTCAGCTTTCTACCATTTTACAAAGCAGGAATATAGCCGAAGACTTCTATATTCTTCCAGCTGCTGGTTTGCAACTGGCACTATGGAAAAGAAAAGAGCAGCAAGCAGCAATTACATACTGGAGCATGAGAAGGAAACAAAAAATAAAACAGAGGCAAGAAACCAGCTGGAAGGTTAAAGTGATAATCAACTTGGATAAAGTGTACAATGATGAGAAAAAAAAGGCTGTTGTTTTAGGGCAACATGGAAAGGAAGAGAGCACCCAATCTGGTAAGATCTATACCTTTTTGATTGTCAAAAAAAGTGTCTATTAAGCGTGTCTATTAAGTGTGCTTAAGTAAAATGTCTTTAAGCACATTATGGGTGCTTGTAGCAGAAATGCAGCAGTGGGACTTCTACTATGCTCAGAAAAATTATTTGAATCTGACAGAAAGAAGGAATGAAGAGGGGATGAATGGGTTCTTCTGAATGAAAGACTTTGAAAGCTAAACCACTGAATGTTTATCTATACAGAAAACATCTCTTGATAGCTTTGCTACAGCCTATTAAGAGATCAACCATGCACTCCTATTTAAATAAAAATTGTACTGAAGTATATGCATATGCCCTTCAACATGGATCTTGCAGTCCCAAGATCCTCAGCTTATTTACAGAAACATCTTTTGGCCACCAAATGCTTCAACAGAAGCAAACAATGCAGGAGCTGTAAATACACAAGACTGACATACATTGGACAGGATTCTGTAAAGTGTCATTCTACTTCAGACATTAAAGAATTCCTACTCTTCTTAAGTTCCTGTGTTATAGTAAGGTATTGTATGCTTCTAAAACCACTTTCTGTATTTTTTACAAGCTATGTATGCAGATGCCTTACTCCTGTCACAGGGACTGTAAATTCACACTAAGAAAACAGAAGGTAATTTAGAAAAATGTATAACAACAGCATTTTAGTGCAGTCAGCATCTGGAAACATGGCAGATAACAACAAGTTGGCTTTCCATCTATGCAAAATATCAGTGACTTCATGGACTACAACCCAGCAAGTTTCTCTTCTAGTTTTGTAACTCACTTCTCTCTAATAACACAGAGGAAAAAGAAAAAGTGAAAGGGTATTTTAGACAACCAAAGTGAAAAAAAAGTGTGAAACTCAAAAATAAACCTAGCTTATGAGGTTACTCAAATAGCTACAATTTTCAATCTGACAAAATCCACAGGAAACAAGAATGAAGGTAAGTTAATAAGATTGTTAGTAAGTCTTACATTGAAATAGGTTTTAACAAAATATTTAGACAGCGCACACATTAAACTTCTTACTTATTACAGCCATTTCTTTCAAACAGTTTAAACTGTAAAGATGGTAACTTTATGGTTATACACTGAACTGTGTAGCTTCACTCTTAAAATCTGGTTAAAAGGCTTTGAATTATTGGAACATTATCAGTTACTCAGAAGCAGTTTCCTAGAAAAGAGAGTGTTCTACAGATGTGTCTCTTGGCTTTCAATACTAAATTCGTGAATGAAAACCAGGATGCTATCTTCATCCACCTGTCTGGTACTCCACCCCTACATACCAGTATGGTAAGAACTGGCTGGCCAACTGACTGGGAAACTGACCTCTATTTATGTATACTTCTTCTAAGTATTAGACTGTATTAGACGGGGAAACAGATTTAGCTTTTAAAACTATACTGTCCTATAGCTAACGTTACTTTTAGCATTATAAACCAGTGAAAAATCATACCCTGTGATTGTTCCTTAGATGCTACTTCAGCCTGAATAGCCTCCACTGATGCTTCAACTGAACAGGAGGGAATGGAAACACTCACACAGTTTCTGCTTGTGAGGGCTGTAAAGTCTCAAACTTCCGCAGCAGTGTTTATAAGAGGCGATGTGGTCAAGGACTAAGTCATCAAGCTGCCACATACTAAGCACTGATGTTTTTACTTTATCAAGATGCAACACAAATATTCAAAGCACAAATCAGTCATCTTTACCTTGCTTCTGTTCTTCTCTTGACCGTGTTCACAACTGTCCTGCCCACTCTGAGTAACATGCAGGCTGCTACTAGAAATCTGAGGCTCTTTGTGGCTGTCTCCAAACCAAGAGAAAGGCATGCAAGTAGGAACAGGGGAATCTGAATCTGATGCAGATAGATTGTTGCCAGAGTCATCCAACAGTTCTCGGGAACCTCTGAAATAGGTAGATTAAATTGTGTTTAAACAACAATAGCAAAAAACCCCACCCCGCCCCCCAAAAGCCAACAAACTCAAAACACCACTCATTTTTACCCATTTCACAGCACAATTCATATTTAAAATGAAAACTAATACTTGCCTTTAAATATCCATGCAAAATAATTTGAGTTACCGAACAACACAAATTTAAGAGCTTTTGCAGTATTTAACACAATTTCAATAATTTGCTAATTTAATTTACTCATTCATCTTCCTAAGCAAAATATAGATTTTATATTTAAGATAGAGCATGTTAATCTTATGAGCCACTTTAAAATGTAACCCTGCTTTACTGTTTCCTACATACTATTCCATGTATTTTTCTTACTTCGTGAGATTAGAAGCTCATCTCCACATCATTATATTAGAATTTTGCCACTGTTATACTTGAATGTACTTTTAAGGTTAAACAGTAATGATAGTTTTAAAGAAATTCTTAGGTTAAAAATTTTAGGAATGCAGCATGTATGTATTAAACAAACAAAAAACCCAACTACCTGCTATCCAGAGAACCTCTTAGATTTTCTTTTTCTTGTTTCTTGCCCTTTCCCCCAGATTTCCGTAATCCACTGAAGTGAAAAAACCACAGTTTTCATAAAGCGTTTACATTTACACAGTGCAACTTTTTTTTTTTTTAATTAGCACGCTGGTTTTTACATTAATTTCAACAGTTACAAAAAGCCACATTTATATTGTTACACAGAGCATGATTCTGCAGATTACTCATGCAATTTAAAAAGTACTGTCATTCATATTTTATTTAAGAACCATGACAGGATTATGAAAGTACCTTTCAAAGACCACATACAATGAAAATAAACACAGAAAATGCCCAAAGAAACTTAGCCTATAGTGGATACAACCCAAAGGAAGAACACAGTTTTATTGCTATATAAATGTTCATATGCAATGCAGAGTGACTTGAACTAAGTCACTAACTACATTCTCTGTGTGTGAAATAAGTTACCATTTTTATGTTATGATTTATTTGTTGCAGTACCAGTCTGAGCCTTTGATGTCAGCAGGCTTCAACAAGCTTTATACCTGGCTCCAAAGGAGCAAGGCTTATTGCAAAATGTAGCAGCTCTTCTCTCCCCAGAGTTCAGTTACCACACTGCATCTGCAGATCATATGCAGCTTGCACTTTTGTTTTACCCCTTGTTGTTCGCAATCTCATCTTCTAAATAAAATTCAGAAATCCACTCATCACTGCTGCCCGCCTCCAAGGAGCAGTTCAGTAAGCAGCTACTATAGCCAAACCCTGCGTAACAACGCCTCCACTGCAGAAGGAATTACGGCAAGACAGGTATCTACTTTAGACTATAATGCCAGCAGGACATAACATTAGAGTCTAGGCTCCAACAATATTTTGGCATAAAACTACACATGGATTTGCAATTTAATTCATAGAGAAATTGCATATTCAGATAAAAACTAAAGAACCCTAAGAAATTCTTTGAGGGAAAAAAGTACAGATAAATAAAATCAAAATGTGGTAGAAACATGAATGCAACATTACAAATTCAAGATGAAAAATACTCTGTCCAGTGGTGTTGCTATGAAGTAGCATTACTGGATTTCTCAACATTTTTTTTTTTAATTTAGAGAACATGATATTCTCCAAAAGTAACACTGAAAGCTATTTATTTCCAAATGAACACAAGTAAAATCTTACCCAAAATCTGGAAATCTCCTTTTGGACTTCCCTGATGATGTTCCTTCATTTGTTTCTACTGTCCTGTCTTCATTTTTCTTTTCTTCTGGTTTTCATAGAGGGGCGAAAAATAAATATGTTATTCTAAAAATACTTGCAAGTTTCAAGTACTTATGATGATGCTTCTAAGCAAATAAGATACTAAAACCTGAGTAACAGTGTTAAAATTCACATTCACACATGCAGATATTAGCTGAAAATACTACTGCCATTTCAACATAATTTATTCTCTATGGCATCTTCCCATCATTCTGGCTGTGCTGTACCATTGAAAAATGGCAACAAAACAGTTGCTTATGACTGATTAAAATACTGCTTTTGATAAACAGTAATTCTATACTGTCTACAGAAAGATAAAACTTACCACAGTATTTTGCTTCAATGAATTACAAACAAAAGACAGTTTAACATAGGTTTAGAAAAAAGTACCTCTTTGCTTTGCAAAATGTCAACTTCAAAATACACTGAGATAACCAGTGTAAGATGCGTGAAAGTAAGTTAGTTTTAAAGCAACAGTTGAGCAAGTACAGCATTTAATCAACCCTTATTATGCTTAAAGTATTATAAGATATTCCTTTTGCATTTTTTCTGGTTCAGTAGCTAGTCCAGGCTAGCTGCTTGGAACACAGGCTATGTGTGCAAGCTGCTAGCTCCAGAAAGTGTGCCTAACCAACATGATAGCCAGTAACTGGAGAGCAGACAGATCCTAACAAGCTGTCTTGGAAACAGTATATAAACTGCGACTATTCTAAAGAAGTAATGGGTACTTTGAAGCTCCTCCAAGACTGTGGTATTTTCAAAACTGAGTACAACCTGCTAGGATCCAATTTTTCACCAGAGGGAGCATGTTGAATTCCAACTGCTCAATTATCAAGTGAAATTGACAAACTTAAGCATCACACTACCTCTTCCCACTGGATTGTGACAGATTACTGCAAGTCCTGAACGTACTTTCTTTTAAGTCCTTAGGCTACTAGATTTATTTTTTTTTTAAATAATTGACATATGTTTTGTATTGCAAATAAGGTATTTCATAACTAAGCTACCTATGAAAGAGATGCAGCTTGCTTTTTGTGAGACAAAGCAGGTTCTAAGCTCTGCCTTCAAGACAACTCCTGACGTGAAATAATGTACACAGATGCCCTGAAGGGTCATAAAAACTGAAAATCATGTTTACTCCACAGAACTGAGGACAACTCCCCACCATCTCATCAGCTAATAATCCTTCCTGAAACGTCTAATGGTTATCTCAAAGTTTACATGCTGAATACTCAGGATAGTCAGGGATTTTTCCTCCCTTTTTTTTTTTTTCTGTCATATCTGATCAACATCAGAACTTTATCTAATTAGTTAACCACTCTTTCTAAACATGTAACATCCAATAAATTATAACTACCAGTTAAACTTTTTCATTTTCTTTCATAAAGTGGTCATTTTTCCTGTCAACTTAAATACAAAACCAGAAGAATTAATTTTAATATTGACATTTGTTTCCGCCTCTCTCTCCAGAGGTAATATTTTAAGAAAAGAGGTAATTTCTAAAACACGGTACAATAGGTTAAAATACAGACTGACATACGAATGGATGGGAAGGTAATAGAAAGGATTATTTCAATGAAATAATAGGTAGACATTTAAATACGGTTAGAAAGCAACAATCTAGCAGAAAGTAGAGTTTAGTGTCATTTTGCCTACAAAGAGCAAGCTTTCAATACTAAACCTCATCTTCAATGTATTGCATTAATTAGCTCTTCCAGTAACTCTGCCAGTTTTAAGAAAATGTTTGCAATGCTTCAGCCATCACAAAAAAATTTGTAGAAAAGAAAGCAAAATCACTTATATATTAGGTACTTGTTTTGCTAAGGTTTTTTTTTTAAACAAACAAACAAACAAAAACAGAAGCTGGGGTAGAGACTATTTTGGTTTAAAACTTTATAGAAACACATAGAATGAGGAGAGTATAAAACAAATCCTGTTTTCAGGGTGTTAAAAGAAAGGTTTTGTCCAAGCTGTACAGAAGAGACAGCAAGTATAATCTGCCTTTACATATTGTGCTAGCTGACTAAAGGAAATATCAAGCATTTAAAATATTTTATCTGATCCCTTTTTCAATTATTCATAAGAAAAGCCAAATATTTCTATCAAATAATGATTAGTAGTGACTAGGCTGATTATAGTAACTTTAACCTTTTTCTAGTGAGAAATACCATAAGAGGGCAAGATGAATAATGCAGTAATTCCCGTAACACTCAGAATCCGTACCTTGTTTAAACACCTGGATAACATCTGGAAGCACAAAGCCAACACTGAATTTTTCTGGGAATCGGGAAACCAGTCAAACTTACTCTCCGATACATTGCCACTTACGAGGCTAGTGTTTTGCAGAAATGTGTTAGGACCTTTACTGATAATCCACAGTCAACGACTTAGCTCCCCTCTAGCTTATGTCAAGGCAACCATTTAGACCCTCTAGATTTATAGGTTTGAGCTTTTACCAAACTGACAGACCTATTCCTTTCTGTAACTGTTTAATTGAAACAGCAGTTATTCTGCAGGCACCTTTTAGACTCTTGGCGCTATAAAGTATTTTAGAAATGTTGAATTTTTGTAGAAACTTGGTAACTAGCTTGTTGCAGATGAAGGAATTAAAAGATAGACAAGCGTATTTCAGAACATACTACTGTTGTATCAAAATCCTTCAGTAAGTAAAAATAGAATACAATGAACTTGCATACTTTTTTGCTAACTTCAAACTTTCCTGAAGAGTTAACAAGTGGTTTTAGACCAGGTAATTAGTTTTGTAGTCAACTCATTTTCCCTCAAAGTAGTTTATTGTTCAATATTCATTTATATCTAAAAACTGTAATACTTTAACCCCAAAAGATTAAAATAATAATAAACCCTTAAGTCTTACCCTTGGCCTCCTTCCCTTTCCCTTTTGCTTCTCTTTGCTTAACATTCTTGGGATAACCTTGAGGAGAATTTGGAGCCATCTCTTCAGGAGGAGGTGAACAAGTGGTAATTGTGCTATGTTCATTGTTTGGTTTGTGTACTGGAGAAGAGTGCGTGGAAGCAGAAGGACTTGACTCTAGAGGACTTTCTGTGCTTTCTGTTTGTTCAGGCTTTTCACTCTTTCGATCTATGTCGTCCAGGTGTGGAAGAATTAGTTCTTCACTTGTTTCTAAGGTCTTGGTTAGGTACACAGTGGAAAGTTCTCTGTTGAGAACAGTATCTTCTGAATCCTCATCCTTCAACAAATTCAAAAGTTATTTTATGATGAGCATGACACATAATCCTTTACTAGCTGATCTTTTATCAGTTCAGAAAATTTTAACTTCATCGCTTCTAGATACCATCTAAATCACATGAAGCTGACTTTGTAGGCTTTCCTTTATCCACCCCTATACAGATCTTTCTGCACATCCCAAATCATCTTTCTCTAGCCAAATCAGAAATGTTCTGGTACATCTTGGTCATTCCAATTCAATGCAACCACTTTTCAATCTAACTGAAGTAGTTCAATCTTCTCCCTCTGTGACAGGCTCTCTCATATACCAACTATGTACGCCTCAATTCTTCGACTGTTTTCCAGAAATGTGCCAGAACATTTTACTGGTATACTTTTTGTGGACTTAAATGATTATTTATGGAATAATGAAGCATTTCAGAAGTGTTTAGCTTTTGAAGAAATTTGGTAACTAACTTGTTTCAGATGAAGGAATAATAAGATAGGTGAGCATATTTCACAACATACCACTGTCACTATATCAAAATCTTTCAGTAAGTAGTGTACGAGCTTGCATACTTCTTTGCTAACTTCAAATTATCTGTGCTACAAAGAACATGTCAGAGGTCACATACATGGTATGAACCTGAACAGGGTTTTTCACTTGATACAGCATAAAAATACAATGCTTTGGCACAGTCTGAATGAAGCATGGACAGCACTTACAATTGCAAATAAAGATAAAACTGAACGTACATTCAGGCTCCTGAATGCATAATTATCTACCAATATTGGTACCTGTAGATTTGCAGTCTGTTGTCCAGCCCCAAGAGATTCTTTCAGCTTTGATCGAGAAGGTGGCTGGCGTTTTACTTTCAAAGCAAGCTGAGCTTTTGCTTTGTGGGCACTGGTGTCTAATCTGGGAGTATCCCCAACAAAAGCATCAAAATCTGCAACAAATATGTACTACTTTAACAAAAAACAACAAACAAACAAACAAACAAAAACAAAAAACAAAAACCAAACCAAAACTGGTAGGCAAGTTCTCCAACCCACTGTCCAGAAAAATATTCAGAAGTTAAATCAGAATTATTCTACCTGCTAATCAGTGCTATATGAAAATACTGTTTTATAAAATACTACAATATTTTAACATATTGTGATAGCAATTTCTAATGAATTTGAAATATATTTCTTAAATGAAAAAAAAAAAATTCATTAGGATATAATGGTATTATGGCTTGAAAACTGTATTTTATTCTCAAATAGATGAGAATTTGTGCCCAAAATGTACTTTCCTATCCTTGTTCTTTAAGATAGAAACTGTGCAAAGTACATAAGCATCTACCAAATCTTTTTAAAACATGCTTCTTATTTGAACCACCATCTAATATTTTATAACATTCTGGGCATAAAATTACAAGACAAATAAAAAAATCATAGCAAGTTTTGCTGTAAATCACAGCTTAAAATCAATGGGATTTTAACTGATGTATCTCAGTGTTTTAGTCCCTCTAACATTATCGGTTTCACTAATAGAGAATCTGAGGAACAGTGAAGATGGATCTCTCTCCATCTATCTCCTCTTTCCCACAGCATTTAAGAAAAACATTACTACAATACTGAAAATGTTGGGGGACCTAAACAAAAATATCCACACTGTCTCAGGTCAAACATTTACCCAGTCAGTAGGAAATAGCAAACACTTCTTTTAACAACAAAAAAACATTACACATATAACTCCTCCTAATTTTTGTTAAATGCAAATCAAAGATCCTACAACCTACTTACCAGAAATTAACATATCTGAAGAATTTAGTCTTTCGTCTATTGATTCTGTTTCTTTTTCATTTTCTTCTCTTATCTTTGACTGTTCATTATATTGGCCTGGACTTTGACAGCCATCTTCCAATAAACTGCCACCTCCAAACATATATGGCATTCTCTCATATCCTTTTAATTTACTTTCAAGCTCTGAAATCTGCAAGAATTAAAATTCAGAAGTGAGATACAACTCTCAAAGAATGCAGAAATTTATTTCAAAATATAATACTGCTTTACTTTTTCCTGATATATTTTCAGCTGTTCTGCATATTTCTGGTCTCTCTCTTCAAGTAGCCTTGAATGATCCTCTTCTTTTTTCATAAATTCTATTTCTCTGGTGAAAGAAATATATACATATATATATACATAAAATAGTAATATATAGAAATGTAGAAAAATATATAAAATAAAAATATGCACAGTTGCATTTACTAAAAAGCATTCTGTTAGTAAACGTTGAAAAAATCAGCCTGTAAGGTATAACTGATTCATGAATCTTGTAACGTCACAAAATGACCCATGTATTTGTATGCTTCTACTGTCTTCAAAAGAAAATACATACGACACTATAATTTACTTTGGGTTGAAAAAGAATGTGTTGCAACACTTTTTCTACAAAGTTACAACCAGCTCTCTACCTTTAAAAGTGGCAAGTCGCATATACATTTAAAGTGTGAAATGTATACACAGCTCCAATCATTACATCTTACTCTCTTCCACAAAGATACATACACACACAGTATTTTCCTTCCAAAAGCTATGGTAGAATTCTCTGTAGGAAAATAAATTGCATTTCAAGTTTCTACTTGGTTCATCCTACAGAAATATCTGGGTTTTACAAAAAGAAACAATATTTACAAGAAGGAAACAAAAATAAAAGCTGCTTTTTCCTGCAAGTCAGATGGAATAACATACAAAGCCAGGAAATAAGTGTAGACCATCTACACAAAATGCAAAAGCTTCAGGGACAGTCAAAGGAGTAATGGGAATTTGCTAAACAGCGAGGAGATGGAAACGAGCATGTTAGCAGTCAACATACTTTTGAACTTGCATGCAGACAAGCTTGGGAGGAGAGGGGAAAGGAGACTTTAAAAAGCTCACCAAACTGCACAAAAATGCACTGTGAAAAATAACATTTCTGGATGTGGACTACAGTGCAAAAGATCATGCAAGCGGCCTTTAAAAATAAGTAGCAAGTGGAGAAATTGGGGACAAGAGAATTATATGCTTACAGTAACTATCAAAAGCAACAGTTGTGTTCTGTATCAAGACACTTCTACAAGTATTTTGCAATTAGCTCTTGTTTAGCTAAGAGGAAAGAAGGTAGAACAAATAGACACATCTGCATGACAACAGTGTTCAAGTCTTACACAGATGTATCTAATAAGGAATATTACCTCTACTAAAAAACCACAAACCTGTTAACAGATTGAAGATACTGTTTTCGTGCTGCCATTTTGATGGGCTAGATACATATCCCAAACTCTTGATTTTTCTCAGAATTCCTTTTACTCCCCCTACAAGATATAACTCCTAACTCAGACTGAATCACACGTATCTGGCTCTTATTATATATCCTTTGGTGCCTACCCTATTTGAAACATTCAAGTTGGTCAAAGGTTTTTCACAAACAGCAAAAGGTATTGCCAAATACCTCATGCCAAATTTCAAGTAGTCCTTCCAAAAGTAT